>NC_083280.1:19564863-19872363 GCF_963506605.1 Zootoca vivipara | reverse complement strand
TTATTGCACACCCTTAGTTCTGACAATGCTTCAAGATTAGGGTTCATTTGTCTGAACAGTCACCTTGAAACCCCATAGCCCTCTGGGAATCATGTGTGTATAGCTCCCTCCTCGGCAACAGAAACCCTGGCCTGAAGAGGGCTTTCTTGTTAATATGTTTTAAATTGAATTTTAAAGTTTTAAAAATGAATGTGAAATCTACATTTTTTTTCTCTTCAGCTTCATATTCGTATTATGTTTATATAGTTGTTATGGATAATATTGTTTACAATGGATGATAATGGCTTCTACGTAATATAATTTATTAGAGCTCAATTGAGTCCAATCAGGCCATAATGACAAACAAGACGACAAGACAGATCTATGAACCCAAAGACTTGTGCTTCAAAAATCCTCACTTCTGCTCTGAGATTCAAGGTAAAACTCTCATATTTCATTGATGGGCTCCATGATCCCACTTTCGACATTATGGTAAAAATGTGAGTCCCTTGCCATTTGGCTGTCCATGCTTCTTATGGACACTTGGCACTAAGTGAAATGTAAGGCTGCTTTCCCGGCTAATAGGAACAAAGCCTGTGGTGGATTTGTAATATTTCAAAGTATTGCAAAAGCTTAAGGAGAGAATGGTTTCATTTAGCAAGTTCATTAACAAACTGAAACACGTAATAATTTATGCATTTATTATGAAAGGCACAGCATTTCCATTAACACCATTACAAAACGATTTATGATTCCAAGTAATGATTTATTGTACAAAAATATTTTACTACTGATATCACCATAAAATATTGTGTTTTGCCTATTGAACAATCAGGACATTAGTCCTGTATACTTGAAATCATTGGCAATGGGGATAATTTGGACAAGTAATGAGGCTACACCAATAAAGTGGCTTGAGGTTTTTCTAAATCCCCAGTGCACTGGTGAAATACCATAAATAAATAAGGGAAACAGGACAGCTTACCATCACAAAATGCTTTTAAAGGACCGGGATATCTGAACCTTTTCAAAAATAGAAAGGCCTTATCACCTAGCATTAACTATTTCTAGAAAAATTAAGTGTCATTTTAAACAAGTAAGTTTTACAACATATGCATAGTGTTAGGTGGATTACTTGCTATGTTGAACTTGGGAGAAAAAAAGTTTTTTAAAAGTATCTCCAGTTCGGTGTTTGCATATGCTGGTATTCATTGTACAGAGTTTATGTTTTGTATACTTCAGTGTCAACAGAAGTTAGTTCAATTAAGGACTACCCATTACATCAACCATCTTGTATGCCACTGTCTATATCAACAATATTTGTTTCATTCCAGCAGGGTTCATTATGCTGCTTCTGCTAAAGTTAACCCTGCAATCTCAAAATCATTTACAAAAGAAAAACAAATCAGAAACTTTATTAAATTCCTTGGAAATATTCATTATCCAGCAGTTTCAGGACTGCAGTCTGTGCTCATGGTATAATGCTTCCTCAGTTTTCAGGCAGATTATACTCCAGACCCATAAACTTGTATACAAAAAGAGCTTCCTTAGGCATAAATATGTTTAGGTAAGCGGTCTGCTTTGAAAATAAATTCCATGCTTGTCTATTGGTAATCTTAATAGTTGACCATTTATTTATTTCCACTGCCTCATCTCTGCTACCAAGACCAACAATTTTCTTTTGAGAAACCAAAAGTCAGGGAACCTGATTCTGGTAACATATGCCATGCTCACTCCAAACTGTTCATATTACCATAACCAGAATAGGGTTGTCGTTCGTAGCATAGGATGACATACATACAAATTCATTTGCATTAACAATAAAGCAATAGCTATAGAAAGTTCAGGATTTGGGAGTCAGGCACTACTGTCCATCCCAAAATACCAAGGCTTACCAGTATGCTGAAGTAGCAGAGTGATAAAACCACTACTTAATATAATCAGCATGCCACTTAGCGCTGTATGGTTACGCTTGCTCTGACTGCTGGTGTAGCTGCAGCTCGTTCTCTCTCTTTAGCAATTTCCAATTCTATTTTGGCTTTGATTTTATCCCAGTTGACTTCAAGCTGCAGAAGCCAGGGGGCGAGGGGGAGAGAAAGTATCCATTAATCATAATTATAGTAGATGCATATAAATTAACCTGACAAGTCTTTACTTTATATGTTACATCTGCTACAGATTTCTTCATAACTTTCTGCTTGTTGGCCTTTTGTGGCTGGGCAGCTTTCTGCAATGTGTTAGCAAGATTAAGAAACTAAATCTTGGTACTATGGCAGCGATCCAGACAAGCCCATGTGGCTGCAGCAAATGCTTCTGCATGCAAATGGGTTGCCAATTTTTCCTTCTGTTGGCAGCCCCTTGCAACTCATGGGTTGTCACTCTGGAAAGTCCTCTGACTTTAGAGGCAAACTTGATTGTAGGGTGGGGTTTGCTGCTGCTGCAGGGCAACTGAAAAGGCCCTTGTATGTGCAAAAGTTGTACTTCAGATCCTCACCCAAAATATTAAAATACATCATCCAAACATCTAGAGGCATTGTGCATCTCAGTTATGACTTTAACCTTTTCATGATTTTGATATCTCTTTTATTGGCACTAGGATAGGCATAAAGTGGGCTCTGATGGATCTGGCATTGCTTGTTTTCTCTAAACCTGTTGACTGGCTGCTGAATGTGTAACCTGACCAGTTAAAGTACTGTTTGAGGTGATGTGGGTATATATAAAAGCTCTAGCTAAGGTTTCATATCTCTAATGGTACATTCATAGAGGCAAATCAACACTTAATGTTGCAGCTGTGAAACAAACATGTATGTGTACCATAACCCTCCATTATAAGAATTGGAATTTGTGCCTTTTTCAGAACCTTTAGAAAACAATGACTCCTAAATATTTTCAAGGAAAATATACTCTTTCTCTTTCTCTCTCTCTCTCCGTGTGTGTGTGTGTGTGTGTGTGTGTGTGTGTAAGAGGCTGATATCCATCTTTTGCCATATTCACTGCAGTTTGTACCACAGCTTCACAGCAAATACAAAAAACAAAAAACCCTGTTAATTTTATTAGAATTCATAAATGTCTAGGATCTAAAGAAGTATGAAATATGTTCTCTAGACCCAAAGAGTTATGCTTCTTTTTATCAAATATGACCCCATGTCACATAGAGACAGATTTTGAAATTGATGGGAGTTTCAAAATCAGCTTGTGATCTGTTAAAGAACTCTGCTGTTAAAATTAAAAAGGCAACTGGCCCCTTGCAGAAGCCCCTTGCATTAGCTGTTTGGATTTCAGCCTGTGTTCCCCCTTATTGTATATTATGTCTCCACTTCCATCAAAGATGGCACAAATAACAGTGGTGACTTTAGAGCCAAATGAGGCCTCCCTTTACCACAACTATTTTATGTTGTTTCAGAAGGCTGCTACTGAGATCTGTTATAGTACAATCAAAACTTGCCAAATATTGCTGGCCAAGTTAAGTCCCCCATGCTGCTTTGCTAAATCTCTAACCCTCTCTTACACAGGAGGAGTGTGAAGGCTATGATGCAGATTGCCAAAAGCTGCATATGATTTTCAGATAATATTTATTATACCTTACTAAAAGCTATGCTAAGCAAAACAGCACTGGGACTTTTGCTGTAGCGGCCCCACAGGATGTCAACCCAAGAATAGGTTATGACCGCATCTGTCACTGAACCAGCTTGCACTGGTGAAACCTCAAAATTGAAAGTTTCAGAAACAGAAAAAACACACCCAACCTTAATGTTTCTATTTCCCACTAAATAACAATGTTCCACCTATATTACTCAGCTGTGTAATATTAACACAGCGTGATTGTCAAAATTGTCATGGGACATCCTCTGACATACTTTGGGCCCAGTGGCGCCGTAATGGGGGTGGGGGGGTTGCGCTTCTGGTGCCACGTCTCCGGGGGTGACAAGGCGGCGCCCCACCAAGGCAACACAAGCAGAGCATCCCGGCACCGCACTGCCGGCAAACCGCTACGTAGCGCGCTTGTGCGGCGTCGCTACGTACGGTGCATGCGTTGTACATAGCGACACCGCACATGTGCGCTACGTAGCGACGCCTGGTCCCCGGGTGCACGTCATGTTTGCTGCTCCGAGTGCCTGAGCGGCTTCCTCCGCCACTGTTTGGGCCCAGCTCTGTAGACATTAAAAATTAAGCCACAAAATGCAGACCCTGAAAACTAAAGATAATAAACAGTTAGGACTATCTGCTACTGTAAAAGCACAAACACAAAGTACTACTAATCTCATATTAGACTATAGTTTCAAGTTGTTGCACAGCTATAATGCTGACTTTCTGACAATGTATAGCACAGTTTCCACAAATACTTGCCCCTTCTGCATACTGCAAAAATCTCTGATTTGTTTCTTTTTTACCAAAGTCATCCAAGAACTTTTGTCGGTAAGCCAGAACCGTGTCAACGTGTGTCTTGTGTTTCACTGCAAGTTCTAGTGCCCTAGAAGAAAACAATAATGAGCTCATCAGGCTGAACTCAGAAACTGGCCTAATTACAAATGCTTTGGTTTTTATAAAAAAATACATGCTGTACAGTGACTACACTGGTGGAAAGTTTTCTTGACATAAAGCAAGAAGAAACCTAGCATTAGTGCTGGCAATGATGTCTAGGCACTAGATGAATTTTATGAAGTATGTTATGAGAAGCAGTCATATTTCTATTGTCCTTACAGTGCTATTAAGAAATTGAAATGTATCTTCCCCATATAATATACTTTGCTCAAAAAGTGTATAATGTTTTTAAAGCAACATTGCTGCTTTCAAGCGTAAACAATGATTCATATAACTATTGGAGAGACACTAAACACAAATAATGCCACTCTGTGGTCCCTGTATTGCTGGAGTTTAAAATCTGTGACTCCAGGGATTTCCACAAGAGACTTTGGGGGTTTATCAACAGGAGAAGCCCCCGGCTCACCTAAAATAGGCTTGAGGGATCCCAGCTATTATACTTAAAATAATAAATATTATACATAAGGAACAAAGATTCTCTTTCATAGAATCATAGATTTGGAAGGGATCCCGAGGGTCATCTAGTCCAACCCCCTGCAACACTGGAATTTCAGCGAAAGCATCCATGACTAGAAACATCTCAACTAAAGCATGTTAAAGTAGAATGGGAGAGCAAGCGCACAAGTTCTACACTGATAACTCAATTCTATAGTTAAAAGGAACTACCACCAACAAAAACAGGTTCTCTTAAATATTATGGGTTCTCTTAAATATTATGGGAGATTGCTCTGTCAGTGCTTGACTGATGGAACAATCTTCCCTCACATGCTGATTTTTTTTGGGGGGGGTCTCCTGCCCCCTCCCTCAAACCAATTTGTGGGCAAATAGGGTGAGGGGGGGAGAGAAAGCCCCATTGTGCTAGTACACATATTCATGCAGGCTTCAGCTAGTGGGACTTGTTAGCTGAATCCAGTCCTTATTTTACATTCATAAGAAAATAAAAAGCCTTCGGGGCAGAAGAATGGGATTAAATATTCTTTTTTTCTCCCAAATATTTAGTCTTCAAAACAAGTTTAGTTAAATGTCAGGGAACAATGACTAATAAAATAATGGAATTGACTTACAAGTATCTCACAACAGCATTAATTGAATCTGTAAGACACATGCTACATCCATAAGAAACATATTACCTTTCCCAGTTGTAAAGGTTAATGTTGACTTGAATAGCTTGATAAAAAAGGCCAGCTTGAAGAAGCAGTGTTTCAGCATCCTGTACATTTCCACTGAAAAGCAGGATATGAGCCAATCTTGATTCCTTTGATGGAAGATCTTTAATAGAACTGATATACTGAACTTTGTCGATCTGTTTTTTTTATTTAAAAAATGCAACAGTTATAATAAAATTAGCGCATTTAAAGTTACGTTGCAAGAAACTAAGAAGCCAAACCATTAAGGCGAATCTACTTACTTCACCTATTGATGCATAGGCTATTTCTGCTGTATTCATATCTTTACTGGCTACTGCCATAGCAGCTAAACATGCCCACAATGTTTGATCCTTAAAGTGAAAGAGAAGAAGCTTAAGACAATTATTTATTTTCAGCCAAAGAAAAATGAGCAGAAGTTAAAGTCTATATCAAGTTGTTAAAGTGTCACTGTTGTCCCCCATTACCCTACCCCACATTTATTCATTTCTACTATTAGATGTCAAGGAAATAAACAACTATCTAACTTTCAGAAGACATCTGAAGGCAGTCCTGTTTAGGGAAGTTTTTAATGTTTGAAGTTTTATTCTGTTTTTGGTGATCTGTTGGAAGCTGCCCAGAGTGGCTGGGGAAACCCAGCCAGATAGGCAGGGTACAAATAATAAATGTTGTTGTTGTTATAAAAATGGGCTGCGAACAGATTTGCCAGTAGATATCCTCTCTCCATGAAGAGGGGGTACTCCACAATTAAATTTTCTATTTGAAGAAGAAGCTTTGTTCACTAGTGACACTGAAATGTAAGCAGAGGGAACAGAAAAGAACCAAAATGACGGAAAATAAAAAAGTATGTCAGATTCTGATTTTCAGCCATGCTACAAGAGACAACTGATATATCAAATTCCATACATATTATAGCAAAATTATTTGATGAAAATTCATTGTTAATTATAGTAAATATATTCCAATCTAGGTAAAACTGTTTGTAACCATATTGTTAAAGCTACCAGATATAAATGATATTTCTATTTGCATGCTCTTAAAGAGAGGCAAATGCATTATATAAAAAATAGTGTAGAAACCAAAGCTAATCCTAACCAAGTCTACTCAGAAGTAACTACTACTGGATTCAGTGAGGCATTTCCCCAGGTAAATGGGGTTAGGGTTTTTGTAGACTGCATAACCCTGCCATGTAAACAAATAGAAGTGAGTTAGCAACTCATTTATCTGCTTGCCTTGCTGCCCTCTGCTCCCATTCCCACCTGCGGCAAGGGTATCTGTTGCCAGGAGAGACAGCCACCATAGCAGTGAACTAAACTAATGAGGCTGTTCTTGTTTCAGAAGACAGAAAAGCGTCAGAACACAGTGTTGCATGTTCCCTTTTCTCTTCTGCCCTTAAAAGGCTACTAGCCCTTATGCGTAGAAAACCCTTATGTGCAAAAAACATAGAATGTAAACACTGTAATGGTGGCTGCCAATGCCTACATTTAAACAGCCTGGAAAGGCACATATGACAGCAGTCTGGAAGCAGGTGTGAGCAGAAAGGCAGCCAGTAAGATGGAAGGATGAGCAGTTTGCTACTCAGCTCAGGCAAATGACCAGCTGCATCAATGAGAATCAATTGCATTTTTAAAAGCATTTTAAGAATGGGGGGGGGTGTTCCAATCCTACAAACCTACATGCTGTATTTCAACTTTTTTGGCAGATAAAATGCCAGTTATAATTTATGATAATTTGATTTAAAGAGAGAGAGAAAGATAAGAACATGTCTGCAACTTCATAATAAAGAAAAGAAACATGACTTTACCAGAATGTAAATAATTTTAGAATTCTCACTGGCTCTGAAGCTGAGCGGTGTGGAACTCTTTAGTGCATCATAAGCTAGTTTTTAAAAGCTAGGGGAGTTTCAAAAACACTTTATGATGGGACATGGAGAGAACTCTTTGCATGGCTGAGGGCAGACCCAAAAGCCTGACAAAGTTCATATTTAAAAGTCCATTTTTCAAAAGTTGAAGTAGTAATGGGTATATTAAAACTACAAAAAACTTACTCTGCTGCAGAATTTTATATTTACCTTAACAAAGCGACATAATCTGACAGCATCTTCCCATTTTGAATTGTTGACATATTCATGGAGTATGGCTGGATAAGGTGAAATACTGATGTGAATAAGTGAGCCATCGGCTCTCCTGACCGTTACTTGACTTCCAGCAAAACTCACAATCTGGGGATTTTTACTAAATTCGCTGTTGAGATAAAAAATATCATAAAATTATTTGAATGTTGAATAGTTTTGTCTAAAGCAGGGATTTCAAACTTTCTGGGCTGGTGGGCACATCTGAAATTTCGAGAAGTTGATGTGGGTGCCACTCACAAAATGGCTGCCATGAAGGTGTGGAATAACACAAAATGGCTGCCACATCAAAAACAAAACAAGAAAAGAGACAAGACTACAAAGCCTCCAGCATCAATTGCTCCCATCAATGGTGGAAAGGCACTTACACCAACCACTTAAGAGAGAAGCACTTTGCACCTCTCCATAATGAAAAGGACTATGGGTATGGAATCCTGCCACCCAATGAAATGTGGGCACGTTTAAGGGTCTGTGCTCAATGTAGGAGAGACTGAGGCAGCACTCAGAATAGCATTCTCTTAGTATTCATTGTCTATCAATGGAAATATGGCCATACTCTTCACGTCTATATACCCCAATTTCTCTTCTGGGCTTTTGTGACATCGCATTATTATTATTATTTCTATCAGTCACACCTCATAAAATAATTTATCTAGGCGATATACAGAAAACAGAGTATAAAACAAGTTTAAAGAATAACACATTAAAATGAAATAAACACTGAATTCAAACAGCATCAAAGCAAAATGTCAACTATAGAAAACAAGAGATTTAACTCAGCTGAAGAGGTAAACACACCTCATAGGAGCTAAAAATCAATCATCAAGTGGCAATAACGAAGGCTAAATAAATACAAAATGATGTTTAAAAAGCATGAGAGAATAAATAGTACATTAATGTCAGTGCCAGATGAGCCTCTCTAGGGAGAGTGTTCAATAGCTGGGGGCCCACAATCAATGGCAGTGTGCCACCATTAACTATACATGGGACATTATAGATTAGCACATAGCAGCTAGGTCTAATTACCGCCCTAAAAATGAAAGTAAATAACCAGAACAGATAGATGCTTCAGGTGGAGAGATGGAAACTGATAATTTGAAACTGCAAACTTAGTAGCTCAATTTTAGCCCGACCCAAAATAAACAATGGCAACTCACACTTGTTTTCTCCTGTAATTGCACCCATGTTTTTCACACTGTGGAATCTTACTCCCAATGGTTCTAATGGAAAGTATTTTATTGATGAGGGTACTATTGATTAAACACTAGATGTAAAAGTATATAATACCTTGCATCCCTTTCATAAAGGGTTTTTGGTAAGATATCTTTGTCTACATATATCACATTGGGATAGTACCAGACTGTGAAGCGTGTATCTTGAAGTCCACAGAGTATGTTGCATGTGTCATTCCACGCCAAAGTATGAACCATTGTTCCTTAACAGAAAGTAAGCAGAATCAAGTATCGGCTCAAGCACATGACACTACAATATAAACATCAGTATCTTCAACTCTTCTCTGCCAGTAAATATGACTCTTAAGTAACAGTTTTGTCTTCTGTGTAAAAAGATGTTTATGTTTTACTTCCCACAAATTAGAATTTGTACCCTGAGAGATTAAAGCAGAACAAACAAGCACAAGCCTGCGAGAATTCATAGGTAGTTTTTTAAACCCCTTTTCTTGGTGTTCCTTGTGTGTGCGCTGAAACTTCCTCTCACTGTAGAATACTGGGCATGGGGGGTCTTGTTTCCCCCACTTGCAGCACACAGGGTTATGGCTGAGTCGTCCTACTGGGGTTTTATGCCTCTGTGTCTGCAGTATACCCTCTCCAACATCAGCTGAGCTTCCCCCACCCCACAAAAAGAAAGTGAACAAGTGTTGGTCTACTTAGGTGCAGAACTTGTATGTATGGCTACACCAAGAACACCAAGAAGTACTGAGCATATAATTTTTAATATCACAAATTACTGTTGATTGCTTCATGTACAGTATTTTAGCTTACTTATTGGACACAGTAAAATTATGTGTAGATATTAGAAACTGAAAATACCATTGGCTTGACTTAATCCATGGTTCTAAGCCAATTATGGGAATTATCTCCTTGTATACTTGTCCACCCTCCCCTAAGGGATGCTTCTATTTAGAAATATAATTTCCAGAAATTTTGATTCCATGGGAAAGAACCATTTTGGGGTGGGTGGGATGGTGGGTGGAGGGCTTCAGGAAAATGGAGGGCTTTCAAGAAAAAGGATAATAATTTTTATTTTGTCAGTAGGGAGGGGCTAGAAAGAAGGGGATAAAGATCTGTTGCATAAAGTTAATTCTTACCTATTTTGATAACCTTCTGTTCTTTACCAAATCTCTTCACTGATGTTATATAAAGGTCTCTATTTTTGTCAATAAAAGCAATTTTCCTTTCATTTGTATGTCCTTTCTGGTCTAAGGCAATTTCCATGATTTCTGTCTATATTATAAATCAGTAATATTTCATGGAGTTAGGAACTAAATGCTTTATTTAAAAAACAAACATGAATGAATGAATCATTATAGGAATAAACGTTTTGCACATTGATTTTGTACATTGAAGGACAGTGAGTTGGTCCAAAAAGAAAACAGGAACCTGGATGTCCCAGTTCCAGATCCTGCTCTTTTATCTACTATACCACACAAGCTGGGACGTGGGTGGCGCTGTGGTCTAAACCAGAGAGCCTAGGGCTTGCTGATCGGAAGCTTGGCGGTTCGAATCCCTGCGATGGGTGAGCTCCCGTTGCTCAGTCCCAGCTCCTGCCCACCTAGCAGTTCAAAAACACGTCAAGTGCAAGTAGATAAATAGGTACCACTCTGGCAGGAAGGTAAACAGCGTTTTCATGCGCAGCTCTGGTTCACCAGAAGCGGCTTAGTCATGCTGGCTACATGACCCGGAAGCTGTCTGTGGACAAACGCCGGCTCTCTTGGTCTATAGAGCAAGATGAGCGCCACAACCCCAGAGTCATCCGCAACTGGACCTAACAGTCAGGGGTCCCTTTACCTTTACCACACAAGCTCACACTATGCAAAGTCAAAGGTATAACTGATACCAGGTCTTGAATCCTCTTGTAATAAATAGGTTGAATTATTTTTTAATCAGAATAGCGTGAAGTCTAAAAGTGGGCAATATTACATTACGGTACTTTCTTAAGTCACAGACCACTTTCCTTTAGAGCCATGTTTGGGCTGGAACACATCAGTAGGCCATGGGTCATTTTCAGGTGAGCCCCTTAAATTACCTGCTCCAGTCCCTAGCCATGCCAAAGCATTTTGGTTGGACCAATCCTAGCACTAACAACTGTGAGTAAAATTGGCCAGGAGACAAAGAATTTTTTGGGGGGGGGGGAGAGGTCTCCCTCATCTGAGGGGGAAGGGCCAAAGGAAGTGTTGAAGGAGACTGAGAGATAAAAAATTATTATTTTTTATTAGATTCAGGTAGGTAGCCATATTGGTCTGACGTAGTTGAATAAAAATTTTAAAAAATGCCCAGTAGCACCTTAGAGACCAACTAAGTTTGTTCTGGGTATAAGCTTTCGTGTGCATTTCATGGTATCTGAAGAAGTGTGTATGTACACAAAAAGCTTATACCCAGAACAAACTTACTTGGTCTCTAAGGTGCTACTGGACATTTATTTATTGTTATTGTTATCAACAACAACAAAGAAACAGGGAATACAAGAGGAAAGCTGTTCTAGGAGGAAGAAGTTAAGTGAATGTAAAAGAACTAGGAAGTAGGGATGAAAGAAATGAGCAGCTGGGGGTAGTGATAAGGTAGAGGTTGAATATGAAACGAGAATGAGACAAGAAATGAAATGAGACAGGTCAAGAAGCATGTGGGAATGTAAATAAGAAAAGGTAGGGAAAAAAATATTTGCTATTTAGAGCAGGGGTCATGAACCTAGTGCCCATGAAGACCTTCACTGGTATCCCTGAGGCCCAGACTTTGAACTTTCATTTATTTAAAAAAGTAAGTCTCTAGCTCTCCAATAAAGAAAGTTATGAACAAAATGTGTATGGCCTATTAAATATGGGGGTGTGGAGGGGAATGTTGTTATGATAATTTTATCATCGTGCTGTCTATTATTGTGTTCTGTATGATGTTTTGTTATTATGCTCTGTGAATTATGTTCTTTATGTTGTACACCAGCCTCAGATATTTGGATACAGGTTGGTATATAAACAACAAAAACAACAATAAATGTTCATTTCTACAAATGAATTGCAGTACCTTACTCTGACCTGTATCTTACTGTTTTAAAAAAATAAAGCCAAGCACAGTTATTTTAAAATACCCAAATATATCAAACATCTAGCCAAACTGGCAAAATATTTTTCCTGACTTTTAAAATTGAAACCTGTATTTCATTAATTAGATGTGCATAACTTCTAAACTCCCATTAGGTAACTGCTGAAACAGCTATATTAATCTCGATGATCACTGAATTAAGATTTCTCTCAGTTTCAATCAACACTGGCTGATTTCTAACTGATAACATGCTGGGATACTTGGAACTTGAAACTGGGAACATATCCAAGCTACAAAGTAGAAAGTTATTCATGCAACGTCTCTTTCAACAATCTGAGCTCACTGAGGTTTTCAGCAACATTACACCTGCCTCTCCAACCTAAATTACAGAGGATGATTTCCAGTGTTGGTCTGGTCTGATAATGACTATTGATATTACCCCCAAATATTAAATGATACTATGTACATTACCTTATGAGTAAGGGGCTTCCCATCTCCTAAGGGCTTTCCAGCTAAAGGTTCAAACAGGTAAATAACTTGAGAGAAAGAGAGAGAGAAAAGATTATCAATAAATAATTTGACTGTTATACTCTATTTTTAAGTGTTTTTGTAATGAGGGTAGGATGGCATGGGAATATTGGTATATTGGTGTATTTTATTATTCGTATTTTGTGCCATGCATCTATTAGCTGGTCCTTTGTTTTTCAGGGTACAGAGTAGTTTACAACCTTTACTTCATTTACCTTTTCCATAACCTTGATAAGAGAAGACTGAAAAAATTCATGGTAGAGCTGGGGTTTGAACCAGGGTTTCACATGTCTAGATGTAACACACTGCCAAGGCCACACTGAATCCCAGTTCTCGTGATTTCTGACCATTTTAACAATACAACCACAAAGCAAAGAATAGCTGCTTGATTACTGCAAATGGAAAAATCTATACTTTACAGTCACTCTTGTCATATGACTGTAAGGAGGAAAAAGCCCAGGAAATTTTCATCTGAGTGCTTTGAACTGTTATTATTGTTAGTAAATTTGCTTGAGAGCTTGATTTGTGCTAGAAACTTGAAAGACTTATAACTGAAATTTAACAACTGGACAAAGAGCCCCCCCCCACAAGTTGTGTCCTTTTGCAAGCTGCTTACTCCTTGGGCCAAAATAGTAAGTTTTGTAAACGAAAACCAATACATGACAAAAAAATTAAAATGTGGTTATTTTTATCCCTGCTCACTACATTTTGTCATAAAATGATTAAATCTTTCAATTAGACTTACAGGAATATAACATGAAATATTGAGAAATAAAGCATATTAACCATACAATGCAGGATCTACTTTGTTTTTTACTGTTGGTATGGTAAAGTGCTACTGTTAAAAAAAAGATGAAAAGGTTAAGTAGGTGGCACATCATAAAACAGTTTTATCCTATGTACACCAATACAGGGGAATAAAGCCCATTGAACTCAGTGGCACTTACTTCTGAGTAGACAAGCATGAGATTTGTGAGTTAATATATTAATCTACTTTATACAAAGTCACATTTTATACAAGGATTAACCCCATGTTTACTGTTCTCAAAACAGGAAGGTTAGAAAAACTAGCACATGTACAATCTGAAATAAATGTTGCATAATTCAGCAAATATATGGAAGGGAGTGATTAATTCCAAACAGATTTTAAGCACTGACATCACATGCCAAATCCATCTGATAATATGTCATCTATATTCCATGTGGCATGCACGTTTAACTTTAAAAGACTCTTCCATTTGCATTTTAGCATAGTGTCATGAGTTTCTTTTAGAAGGATACAGGATATTGGTTTGCGGTCACTGGTTATATTGGCAGGAAAAAACGATGTTATGAGAACAGGTGCTGTTCTGATGTTGTTGGTTGCATATGAAAAGGAAAAAGAAGGGTTACATCCAGTGCTAGTTTGAGCCAGCTGTGTAAACACAGGAAAATAACTTGTGACTTGAGACAGTGCTGTGCTCTTTTTGATGTAAGGTTTCCCTTGTCATAGACACTGTTTGTGTTTTTATCAAAACCAAAAGTTTTACTTACTATCATGATGTTCTTTTTTATATAAGAAGTGTATATATTACAAACCCCATAATTTCTCAAAAAGAGGAAGAAGATCAGAAAATAGGTGGAAAACAGAAAATATTGTCATCTTTTGGATTCAATAATTACTGAAGTGGATAAAGGTGGGAAAGGGATAGCTAAGAAAAGGCAAAGCACATGACCTATCAACTCCCATGTCACACAATAGCAGATTCCCAGCAGTGTATATAAATATTGTTTAGTGCTTTTTTTAAAAAGTGAAATTAAAACCCTCTGTTAGGCTTTAGAAATTGCCTATATCACCAGCAATTGGGAAACACTGGCCTGCAAGCACTCCAGTTGGAGAACACCTTTTACCAAAGATGTCATGGACTTTGTGGGACCAATTTGCAGTCGTAAACAGTCGTAAATTCTTCCTGCAAGATCAAATGTGGTCATAAACAGTCCGGTTTCCCGCCACCCTTTTGAGTGGTGCCCCCCCCCTCACTATATGTGGGGATCTGGTGACTTCTGTTTCAGTGTATCTGAAGTAGTGTGCATGCACACGAAAGCTCATACCAATGACAAACTTAGTTGGTCTCTAAGGTGCTACTGGAAGAAGAATTTTTTTTTTATTTTGTTTCGACTACACCAGACCAACAGGGCTACCTACCTGTAACATGGACTTTGAAGACACTCCAACTCAGGACGAAAGGGATAAACAAGCTAAGAGGAAGGCACATTTGGCAAACCCTCACCATGATCAACTACCGCCTAGAAACCTATGTCCCCACTGTGGAACAACGTATGGATCCAGAATTGGCCTCCAGAGTCACCTATGGACACACCACTAAGACCGTGTTCATGGAAGACAATCTTACTCGGCTATAAGTGATCACCAAAGAAGAATGTCAACTACAGGCTATTTTGTACAGAGGTTACAGATGGAAACAAGCCCTAAGACATCCAGTTTTCCTGGATAAACTTCTTTAGATGTAGCACAAGGAAATGCCTCTTGTTCAGAAAAAAAGTATTTCACCCTTCAACGTCAGTTTCTAAGAGGTCCTTAGAAAACAAAGAGCAATGAAATACACAACCTCTTGCAAGGGAAATTATGTATTCTGATTTCTTAGTTTTGGAAGGAAAGTGGAATACACCTCATATTTTACTGAAATGATTCAATAACTTCTGGGATTTTGATTAAATCTATGTGTGCTAACAAATAGCAAATTATTTCCCACCAATTCTGGGATTTTCTTGACTGTAGTTACTGAAACGTATTTCCCCTCTGGCGTCATTTAATGCTGCTATCTCTCCTGGAGAACTATTGACTGTTTACTTGACAAACCTCAACAAGCCAAAGACAAGCATAAACCCAGAACTATCAATAAACCTGCAAAAAAGAAATGCAACAAAAAAAACCAAACTATTGTTGCTGCACACATAACAGAAATACATCGGCTATAACCAAATTTATGTAAGTAAAAGTTTGCTTATACAATGGAGTTCTCCCCTCCCTTATCCCCTCTTTAGCCCTCAGAAACCTCTACTAAAAGTCAGGAGGAAAGGCCTTGGATATAGCACAGGAGGATAAGGAGGAAGATGAAACCTCCATGTGATTTTCAGTTATCCTTCCCTCAATGGAGGGCTGGCTAAAGACATTTTAGCACCTGAGGTGAACCCCCAAATAACACCCCCTCCCCACCCAGAAATAAGGGGTGAGGGAAGCAGTAACAAGACATGAAGAAAGATCAACAGTGGGATCCACTGCCCCTGTGGATCCTGCAGCCTGAGGCGGTCACCTCACCTTTCCTCATGGGTGGGTCAGCACTGCCTCATTAAGAATAAATGAGGAAAAATAAAAAAATTCCTTCAGTAGCACCTTAAAGACCAACTAAGTTTTTATTTTGCATGCACACGAAAGCTCATACCAAAATAAAAACTTAGTTGGTCTTTAAGGTGCTACTGAAGGAATTTTTTTATTTTACTTCGACCCAGACCAACACGGCTACCTACCTGTAAAATGAGGAAAAGTTACTCTAATTTCAAATACATGTTTTTCTGTTTGTTTATTTGTCTAAGAAAATTATATACCACTTTCCAAGAAGACCTCACTATTGTAACAATAAGCATCATTTTCAAAAAGGAGACATTGACATGGAGCAAGGACAATTTTGAACTGCAACCAAGGAAAGAAGGGTTAACCCTTCTTATCTGTGATATGCCCACAAAAAATGCCACTCCCTATTGAAATTTGGCTCGAAAAATGACTTATTTTGGCTGCAGCAGAATAATTATTTCAAATCTAATTGCCGGGGGGGGGGGGCATTTGTGGGGTGGAATAATCAGTCGGGGAGGGAAGAGTTAAGCTGTGGCCTGTTGAACCCTCACTCCATTTCACAATCAGGTTTGAAAGAAACCTCCTATATGCTGCAATAGATTCTTTGAAGCCTAACTTAAGTAGGAGAGAGAGGATGCTGAAGACATCAAGAAAAGGCTTGGTAGGTGCAAGTGCACCCATAAGTGATGCACTGACAACTCCATATTTACATCTATTTGCTCAGAACAAACATTTTATGCAAAAATAACAATTTTAATGTCTGTACAACATACCTTTTTCATCAGATTTATCTCTTATTGCTAGGGTATCATTACTCAAAGAAATGGTCTGAACATTTAGTATATCTGTTCTCATTCCTGGAACCTTCGGAGAGGAAATTAAACGTCCTTCATAAGAATATAAATATAGCCCTCCACCATCTACAAGAAGAAAATGCCTATATATAAGAAGCAGAGGAGAAAACACTGATTAACTATTTTCACACAATACTATTAATGTAATTGTCCATATACTGTATTATTATTATTTCTTGCATAGTTTAAAAATGCATTGATTCAAGTACATACTGGTATTTTCAAATAATATATCAATGCACTGGCATTTGTAATCGAATGTGTTTCCTTTAAAGTTCTCTAATTTCTCCCCTGCTTAGGACATCTAATATTACATCAATCTGATACCGAAATGACTCGGCACGGATACATGGTAATATTTGCATAATGATACATACACTTTATTTGGAAAATGAGGTTTTTTGGCTAACTGGTTTAAAAGGCAAGTGTTAATGATAGAAATTCAAAACCTACACACACTTACTTGGAGGGTAAATTATTATCAAGTCCAAAGCAAGTTTAACCACACATAGGTACTATACAGATTTACTCACAGAGTCAAGATTGCGGAGTGTCACATTCATCAGCCTATAACAAGGCAAGCAGAGCATATAGCTCTAGATTATTGTAACAAGGTGAAGAGTCAGATCTAGCTGGGAAACTGCTTCCCAAACAGTATCATCTAGGTCAACACATATATTTCTTCCAAATATGATCCCACTATCTCACCCTATTTAAGTAAATATTGTTTCAAGTCATGCAATCAGCAAGTTACCTTTCTGCCTGTAAAATTAAACTGACAGTTCCTTCTTTAAGGTCAAAGATTAATGGTGTATTCCAGTTTTTAGTCCTAAAACAAACAGCAAGACAATATAGATTAAGAAGAAGAAAAAGAAGAGATAGTGTACATACTTAGTTATATAGTGAGATTTTCACAGATATATTAGCTTGAAAACATTATGGTAAGATTTCAAAAGAATCAGGGGACAGATAAGTATTTATCATTCCGTTTATATAACAAGAACCTATTTCACATTTTTCCAAGATTAGTTTAAACTAGGGTCAGACTAAGACATTTTGGCAACCGAGGAGAACCACAAAATGGAGCCTCCCTCCCCACCAGGGAATAATAATAATAATAATAACTTTAATAATAACTTTTTTATTTATACCCTGCCCACCTGGCTGCGTTTCACAGGAGGGGTGAGTGAAGATCTACATCAGGAGCAAGGGAGATAAAACGATCTATATTGGGGTCTGCTGCCTCATGTGTGGGCCAGCCTTGTTTTAAACACTAGTTACAACTTTTATGCCCCAGTATAATGTACATGAACATCAGCTAAATGCCCACTAGAGCTTTGCCATATTCCCTTGAAACAGAACTTCCAACTGTAACCCTAAACTCTGTTAGAGGACTTCAAACTTTAAAAAGTAATTTAGAAAGTTGGCACGAGTAGTGATTAAAAGGTTACAGACCAAAATAGTGCACAGTTGCACTGGGAAACAGGATGCCAATAAGCAATAACATGTGGCTTCACTGGGAAGGTCTCACTCATGGGAAAATGAACATAGCTAATTCCATTCACAGTTATGATAAGTTTATGTCGTTTAGCATAGGTTTATGGGAGATCTCCATAAAACAATGGATGCTTCCCAAATCAAATCATGTAGCTGTGAAAAATTCAAGGTTTTTAATTGATCAGATGGCTGTGTCTCATTAATTCAAGCTGCTTACGAGAATATGTAACACTGAAGAGATGTTGAAACTACTAAATGCCCATAGTTCAAAGAGGCTTTAATGACTCTGTCTCGAAATTCCAGTAAATCCACTGCATCGTTAAGTACATTACGAACCTAGTGGGAACAGAAGCCAATGGTTAAATAAAATTTAAATAATTTTGAAAGCAAAAGCAAAGCAGTAGCCTTATTCTTAGCTCTAAGGACAGTACAGAATGTCAGGAAATGAAGATGAATAATGAATATTCAAGTATTTATATTCCTCAAATTCAAGCTTTAAAACTCCCATTTTTGTATTTATTTTAAAGAATCTAGGGCCCATAATTTAGAAACTAATGAGCTGAAGATTGTAAATGTATTGAGTGAGACCTAGCAATAGGCAGTGTGCTCCTATGTATCTTTATTCAGATCAGTAGTGTAGGGCTGCAGCCTTCTTTGAGGTCGAAGACTGAACACATAACTCCTAATAAATAAGACTCATTTTTCTTGTGCATGTGGTAGTGCTAATAGTGCTTCCCCAGATTATTGCAGCAACAGACTTGGGACATATAGAGAAAGGCATCCTGTGCCTAAGTTGTTCAGGGCTTTGTTCATTATACTGGTATCATTAGATACTGGTATCGGAGAAGGCCTCAAAGAAAGTTGACATTTGGAAAGTGAAAGTTGTTAAAAGGGAATAGTTCCTCCCATCCTGAACATGGAAATACAATAATTCACAATTAATGGGTGGAATGTCACTTAACTATTTATAAGCAACAAACCAGGGCAGGACCAGTGGGGATCTAGTCAGCTCTGGTTTCCAGAATCTTATAACAAAAGTGAACTAAAGCTGTTATATAGGATTGAGAATGATGTGTTAATTGTGCATTTATTCTTATTTCTAAACAACATGGTAGAAGCTGGGATGGAAACTTTTCTTGAGACAGCCCCAAAACAAGAATTTAAATTATGTGCAAGTCATTTGCATACACTGCTAGCGAAGACTCCTTTGTATACCTTTCCCACGAAGCTGTACAAGCTAAATATAACTAAAGTTCAGGGATTACTAGACAAAGTCATTCATTACGATTCGCTGTCTGGGAATGAATACCAAAAATATGATTTTTACCTGCCAATTTGTCTTCCATATTCCCAGACACTGACTCATAACATCCCACCCAGTGGACAGATGGGTAATATAGAATTTCTGTTGTTGCAAGTTTTCCCAATTATATATTCAGCATCAAAGACAACTTCACTTCAGGCCAAAAGATATTTAGGTGCCTAATTATAGATTTGAGAGCCTAACACTGGGCACCCAGGGCTGAAAAGCTTGGCCTGAACTCTAATACTGAATGTGTAATTGAGAAAACTTGTAACAACAGAAATTGTATATTATCTCCCTGTCCTCTGGGTGGGATGTTATGAGTCAGTGTCTGGTCAGTGAGGACAGAACATTTAGCAGGTAAAAATTTAATGCATTTGCTTTCAGATACTCAGATTCACATTTTAAATTTAGGACCATGTGTTTATAAAAGAACCTACATTCATAATTCTTTTAGGCTTCACCTATAATAAGGTAATCATAAAATAGAAAGTTGCCTGAAAATCTTTAATTGGGTCTAATAAAAGGCTCTTTAAAATATTCTGTAAGCAATCAGATTTTAGGTATGAATAGCTTATGATTTCTCTAGGCAGGACAACTAGTAGTAAAAAAAGAGGTCATAGTAGATGTTTTACCTATAGGGTTGCCAGACTCAATAGAGGACAAGACTTCTGTGCCTTTAATTGCCCTGCTCTCTTTTGAGTCTGGAAACCTTAAAGAGAAACCAGCAGACCCTTTGCTTGGAAATTAAACAAAGGGTCTGCTGGTTTCTCTTTAAGGTTTCCAGACTCAAAAGAGAGCAGGGCAATTAAAGGCACAGAAGTCCTGTCCTCTATTGAGTCTGGCAACCCTATTTACCTAGCTGAAAACTATTGTAACCTGGGGCTGAAATATTCTGGGCAAAGTTTCATCAAGAAGCACTATTTGGTTGTGTGTGGGGGGGGGGGAAGGTAAGTGCATGGCTAATTAATGATTTTGTGATCAAAGAAAACAGGCACATTTAGTGCTATCCCTGCTCTTGGCAGAAAAACCTGCACTATAGTTTGTTTGTTTTTAAAAACCAACAATGCTGCAGCTGCTATAATGGTAAACCACAGCTGTGTACATGTACAGGTTTTTTCCCAAAGCCAGTAAACCAAGGCTATCTGTGCATGGACTATTATGCTGTTGCTTTCCTGCAGCTGTGACTTTGTTGCCAGCTGCAAAATAATTTCTAGCATACAGTAAATGCGGTTTTTTTAAATTCTGAATTTCCAGCCACTGCAGTAACCAGGGGTGCACTCCACAGCCAATTTACTCCAGAGTAGCCTTCCTAACATCAACAAGCTCACAATGGGTTGCGAGAATTGACCTCTGTTCATAAACATATTGGTCAACATGCTATTATCACCAGGAGCATCCTGAAAGCTGCTCAATCTAGCTGACTGATGAACAGATCTCCCGGGGATAGTTAGCTGGCCATAGAGATGGATGTCACTCAGTTCATCTACAACTGAAAAGGATATTCAAAAAGTACCAGTTATTTTCTGCCAACATTTTGTGCTCACCACTCACAAAGCTTGAAACATCCAACACATACCTCCATCGTTCTTCTTTTAGTTAATGTTATTCCAAAGTTTTTCCACACCCAGCGCTGTTCCACAACATGAGCAAAAATCACGTGTCCATTTCCACAAGCCCCCGCTATTTGCGTGCCATCAGTAGACCAAGCAATATTAAATATGCTGCCAGTGTTTGGTTTCTCTAAGGCATAGGACCACTGCAAATTTTAAAAAAGTGCATAGTTCCACATGTAATTACTTCTATAGTACACAACGCATATATTACAACAAAGCAGTAATAATGCTCTGTGTATGTGTACACATACAACATCTTTGTCTATCACTGTTAATTATTTGTCTTTGGGACAGTGATAGGATTACTTAGTTTTCTGTTCAGCATCCAGGGCAGTGAGGACACTAAATAAATATTAAATGGTTTCTGAAGCAAAGGCATGAAGCTAATTAGCTAACAGTAAGGCTATTCCAGCTTTTTATTAGATGAACTATGGTAAGTGCAAAATAAAAGGAAAAAAGTTGGTATCTCTGGGATAATTTCACATAAAAGTCTAAATTGCTAAACAACAGTGAACACTTGTTATGTAGAGCATATGATTTTTGTGAAACAGTTTTAATAGGTATCTGTGGGTGGGGAAGTATAGAGGGGAAGAGCTCTCTTTGTGGTTCCTTTGCAGGTGCCTCCGTCTAGAGAATGCTACAAAACAACTAAAACAGTGCACATACAGACACAAAATGGGACAGAGGTTGATTCAAACTTCATACATCTTATTTGAATAAAGGGCAATGAAAGTAGCGCTTTATCTATTGTAGATGCTTTGTTGTTGTTGTTGTTGTTGTTGTTGTTGTTGTTGTTGTTGTTGTTGTTGTTGTTGTTGTTGTTGTTGTTGTTGTGAGCTCCTCCTTCCAAAGTCAAAGGAGCAGCTGTATTAATTCTTGCAGCAAATATAACATGATGAGACATTTTAGAGACCAATAGATTTACTGTGCCATGAGCTTCCATGCACCCTACACAATTGCCCCACAAGTCATATTCTGGCTACATTAGAAGACAAATGCAGAATAGTATGCAAAGTGTTGGACTTGAGTCAGGGAGATTCAGGTTTAAAACCTTGCTCAGCTATTAAGCTTACTAGGGTTTGGGGTGATTACTACCTTTTACTTTAATATATTACACAGCAGTGTTACGAACAGAATAGAATGATAAACTTTTGGTTTGTGCTGTTGCTACTATGCCTTATCAAGGCCCATTGTGTTTGCTAAACAGTTCCATATCATGGTGTACTTTGCAATCAGTTGTATCCATTATTATTACAACAAGGCCAATCTACCCTAGTTTCCGATGGCAACATCCTCACTGGTTTATGGTTAACTGGTTCCATTGTTAAACTTTTTTTTTAACATTAAGAAGTTTTCCCGAATGTTCAATCCAAATCTACTATCCTGTAACTAAAGACCATTAGATGTAGTCCTCCCTTCCAAGGCAGCAGATATAAAGTATTTGCTTCTTCTACTGTAATATCCCTTCCAAGTATTTGAAGAGTGCTATTATGCCCATCCCTACCCTGCCACGGGTGGCACTGTGGGTTAAGCCACAGAGCCTAGGGGTTGCCAAACAGAAGGTCGGTGGTTTGAATCCCCGTGACGGGGTGAGCTCCCGTTGCTCGGTCCCAGCTCCTGCCAACCTAGCAGTTCAAAAGCACATCAAAGTGCAAGTAGATAAATAGGTATCGCTACAGCGGGAAGATAAACGGTGTTTCCGTGTGCTGCTCTGGTTCACCAGAAGCGGCTTTGTCATGCTGATCACATGACCTGAAAGCTGTACACCGGCTCCCTTGGCCAATAACACGAGATGAGCGATGCAACCCCAGAGTCAGTCACAACTTGACCTAATGGCCGGGGTCCCTTTACCTTTACCCTGCCAAGGCTTCTTTTCTCCAGGCTAAATGTACTTCAACCTTTTGTCATAGGACTTGTCTTCTATACTCTTGACCATCTTCATTGACCTCATCTGAACCCATTCCAGTTTGTCTACATACTTCTGAAAGCACAGCACCCAGAGCTAAGACAAAGAGCTCCAGCAAAAGTCTGACTAATGCAGAAGGAGCACTTCTCATGACTTGAAACCTATTCATCCACCAAAAGTTAACACAACACTACAATATACATTATTTAAATAAGCAGTGGTCTGTCAAAAGGAGAGCACTTGTAAATTGTTACACAGTACAGTAGAAATTAAAAGGGATGCAGGTGGCACTGTGGTCTAAACCACAGAGCCTAAGGCTTGCCAATCAGAAGGTCGGCGGTTCGAATCCCCGCGACGGGGTGAGCTCCCATTGCTCAGTCCCTGATCCTGCCAACCTAGCAGTTCAAAAGCACGTCAAAGTGCAAGTAGATAAATAGGTACCGCTCCGGCAGGAAGGTAAACGGTCTTTCTGTGCGCTGCTCTGGTTCGCCAGAAGCAGCTTAGTCATGCTGGCCACATGGCCCGGAAGCTGTACGCTAGCTCCCTCGGCCAATAAAGCAAGATGAATGCCGCAACCCCAGAGTCGTTTGCGATTGGACCTAACGGTCAGGGGTCCCTTTACCTTTTTACAGTAGAAATTAAATCAGAAAAATGACACTGTTTTTGAGGATAATGACACTGTTTTCCTCATAGTAGTTTCTTCAGATGGGAATGACTTTGTGGTTGCTTTCCAGAGCAATGGATTAATATGGTAAATGATGGAAAAATCTTCAACAATATTATGATGGTGGCATAATCTCATTTTGTGTCTATTTCAGGCTTAATAACCAGTTTTTGTAATATGGGCATGAACAATCAGGGGAAAGCAGGAAGCTCTTAACATTCTTTTCTAATGAAAATGATCTAAGGTATGCAATACAATGCATGAAAATAATACTGAGGGCCAAATGCTCATTAAATTGTCCTACCAAAGAATTTGATATAAATACTAAGCAGATGTGCTTCCAGGCCATAGTGCAAAAAGTAATAATATTTAAAATAAGTTACAGCTTCACAAAATCTATTTCACCTAAAAGATGACAAAGCAATGCAGATACCTTAGTAGTACAAGGTGACCTGAATCTTCTCCAAGTACGCCTTCATTTATTTGTGATTTTCACAGTCTGCATATGATGCAGAAGGTGACACACCTGAGGGAGGGGAGTCACGTATGAGTTCCTGATCTAATAATTAAGCAACTGTGAGGCCACAGAACCTTGGCAGGTCTACCTGTGGAAACAATTGTATTTCTCAGGAATTAGTGTTGGGTTGGGTTCTCCTCCCTAGTCCCCCCCTTCCCTGATGTACTACTTCGGAGCTTTTTTGTTGTTAGTTGTTGCCAGAGTCCCGTGTTACATCTGAACCAGGTTAACCAGTTGTCAAGTCATGAAAATAAGCCAGAATCCAATTCACCACAAGATCTGGCTCAATACAAGCCAGAAACTAAACTCCAAAGCTGCATGGAAGGGTATGTGCCACAGAGAATAGCTTCATTCCATTGCTCATTCTTGGCTTCATATACTTTTTATGAAGCTTCAAACGATTGTCAAAACCATCCTACTATCACTGCAAAGGTAACATTTAACCAGATATACTCTGCAATCCCACAGCTTTCTCCTGAATGTTTAACCATAGTTTAGAAATTGGGAATGTCACATTTGCATTCATTGTATACTGTACAATGCATATTATTAACAAAAATAAGCTTTTAGGACTTATTGTAGCATAATAAAGCAGCAAGTTCCAAGACCTGTGTTTTGAAGGCTATAAGACAGCACTGCATTTGGCTTTCACTACAAAAGAAAAATAAATTCAAATTTCTGAAACTCAGAACAGTCAAACCTAAACAGAAGAACAATACAGAGCAAAGGTTTTAGAAGTAAAAATAGCACATATTGAGAGATCTGGATACATGTGTCAAATGGAAAAGTTTAACATGGTATTAAGCCTGGCACAAGGTTACTCTTACTTCTCTTGAAGAAAGATTGTTTCAGCCTAGACTGTTTTAAAAGGCCCATTTCATTTTCAAGGGAAAGGAAGCCAAAATCAGATCTTATTACAAGAGTTCTAAATCAGTATATATGAATTCACCAACCTAGGTTTGGATTTGGGATATGTGCAAAACATAAAAGTGTACACTTGATTTCTCAGGAGCATATTAAAAACGCCAACGATAAAATTACGACTGTGTTAAAATTAAGTTTAAACACACTTCTACAAAAAATCTGTGTTTGGGTCTTTGGGTTTCTCTCTAGAGATTAAAAAGTTTTGTGAGAACCAAAAGCAGCAGCATACATATTTCTTGTAATTAGAAGATGCTGTCAGCGCCTCTGTAACTGATGGGAACCAATGTTCTATAATTGGTTATTTAAAAGGGGGGGGGATAAATGCATTTTAAAATGGGTAACTTGTAGAATATTATCACAGCCAAACTTCAGTGACATTTGAGCAGCATTGCATATTTTTTTCTGTGTGTTCCACCTTGTGGCTGCAAAAAAGGATCCAGAAAAAGGTATTCCATAAACAAATAAATGCAGAATATATTTTATTCCCACAAACAAACACAGTGGAAATTGCATCACTAATTAGATGCTCACTGGATGATGGGAACATGCATACATGGCTAGAAAATGTAACCTGTAGCCAAGTGGACAGGCAAGTACCAGACCCAGTATCCTTTGTGTTCCAAGATGGCTTTGCTCCATACTGGTGTTGCTTTTTCCTCCAGGGGTTTTTGCTTAGATACCTTGTTTCCTCCAAATGGCTATAACTTGAACTTCTTTCTTTATCCACTGTTGCCTTTCTTTGCTGCTATCCCCTTTTCAATCCCCCATGTTTTGACCTGCTTTCCTTCGTTAGCCCAGCCACAGTTTCCCTTTGCTTGCCCCATCCTTCTCTGTTAGATTGTCTGGTTTGACCACTCACATTTGGGGAATAACAAGATTGTACTTTTACATCAGGGGTGAAGAACTGGATCAGGCTGGTGGGCCAGATCCTTATCTACCCTAACTCTTGCCAGCCAAATTTAACAGGTGAGCATGGCTGCCTATCTGTCAATCACCTGACACCACAATGACGTCATGTGATGCAGTGCTTTGAAGCCCTGACAATCAGCTTGGCTCTTGTAGCTTCAAAGTGTCATGTAGGACTCTTTAAAGCACCAATGTTGGGAACTGAAAGCTCTTTGAAATCCTGACAGTCAATGATCTTTAGCCAAATAGATGGGGAAGGTGCAGAAATACCTGGAATGTAGGAAACAATCCAGTCAATGAATCACTAAGCCACCTATTTGCCTCCTACAAAAGCATATGCAGCAGCTTTTGCTCTCTCCAAGACATTTGAATACCTCAGACTGGCATTCCAAAGTGGTGGTCCAGTTTGCTTCTTCAGTTGGGCCAGCCTGATAAAATCCTCCAAGGTTGCTTGCTCATGTATAAAATTAACAAACCAGAAGCACAGTGCCATAAGCATTACTTGCATGTGCATCTGCACAAAGTTAACATTAAATCAACTTTAGTATTTACTTCTGGGCAGAAACAGCTGTAATATAAAGGTTTTGTATTACCCATGAAATCAAGGTTTATAGTCACTGTTGTATACAAAGCTAATAGACTAATAGTGAACTAATGTACTACAAAGGTGATTAAAAACTGAAACCACTGCTACCTTTTAAAATAATTCCAATCCTCCTCTCATTTTTGGAACTTACGTCTATGATTTGGCTCTTTACTAATCTACATAGCTGCCAAGTTTTCCCTTTTCTCACGAGGAAGCCTATTCAGCATAAGGGAAAATCCCTTTAAAAAGGGATAACTTGGCAGCTATGCTAATCTAAGATATGAATTAAATGCATAACCTACTTTCAAATATTTGGATCATTATCTCATCTAGTGAATTGTATCATATCAAAATGTGCTGTTCTGGAAAAGAACTGCTGCCAAAGACCTATTTTTAAATTCTGGTTACAGTGCACTGTCAAATTTCAGTAGAATTCTACCCAATCATAGCCAGTATATTCCAAGGAAATCAATGGGATGCCACAACGGAAACCATGATATTCCAGTGCAGTTTCTTTAAAGAACTGAATTTGGTAAAAAAATAAATACATTCAAATATATAGAGCATACTAGGGAAAACTGGGAAACAAATTTGCTAGGTCTACAGTTATTGAATGGAATCGAATGGAAATATAATTGGACAGTGTTCTCGAAGCTACGAACATGAGTTTGACCAAACTGTGGGAGGCAGTGGAAGACAGGAGTGCCTGGCATGCTTTGGTCCATGGGGTCACAAAGAGTCGGACACGACTAAACTACTAAACAACAATAATCTTCAATGCAGTAATGCATTTATTCCATGCATAGTAGCTACTTTTAAAAGAGTAGCCTATCAATTACATTTTTTTAACAGACTCAAAAGCAACAGTTTTAATTATGGGATAAAATAATTCATGGTGCTTTTTTAATTTCAAATTGATACTGATCATGGAGTTCAATCCCAATAGAAAACTTTGAAAATATATCTACAAATATTTGCTGACAAACACATATTACAAATACAGAATACAAATACATATTTGCTGATGCAGCCTTCGGGAGGAAGGTACTGCAAAGAGTGGTACAGGCTTCCCTCCTGGATACCTCAATTGGTTAGAGCATGGTGCTAGTGGCACCAAGGTTGCAGGTTCGATCCCTGTACGGGACAGCTGCAAATTCCTGCACTGCAGGGGGTTGGACTAGATGATCCTCAGGGTCCCTCCCAATTCTATGATTCTATATTATAAAGGAAATCTTAAGACTGCTTTTGTTCTGAGCACAATGTATCATGCAAGTATGAAGAACAAATATGTATCATACGTAATTTATACTCTAGTCCAATGTCACAGTACAATGATCATAAGAAGTAGTTCTTTTAACTGCTTTGTTATGAGAGAAGTGGCAGTAAAAGCAAGTAACCAAATGTGACTGAAAATAAAACGGCTTTCATGCACTCTACAGAGTTTAACAACCCTTCACCATGCAGTTTAAAACTTCTAGAAAATATCTCAACACATTCTGAAGTGAAGAAACAAAATGCCATTGTAGTCCTTGTCTACTGGTTCTCTTTAATATCATTGCTACCTACCTTCATTTACAGGAGGGCAAAGAAAATAGTAAGGAGATTATAGGTAAAGGTAAAGGGACCCCTGACAATTAAGTCCAGTCGTGAATGACTCTGGGGTTGCGGCACTTTATAGGCCAAGGGAGCCAATGTTTGTCCGCTTCCGCAGACAGTTTTTCCGGGTCATGTGACCAGCATGACTAAGCCGCTTCTGGCGAAACCAGAGCAGTGCAAGGAAACACCGTTTACCTTCCCGCTGGAGTGGTACCTATTTATCTACTTGCACTGTGTGCTTTCGAACCGCTAGGTTGGCAGGAGCTGGAACTGAACAACGGGAGCCCACCCCATCGCGGGGATTCGAACCACCAACCTTTCGATTGGCAAGCCCAAGCAGCACAATGGTTTAACTCACAGCACCACCCGGAGATTATAGAAACTTGCTAATAATGCTTTCTACACAATTCTTGTTTCAGATTTATATAATGTTGTCACAAGCTTTATAAAAACCCATTCCCATCAATCTATTCTGAAATGTGACCAGGAAACAACACAGAGTGTAAACTCTTCCTCTAGATACCTGAGGCCAGGGCAAGAAACAGGTTTAAATTCTATCCCATTATTGTGCCCAAGTTTCATTACCTTCACAGTCAAGGAAATGGTGGTACAGTCTCTACTACCAAAAATCCCTCTGAAGGTAAAAATATTTTCTGACCACTGCTCCACCTCAACCACATCTTCAAGAAAGGACTTCTTCTTCTTCTTCTTTGGCGATCACTCGTATCCGAGTAAGATTGTATTCCATAAACACGGTTTTGGGTTCGTAAGTGACTGTGGAGGCCAATTCTGGATCCACATGTCCTTCCACAGTGGGGACATTGGTTTCCAGGAGGGTGTTGATCATGGTGTGGATTTGTCAAGTGTGCCTTCCTCTTAGCACGTTTCTCCCTTGCGTCCTGTGTTCGAGCGTCTTCAAAGTCCACGACACCTTTGGTAAAGGCTGTTCTCCAACTGGAGCACTCGCAGGCCAGTGTTTCCCAGTTGTCAGTGTTTATACTACAAATTTTAAAATTTGCCTTGAGACAGTCTTTAAACCTCTTTTGTTGACCACCAGCATTACGCTTTCCATTTTTAAGTTCGGAAAAGAGTAGTTGCTTTGGAAGACGATCATCAGGCATCTGCACAACATGACTAGTCCAACGAAGTTGATGTTGAATAATCATTGCTTCAACACAGCTGAAAGGGCACAGCTATTATAATGACTACTATTTTAAAAAGCTATGCTCACGCATTAGAATGATGCGACATATGGAAGATGTCCTACTGCATAGAGTAGAGATCAATAATATAATTAAAAGTTAGTATGCAGAGGCATTCCCAATATAACAAGATATTCAGTAGGAAAATGTGTTGCCCGCAAATCTAAAAAATACAGATGATGTTCCAATACTTAGACTAAACAACCGTAGTAGAGTTTTATTTTTGTACAATAGTGCACAGGTTAAAAAAATTCCTTAAAATCTGCAAAAGAATTCAGAACTATAATAAAAATGGCACTAACAATTGTCTAATGGGGCTCAATTAACCTCTGGTAAAGAAAGCAGAAAAGTAACATTCCTTTATATGAAGGACCAGATTGACTAAATGATAGTAACAACAAAAAATCATGTATATGTGTGTGTGCACTCGTACTGACTGTGGTTTATTATGTTCTTTATGCTATATAAAAGTTTCTTTCATTCTCTGGGGCACTGAGAAAGGGGTCCTCTCTTGTGATTCATTTTCTGTAACTGCGGGGGTGGGGGAATATTAGAAGGCCTCAGTCCTTCCTGATTTCTATTTCTGTGTAAGAGTAATGCAACATGACCAACAGTGTCAAAGCAGGCATACAAACCCACAGGAAGTCACCCACAAGGTATGTACCGTATGAATAGTCACAGGCGTCAGGCACTGGTCTTTTCTTCAGACACTTAGCATTTTAAAAATCAGGAACAAAGAAAATGCAACTGTTTTTTGTATTAGATGTAGAAGTGTGTTTGGCTTTGAACAATCTATGGCTGGCACAAATGTTAAGAGCACCTACCAAAGTTAATTCTAATATTGGGTGTTGTTGCTTTTCATGAAATTGCATGAAATTTTAACTGAAGTCTGTTACTAAGCAGTACTACCGTAAAAGTGGCGCGCGCACACACACACACACAGGAACAGATGAAAAGCAGAAAAGAGATGGAAGCAAAAGAGTATTTGTTAGTGTATTTAATTAAATTATGCTTCGTAACTAGTTGCATATGCTGTAGAAGGGTTAATGATATGTATATCTCCTGATGGCTCTCGAGGGAGCAATTCGCTGATTCAGCTCCATTACATCAGACACAATAAAAATGTCTGTGTTGACCAGAAAGCCAGGTCTGGTTCTCTTCAAACACTATCACACTGGTTATGTGACTCATTCTCTCTTCTCTCTCAGCACCAGCATGGCTAATTCTTTAGGAGCTATTTATATTTAAGTCAAGGGAAAAAATTGCACGAAGCAGCAAAAACGAAGGCGGCAAGCCTCATAAATTATTCCTGCCAGCTGTAAAGGAATAGATAGTATCTGGCTTTAGCTACTGTTAATCCCCTCCCCATTCCTTCATAGAAAGAAAGTCCCATTTTAAAGTATTTTTCTGCAAACCGACTTCAATATTTTATGCTGTGTGTTCTGTAATAGATAAACTTACAAATGATAAAGAAAAGTCTCTGTAAAGTTTGTGTTTCTTCTCTCATTCTTCTTATGCTTTGCCGCTTTCTATGGCCGCGCTTCGTAAGACGAAGCGGCGGTCATAGAAAATTTTGTCGTCTTACGAATGCCTCGCGCAACGCAAAACTCTTTCATCTAGCGAGTTTTTCATTGTGCGAGGCATTCGTAAAGCGAGGCACCACTGTATATATTAGATTATGAAACATTTGCACCCATGTACTGCAACAGGGTCCACCAGTGCTGCTATTTCCAAATGCCCTCCTCCAAGCACCCTCTACCACATGCCCCTGCTCCCACTGGTAGCACTGCTGCAGCCACCAGCCTCCAACCCTTTCAAGCTAATCCAGTTGTTGTCATTCATTAGTCTCAAAAGACAATGAAAGAGAGTGCCACTGAGGTCAAACTGTTGGAGTTACAGAGCCTGTTGTGGCTGTAGAGACCAATATGCGCGAGACATGTTTTGTTGCAGCTGGGGCAGATGAAGGCATCCGGTTTTGCTGTTACAGATGCACCATGGTGTTTCTTCTCTCTGCGCTCCCTCCCAGTGGTCATTCCTCCTCTGGTCACTGTTGTGGATACACAACCTGACTTTCTCCAAGCACTGAGGTCATCTGTAAGGGGCTCCCACACAGCAGGGTTCATGTTGCCAGTCTTCATGCCACGTTTGCAGACATCTTTGTAATGCAGAGTTGGTTTGCCAACAGCTCTGATGCCTGAAGGCAGCTCCCTGTAGAGCACATCCTTGGGGATACTGCCATTTTCCATTCTGTGGACATGACTAAGCCAACGTAGATGTTGCTGAGACAGAAGTGCCAGCATACTGGGAATGTGGGTATGATAGAGCACATCTTTTTTTGAAACTCTGCTCTGCCACATGATGCCCAAAATCTTCCGGACACAGCACATATGGATTTAGATGTCACTCCTGGCAGGTATAAGTTGCCCACAACTCCTTTCCATAAAGCAGAAAAGCCTGGTAGACCTTCATATTGGTACTGGTTGTTAGCAACACATTCTCCCTTACCTTTTTGGAGAGAGCTATTGCCATAGCTGCCTTACCTACACTTTTCCAGCTCAGTGTCAATTGAAAGTATGCTGTTTATGGTGGAGCCCAGGTAGACAGAATAGTCCACCACCTCAAGCATGTGGCCACCAATGCTGATGCGTGGAGTGCTGGTAATGTCCTGACCCAAGATGTTGGTCTTCATGAGGTAGTGATGCTGCAATAAACCAGAAGCTGACTGGTTGACCAGTTCCTAGCCCATTACAGCTGCTGGGTTAGGTTATTAACAAGTACAAGTGTGCAGCTCCCCCTCCATTCCCCCCTCCCTTAGAATGACATTTTCCTGTGTGAAGAGGCTTCATCCTGAAATCCAGCATAAACTCTATCTTGTTTTATTACAAAGTATTCTCTCAGATTTTCAACGAAGGAGTTAAAACTCTTATGATCCCCAATTAAAGAAAAAGCGAGGCTTTGAAAGTTTAACTTAAAGAACACTCTTCTTCTAGGCTGTAACTGAATTCTAAGAAGTGTAACTGAATTCAGCAGGTCACATCTTGAGTTGCAAATAATTTACAATTTGAAAATTTAGTAATTTGAAATCCTATTAAGATCTACTAGAAGTAAATGCTGCTGTTTTTTAATATGGCTCATTCCCAAGTAAATATGAATAAGATTGCAGTCTCATATTAGTAAGCCTACGAATGTGAACAATGCATACAGAAAAGTTATTCAGATTATGGCTTTGTTGTCACAGATTTTGTGGGAAAGTTTCTGACTCATTTGCCATGTTCTCACATACCACTAAACCACTATTTAGCACTACATGCATGAGCTGGAAGGCTTTGCTTGGGCTCACACACTCCCCCTACCTTCTCTACCTCCTGTGCAGACTGGAGAAGGATTTTGCCAGCATTTGGCTTCACTTTCCCCTAATCTTGACTTGTTTGTTGCATATAAACCAGAGATTGTGGTTTATCAGAAACTCTGGTTAGTTAAACAAGCCAGCTTCATAACTCATGGTTTGAAGTTTGCTTATTTTGAAACTGACTAGTTTGAAATAAACCATGATCCCTGGTTCCTATGCAACAAGTCAAGATTAGGGGAACATGAAACTAAACACTGGCAAAGCCCTTCTCACAGCTGCATGGGAGGAGAGGATTAGAGATATGAAAGCCCAGGGGGAAAAACCAAGGAAAATGGGGGGGGGTACCTAAAATCCCATTTCCCCATTATTTCAATTTTTCCCAGGAAAATTGCAGGAGAAAATGGAAAATTGGGTGGGTTGATTTTTCCAGTTTCTTTCCAGGCCTTCACATCTCTGGGAATGATTCAACATAAAGCTTTGCTCATGTTCATTCCTTGTCACTGATGTTGTGCAAACCATAGTTTAGCATTATGTTCTAACTGGGCTAGTGTTACTTTTAAACACATTCTTCAATTATCTATTGCATTATCAACAATTTATGTGTTACAAGTATACCTCCCACCCTTCCTTCAAGGAGCTCAATGTGGTATGTATGGATGGTTAGGAAAAGGGACAGCGACTGACCCAGAGACTAGCCCTATTTTACATGGTAATCCAGTATCCTATCCTAAGGTCTTCTGCATCTTATTCTACAATTGTCATTATTATTTCTAAGTTACTGATGAATCATGGATTCCAATATTCATAATCTGAGTCAGGCTAGGTAATAGGTGCTTTGTCAAGGAAAATTAAGGCCACTCAAAATATTACAGCTGTATTACAGGTGCCAATATGATAACAGTTGTTTGAGGAAGGAATAGAAGTCACAAGCTGTTGTGACATGAAAGTCAACTTCTGGGCTGTAAAATATTAGTGCAACGTGATTTATTGTCTGCTAATAATGTTCATAATTGAGATGTAAAGCACCTATATTGTCTTTCTTTTTTTGACAAGTGAGTGTGGAACGGAGTGAGAGACGACAAGAGAGAAATGTATGAAACCAGGAGATGTGAATCGTATCAAAAATGTTATGTATTAGAAAGTTTTCTTTTTAAAAGCCAACATAATAATTTATGTAGCATTTTTAATATTTCAGTATAAAACACTTTAATACCAGACTATTGCATACTAAAGTTACAAGACCCTTTCATGGAGTGTGGTAAGGTGTTGAAAGGGATGGTAACTCTACTGTTACAAACTTAGCTAACTCTCATGCCAGCACCCTGAGGAAACTCTATTTCACTCTTTATAATTATATTTAACTATGATCAAATATTATATACTATGGCAGATGTGAATCACTGTAACAAGAACTAGTCTTCATGATTGATTAGCAATTTACCTACTTTGATGCTTCAGCTGCAAACACTGTATTTGGAAAATCAATTATTTTGGCACAACATCGCAGCTTATTTTATGAACGGGCATACTTTCTGGTCTGAAAAGATTATGATTGAAAAGCTCCATTTTGCCAGAGAACCTTAGTTAACCTAGATCAGAAATAGCCATTTATCTTTTTTTTCTAGCCAGAAATAAAGCAAAAACAACTATTAAATGAGATGAAAGTTTAAAAATGTAAAACCCACCTTCTTAGTTGACTAAGAAGTATTTTAGAAGAAAAAATAAATTAGGGGTGAATAGACCTTGAAGCTATGATTTATACCAGATTTTCAGATTCAGAGGAAAATGATAATTTCTGAACTTCCTTATTATCTACATTTAATATCTGTTTCTAATTTGCTATATATGTGAAGCTACCGGTATGTGAATGATCATTTGCAGCACATTTTTTCCTTTTGATTTAAATGTCAACTTGGACACATTTTGAACTCTTGGACATGAGTAGCAAGAGGAAAGAGAGTAACATTGTTCAAAACAGTTCTAGAAACATGAGTGAAACACGCATACATGAATAGAAATCCGAAGCCCAATTCAGCACTTCTGTGCAGAGTCAAGGAGCACATGTGTGCAATTACACCTCAGACCCATGTCATTCACAGCCCACAGTGAGGGTGGCAATCCTAGTGGAGTAATCAGATTACCAGGCTGAAAAGAAGCTGGTAGCACTTTATGTAGTGCTATGAAGTGATCCCTGCCTGCAAGGAACTCAGAATTCCTCTCAATGCTATATTAGCCTCTGGGATATGACAACCCCATTAAGAACGGAAGCCTGCTCCCACCTCACAACATCACTACCAGCATATTCCCGCTTATCAGCCGGAATCCTGAATAGGCACATTTCATTTGTGGGCATTTCATCCACTACTCAGTCTAACAGGTATTTTGATCAGTCCCTTGTTCCTGCTTGAAAAGAGGTGTCCTTCTCCACCACAAAGCACATTCAAAACCTGCCCTGAAACGAGCCATCAACTTTAAGAGATACATTTATTGCAAACAAACCCTAGGCAGTTTCCAGAGATATAAACCAAACATTAAAATTATAACGTAAAACAGCTATTAAAATATTCAAATGATTATTAAAATCAACAGTACCTAAAAAGAAATAGCACACTTGTAACTTTTATATGCCTAGATAGACTTGTCTAAATAAATTTGCTCTAAGCAGGCACCAGAAAGGGTACAGTGAAGGCACCTGCCTGATGTCAACAGGAAGGGACCTTTTAATTGTAATTTCTGCCACACTGAAAGTCTGATTTCTTCGAAGTGCAGAAGAAACAGGGCCAGTTGCGCATACTGAAGCAGTTAAGTGGGCACAGATGGGGTAAAGTGATGCCTCAAGTAAACTGATTCCAAGTGGCTAAGGCTTTATATACCAATAGTAATACCTCAAACTTGGCCCAGTAGCAAATAAGTAACCAGTGCAGATCTCTTGGAAGTGTTGTATGTTGGAATAAGACTGCTTATTAATCACATAGCATAATGAAAAGATGAAAATCCTTTGAATGTAAAACTTTAAATTGGAAATATAAGATATACCAGTGAAATTTCTTTACTATTCTTCTTTACTACTAAATAAATATATAGTATATACAGTAAAAATTCTAAGCTATGGTACAATTTTATAAAGTTTAGATTTTTAATGTATACAGCATTCTTTTCTAAAAGTGAATCCACTAAGAACAACAGGAAATAATTTATATAGATACCCCACTTGAGTTTGACCAAACTGCGGGAGGCAGTGGAAGACAGGAGTGCCTGGCATGCTATGGTCCGTAGGGTCACGAGGAGTCGGACACGACTAAACGACTAAACAACAACAACAACCACCCCACTTGACAGACACCTCAAAACAAGAGTTATTTTCAAATCATCAGTTACTTACCCCAGTTTTATCGCAAAGGCGTAAGGTATGGAAGGACCCCACAGCAAATAACTCCCCATCCAGAGCCCAAGCAACAGAAGTGATAGGATACTCATGCGACTGTGAACTATACAATAGACGACCATAGCTATCCCACACCTATAAAACCATTAAAAGATCATTGTTACTGACATCATATTTCAAAGGAGTCTACCTGCTTTCCAAATACAAATCATGTTTCAGAACTACATAACATTTTTTGTATATTACCCAAAGTGGGAGCAATGGCAATTTCCAGTCCCTTCTCCACTCCCACCCTTTATAGCCACTCTCCAAGTGGAGTATCTGTCCCGATCTTTCTCTTTGCTCTACATGCTACAATGGATTAAGGTTCATAAATAATGGGATAGCTTGGATATGTGTGGCTGGGGATACTCCTGAAGTAATTGACATGGGGAAAACCAAGAGTAGTACCAGGTCTGCTCAGATGTGTTATGTACAGTTGGTTCCTCGCTAGACGAAATTAATTCGTTCCACGGGTCAATTCGTGTAACGAATTTTTCGTCTAGCGAGTCCCGGTTTCCTATAGGAATGCACTGAAACTTAATCAATGCGTTCCTATGGGCTCTGGGGGACTGGCGGCGGGGAAGGCAGGCAGGCAGGCGCTTGCTCTCTTGCCTGCCTGCCTTCCCCACCGCCTGTCACACAAAGATTGGTGGGCGCTGCTTGCGCTACGGCTCGGGGAAGCAGGCAGGGAGACGGCAACAGCCCGCAGCTTCCCGGGCTGTTGCCATCTCTCTGCCTGCTTCCCCGAGCTGAAGCGCCCGGGGGACGGAGCCAGTCCGCAGCGGGGGCTTTTCGCCGTTTGCCTTCCCCCCAGACATTTAAAGAAATGTGTTCTGAATAACAAACTCTTTTACGTCACTGCATTTTTTTCTGTAAAATTTGTTGAAAATAATACATACCTTGTATTTGCAATCTTCACCAGCTGATAGAATAAGATCATTGACAGAGTTCCAATCAACTTTTAGAATAATTCCATCATGAGCTTTCCACTGTAGAAGAATTGAAATAAACTTTTTAAAAAACAAACCAGGAGGATGTTGTTGTTGTTGTTTAGTCGTTTAGTCATGTCCGGAGGATGTTATTATTTGTATATTACAAACAGCTACAATTGCAAGATGTAAATTCTTATTATTATCATTCATTAAATTTGTATACAGCCAAACCTCGGTTTACATCTACCTCTGTTTACGACCGCTTCAGCGAGTGACCGCCGCGGACCCGGAAGTGTTTACATCCAGGTTCCGCAGCGTCGGATGCGCAGACGCGATCTGCACAGCTTGCGTGTGCGCAGAAGTGCTCTATTGGCACTTCGCGCATGCGCAGAAGTGTGTTTTCGGGGAGCGACCGCGTCTGCAGAACAGATTGCGGTCGCAAACCGAGGTGCCACTGTACTGCCCTTCAACTGAAGATCACAATACAAAAATACAAAATGAGAACACAAAATACATAATAGAAACAAGTACAAACCAATAACCCCCACTCCCACAAACACATTTAAAAGCCCATAGAAAGTCAATCACCACAGGCAAGGTTAAAGAGAAACATTTTCCCCTTGTGCCTAAAGATATGTAATGAAAGCACCAGGCACACCTTCCTGGGGAGAGTATTCTATTGTACAACAAAGCAACCTGCTTATGCATTCTCTTTCACAATAACTTTCTGCTGGTGTAAAACATTTTGCCAGAAGAACAATTAGACCACTAAGTGACCTAACTTAACACTATACTGCATACAATTCTAAATATTAAAAGGTTGCAGTTTTAGACTAGCTAACCATTTCAACCATATTGGGGGGAAACAGCAGCATAATTGACAAGTTGTTTTAAAAACAAAGCTTTTAAAGGTCATGTCATTTGAGGACAACTAAGATTAAATAAACTTACTATATATACAATAAACTGATATAGTCATATATTACTTTTGCAAAAGAGCTCTCTCTAAGTTAGGTTGCACAATCCATATAAAAACATTTGGATAGATAAAAGTTAAATATTCACCCACTGTGTACTTTTTGGATAATTTTTTTTCATAAAAAGAAATGGCCTAGGTTCTGCAATGTAGGGTGAATAGTTATGAATCCACATGTGTTCCAATGTTTAGGACTATATGCACTTCTAGGTGTCAGTCCTGTAAAGATCCTGTGCTGGTGCACACTTAACATTCATGACTGATTAACTGTGCTTAAACAATCAGGACTGGGTTGCAAGATTTTGTGCTCTTTTCTTCCCAGTGGTTCCCTACTTGAGTGAGTGCAAATCCCTTTCTCCCCAGCCTCCTCAATCATGATTAAGCATTACATCAGCACCACTTTCAACCAGTTTCTAAACTTATTTCAAATTCTGGTTAAGTCTGGTTAGCCTTAACTGCAGTTAATATTGATCCCCTGTAATGCTTAACTGTGGTTATAATGAGTGATTGTGTAGCCTCTGTTGAGGAAAGTAGAAGTATTATGTGTACATACAAACAGTTGCAGTACCTTTTAAGAAGCGCAATTAGAATTATAGCACCATGTGAAGAGAATGCCCATTTATTTCACAAGATTACAACTGCCTTGAACTATCTGGCGCGAGGCAAAAACATTCCTCTTTACCCAGGCCTATGGCTACTGAAAGTGTGGGGGAGTGGACAGTTATTATGATGCCAATGTCATTATTACGCTGTCTGTCAGTATGTTTTTATTATGTTTTTATCTTCTGTAATGTGCTTTTTATATTGTATACCCTGGGATCTTCTGATAAAGGGTGGTATGTAAATTGAAAAAATACTGGTAATAATCCTAATAATAGTTGTAGTGTGGATACTGAGGCTCTGTTCCACACATGAACTTGCGTATATGAAGGAACTGTATTCTCTATGCCAACACTAGTGAGTTAGTCCTTAACACTGTTGTGAATGACAATGTTCCTGCCAAAATAATAACATAATAATAATTTTATTATTTATACCCAAGCCACTTCTGATGCACACACAGTTTTTTATTATATAAATATAAATATCCTGCAACAGTATGAAAGGCTGAATCCCATTTCACATTACAGTAATGGTACCTGCAGAACTTTAGCATTTGGTTGAAGTGGTTTGATAATCAACTGCTTTCCTGATGTGTAAAGAATCTTTTCAGAATCAGGGCCCCATGCTACTGAATATATTGGTGTGCCTGTAGAAAAGCCCGAGAAAGGGAGAGAGAAAAGAAGTAAGGATATATTAGCAGTGCTTTTTTCTGGGGGGATGCAGGGGTACGCATACCCCTAAACATTTTGTGAATCTAAGTTTGGTCTCATTGAGGGGCAGTATTTGAATATGAGTAGGTAAATCCCCTTCATGGATCACTGCCTTGTCGTGGTGAAGGGGCATGAATAACTCCAAGAAGCTATGAGCTATGCCGTGCAGGGCCACCGAAGAAGGACAGGTCATAGCCGAGAGCTTAGACTAAATGTGATTCACCTGGAGAAGGAACTGGCAAACCACTCCAGTATTTTGCCAAGAAAACTCCAGGGACATAAAAAGGAGAAGCTTTGAGAAGAAAGTGAGAGTTTCCAAGGCATGCTCTGGTTCATGGAGTCACAAAGAGTCGAACACGACTAAACAACAACAAGGTAAATGAGAGTACCCCTAAACATAGCTGCCAAGTCTCCCGTATTCCCCGGGAAACCCCCGTTTTTCCAGCTGTCCCCAGCCAAAAAAACGGATATTTTTTTTGCTTTTTCCCGGTTTATTCTGGCGTGGCGGCCATTTTGGAACTGGGCAGAGCATGCTCAGAAGCGACTTTTGATGCTGCTCTGCCCAGTTCCAAAATGGCTGCAGCGCGACTTCTGGTGCGGCGGCCATTTTGGAACTGGGCACAGCAACATCAAAAGTCGCTTCTGAGCATGCTCTGCCCAGTTCCAAAATGGCGGCAGCTCTACTTTTTTAAAAAAAAATTAAAAGGAAAAAACACTGTATATTAGTAAGAAATCCTGCTAAATTGCAGAGTAAGGCCCAATATTTTCTAGCACTGATATCTGATCTGTTTTAAAAAGGCATATTTACAGATGTAACCAAGGTCAGCTACTGTGGCATGCAACTATTATTTATTTATTAAACTTGTATAACATTGATCTCTGGGAGGTTCACAGAATAAAAATACAAGATAAAAACACAAAATACACAATAAAAACAAGAAGATAACAAACCAATAACCCCAACTGTTGTAAACTTACAAACCACTACCTAGGAGGGACAGGCCCATGGGCACCAACTAGTGAGATGCGTTCCTGCTTGCCAAAAGGCACTTGGAGGTTAGCAGGTCAATAGGTTAAGACAGCAATGACACACAGGGAATTCTCTTTTCCTGAAGACTTTACAAAGCAAAAGCCTCTTTTGGAAGGTGTTTCTATTTGGGCTGGCTTCTTGTGGAAATGGTTAGGGTTTTTAATGGAATATTAAAGAGAAATCCAACGTTGTGCTAGATTTCCCTTTTCTCTCCTCCCTCCTGCACTCCTCCATATGTGCAGAGGGAGGGGAGCAGAGGAAGTCATGTTGTGTAAGCAGAGGTACTTTCTGAAAGCAGATGAGCAGAATTAGATATTGTCTTTAGATTTTAGGACTTTAGTTATTGTTATGTATTTATCACCAGTGGGCTAATGAGTTCAAACATAAAGAGTCCAACTGGCTCCAGCTGGCATCAATTCCAGTCCTTAAAAAGACAGCACATCAAACTAATCTAGAGTACCTGGAGGGGAATAACCAAACTCAGTGTTGATGTATGTCAAAGTTTATGTCTGTACAGGATCGAAGCAGAGAAGGAAGGGCAGAAAGGAGGAGCTGAGCAAATAGCAGGGATTAGCAGCAGGCTGTTTCTTGTTCCTCATATCAAAGAACCAGATCAGAATTGATAGTTCTGACAGAGGATCAGGGTTATTGCACGACCTGCATCACTCCATCTGGAGTTTGTTTAGATCCTGCAAGTTGGCATTAGATCTATCAACAGCAGGAAACATAAGAATTTACTGAAACAGCATCATGGCTTTAGATTATAGCAATGCTAGTGCCACCCTTATTGGATAGCTGTGACAAAGTAGGCTCCAGAAACGCAAGCAAGGGTACAAGAAATCGTTTTGTTGCAGGGACTGTGAGGTGAACTGATTTCAAAGTGGTATATAAATTTAGTCTCTGTTTGATATCCACAAGGTCCCAGCTTTAGGACCTGGTGTAGCCTCTGATACACACAGAACTATGGCTTTATAGCACTGTTATCCCCAAATCCTTATAATCCCATCCTGCTCTAGTTATATTTTATGGAATAAAGTCAAACTTTCTCGATGTTAACTTTTTCTGAGAATCTCTCATTGCTATATCACCACTAGCAAAGCTAAAAAACAGCAAAGTTCTAGCAGAAGACTGCTCTAAAAAACATGATTTAAACAGCAGCCAAGGGTGTTGAAGATTAAAAGAGGTACTGTAGAGGTTGCTGCTGCCACTGAGAGGGACAGGAAAAGATAAAGAATGGAGATTGGCTATATGAGTTAACATAGCTGCATTCCACATGCTTAGAAGGTCTGTGCTTGACATATATTAGCTATCATTACAGATTTGGATTAAAAGGTCTGTTAGTATGCCTAGGTCTAATTAAACTAATTAAATTACTTAATTAAAAATATTTAAGCAAAAAGCAGGGAATAATCCTTTTGATGTAATGAGGTTTTAATGTGAACTGCAGATGCTACGCGTGAAACTTTGTTTCCTTTCACACGCATTAAAAACAGACAGCACTGACATATTTTTCAATACTGTGAGACTTGCCTGATTAAAAGTAAAACTAGCATGTGCCTTATCTGCATTCCAACAGTAAAATCTGCACTGCTTGAAAGCTACATGTATATTTACATATAGGGTTCTATAACAATGAAGTGCAGATTTCAGATATCATTACCACTTCAATCAATAAATTAAGATGCTAATGAATATTAGATTGCTTTGGTTTATTTTATTTTTATTGGCAAAGGTGCTTTGGTTGCTATGGCTCGTTCCCATGAACCCATATTCAAACAGTATTTTCTGAATTAGGCCCTAGTAAATAAGTGAAAGGTTGAGTTTTGAAAACGGAACGTAAAATAATTTTTCTTGCCCTTTTATACCTTCCTTTGTTATCTGAGCTTCGACTTCTTCGCTTTTGTAATATGTGATATATATTCTACACAAGCTTCTATTACAGTGGTTTTAACGAACATCCAAATGTGCTGAAAAGATTTTGACTATGATTCTCCCTTTCTGCTGTCTTTTAACTTATCCTCTCACAGCTCTTTCCAGCCTGAGGAACAAATACAGAGCGCTGTTCTGCAGACTTGAAAGGGCACAACAGGGGTAACATACATCTCAGGGCTGAACAAGAAAGCTGGAGTAGCCCCACAGTGATCTGTCTAGTAGCTGAAACAGGACTGCAGTAGCAGGCAGAAGCAGCAGGTGGGGAGAACAAGGCAACTGGAAGAGAGGCAGTGGAGAAAGGGCAAGAAGGCAGGATATAAGGAAATCGTACAGTTCTACAAGTGGGAGTCTGGACCAAATATTTTAAAAAAGAACATCAGTACAAATTCTACTAAAATTTTGTTGTTGTTGTTCAGTCATTTAGTAGTGTCCGACTCTTCGTGACCCCATGGACCAGAGCACGCCAGACACTCCTGTCTTCCACTGCCTCCCGCAGCTTGGTCAAATTCATGTTCGTAGCTTCAAGAACACTGTCCAACCATCTCGTCCTGTCGACCCCTTCTCCTTGTGCCCTCAATCTTTCCCAACATCAGGGTCTTTTCCAGGGAGTCTTCTCTTCTCATGAGGTGGCCAAAGTATTGGAGCCTCAGCTTCAGGATCTGTCCTTCCAGTGAGCACTCAGGGCTGATTTCCTTCAGAATGGATAGGTTTGATCTTCTTGCAGTCCATGGGACTCTCAAGAGTCTCCTCCAGCACCATAATTCAAAAGCATCAATTCTTCGGCGATCAGCCTTCTTTATGGTCCAGCTCTCACTTCCACACATCACTACTGGGAAAACAATAGCTTTAACTATATGGACCTTTGTCGACAAGGTGATGTCTCTGCTTTTTAAGATGCTATCTAGGTTTGTCATTGCTTTTCTCCCAAGAAGCAGGCATCTTTTAACTTTGTGACTGCTGTCACCATCTGCAGTGATCATGGAACCCAAGAAAGTAAAATCTCTCACTGCCTCCATTTCTTCCCCTTCTATTTGCCAGGAGGTGACGGGACCAGTGGCCACGATCTTAGTTTTTTTTATGTTGAGCTTCAGACCATATTTTGCACTCTCCTCTTTCACCCTCATTAAAAGGTTCTTTAATTCCTCCTCACTTTCTGCCATCAAGGTTGTGTCATCAATATATCTGAGGTGGTTATTTCTTCCGGCAATCTTAATTCCGGCTTCGGATTCATCCAGTACAGCCTTTCGATTGATGAATTCTGCATATAAGTTAAATAAGCAGGGAGACAATATACAGCCTTGTCGTACTCCTTTCCCAATTTTGAACCAATCAGTTATTCCATATCCAGTTCTAACTTCTTGTCCTACATAGAACTTCTTGTCCTACATAGAGATTTCTCAGAAGACAGATGAGGGTGATCAGGCGCTCCCATTTCTTTAAGTACCTGCCATAGTTTGCTGTGGTCGACACAGTCAAATGCTTTTGCGTAGTCAATGAAGCAGAAGTAGATGTTTTTCTGGAGCTCTCTAGCTTTCTCCATAATCCAGCACATGTTTGCAATTTGGTCCCTGGTTCCTCTGCCCCTTCGAAGTCCAGCTTGTACTTTGGGGAGTTCTTGGTCCACATACTGCTTAAGCCTGCCTTGTAGAATTTTGAGCATAACCTTGTTAGCGTGTGAAATGAGCGCAATTGTGCGGTAGTTGGAGCACTCTTTGGCACTGCCCTTCTTTGGGATTGGGATGTAGACTGATCTTCTCCAATCCTCTGGCCACTGCTGAGTTCTCCAAACTTGCTGGCATATTGAGTGTACACCTTAACAAGCATCATCTTTTAAAATTTTAAATAGTTGAGCTGGAATATCTACTAAAAATAGAAGTAGCAAATTAACAGTAAGCAAGAAAAAAAAGAATTTTAAAAGCAGAGATGATAGGATCTGTGTGGGAGGAAGTTTGAGTGGGAAAGATTGGGAGCTCATTTTTCACTATATTGCAACAAGACACCCAATAAGATAAACCGATGAAACAGCCAGAAACACAGTATTTGGGAGGTAATGGTAGGGGGAAATTTGAATGTCATGGTCCAAACACAGAAACTGGAAAGAAACCTCTTCAGCATGATGGAGCATCGGGGACGTGTAATGAGTGACAGCATTTTGACTGGCCACAAATTTATGTACAGTATTGGGATGAGAGCATGCAAAGGCTGTGAGGAGTCAGAAGACAAGAATCAGGACTCAAGCTAGATTGAATATTCTCAACTGAATTTCTTTATCTTTTAGATTTAAGAGTTGGGCAAATAGATTACTAAAATAGCATGATGTGTTATCTGAAAGGTAATTTATTAGTTTTTATTAGCTTATCTTCTGGTCTGCCAGGGGGACGGGAGATGGGACAAACCTGCTTCATTACTTGGGGCAATTCTAAGTTGTGCTGACCCTGTGTATATGATCCAGTCAACATGAAGTGCTCTGAAGAGTGACTGGATCAATTAGTGAGCACAAGCCTAATTCTCCAAATGGCATTTATGAGCCTTCAAAGTGCTTCAGGTTTGGATAGCTCATGCTCTAATATATTAAAACTGCAAGCATCTTCTAATTCTACTGTAACTGTAGTTTATTTTCCTCTTCTTTGGTCTTCTTGAATATATAAAAAGGTACCTTAATATTGTACTATTAACACCACTATGCACTATAATTATTCATAGTAACATAATTAATTTTTGTCACAAGCACTTTTTAAAAAGTGTTTATCTATTAAAGGATATACAGGAAATAGAATATATATATATTTAATGCAATTCCCAACCTCCCCCACCCCCCAAAAAAACACAGTTACAGAAGTACATTGATGAAGAATATTATTGAATTCACTCTACAATTAAAAAAGTCTTTAGATTAATGTATCTGTTCATAATCTACCATGTGTTATAGGTCAAAATCCATGTTACTTTGTATAAGCCTATGAAATAAAATAAAACGTTTTTTAAAAAGTTGCCTTTCCTTCTGTTCTTGCCATTCCTATCCTTCTTTGGTCTCTCTGTCCATTTGTCCATTAGGCCTAAGTCTCATATTTAAGTGACGAGCATTTTAATAAGAAATCAGAAAAAACTGTGTTTGAAATTAAAATACTTTTGAATACATTCACTAACTTCTTCTACAATTATTTTTATAATGCATTTCAAAAATACACAAATACATCTAAAATGTTAAAAAAAATATCAGGTAAGAATAATATCCAGTATTGCTAGCTTGCTTGAACACATGAGACTTTTGTGTAATTTCAGAGAAAGCAAGACCCTGCCAGGAATAAGGCACAAACATTCTATTAACTGTGTTGAAAGAAAACTAAATGTCAACATGTACTGTTGGCTCATCTTGGGGGTTTTTCGCAGCAAATGAGAAAACACGCTGCATTTGTGATAGAAACTTCCTTCAAACAGTTGACATCTCTTTGTCTTTTACTTTTGTGGTTAGAAATGTATTTCATAGGCTAAGAGAATTTAGATATTTTGTTTTAGAAAGAAAGAGATAAAGGTCTGACATTTCACCAAACCCAGCTGCATGTGACTTCTTAATGTCAAGAGAGTGCAAGATCTAAATGTACAAAGGTAAAGAAGAGTTGGGTGTTTTCAATGAAACAGAAAATTACCACAAAATATTTTGCTGAAAAGTACTGAAAAGTGCATATTTAAAATATATTAGCTCCAAACACAATGAAATATCCCCAGTTATGTTTTGTTCTATTTGTTTGTAAAAATAATAAAACTGCATTTCAGAGTACACTGCACTCACAAGTTGGTGTACAAAATTACATTAACAAAATAGACTATATAAATCACAGATTAAACCACACTACAGTCCTTTTATAAACAGCAGAAACACAACAGTTAAGTAAATACAGATCAAAATAAAAACAGCTGAAGAGCTTTCTTAAACATTCTAAGCTCAATATAACTCTTGTGCTTAACAAAAAGAGAGAGGTATGAATAAATGTGCTGGAATGTGGATGAGGATGCACATTCTAGTGGGAGTAATGCTCCACACTCAGATACGCATATTCCAATGCATATATGGATGCACACCTGATTTGTGGGTATCATTTTAAATTCATGCAAGTAATTCATGCATGAAAGCCTTCTTAATTGGTTCATCTTCTAAGAGGCAGATGATTAATAAATAAATGTTCCCTTTACATAAGAACATAGTAAGAATCCTGCTGGATCAGACCAAAGACCCATTTAGTCCAGTGGTCAGCTAAATGTGTGCAACAGCAGTCTCCCCACTTGTAATTCCCAGCAACTGATATACAGAGGCATACTATCTCTGACAGTAGTGGTGGAACATAGCCATCGGGGCTATAAGCCAGTGCAGTCTTACACTCTATGGATTTGTCTGGCTGGGAAGCTACCACTGGCAGTGTTCCTACAAGTGGTAGCCAGTATATGAACAACTCTTATTGGGTATGGGGAATGGGGAGGGGCAGCAAGGGGTGCAGCAATTTGCCAGGTTCTGGGTATAGAGAGATAAGGCACTGGAAAATGGAATCTATTACCATCATTAAAGGAGGGACAGGCAGATGATGCTTGTCACCCCCTCAGTTCCAACTTCCAGGAGTGCCAGCTTGGCCCTGCAACCGTGGGTGCTTGGGGTTGTGGGTGCCATGCAGCGTGCAAGCCCCTGGAACCAAAATTTGTGGGTGCCCAGCTCCATCATGGGGAATTTTGTGGGTGCTTGGGCACCCAGGGCCCCAGGGAGTTTGCACCTATGGCACTAAATCCTAATGGGACCTGGGTAGCGATGCTCATTAGTCCTCCCACATGTCAGTCAAATAAAAAGTCATGTCAGTCCATAATAAAACTTGGCTCATCCACAACTTGACTTATTGTGTGTATTACCAAGATATGGGTGGGCAAGCAGGGTGGTCCTGACCTCACAGTTTCACAGCACCCCCAAAGGCACACTCCTCCATTGTCTTGTGAGACAGACAGATGCGAACAACAATTTGTGGTACAGGACTATTGAAGAACCAAGTAATTCTTCTGGGAATGTAGGAATATATATTGCAGTTACAGTACATAGAAAACACCTTACCTTGTTGTGCTAAAGTTGATCTCAGCATTCCACTCTTAGACCATATTTTGACTTGTCCATCTTCACCAACTAGAACAAAGGGACATTTAGCAATGACCTTGCAAATGACTGAATTAAAATTCTTAATTGTAACACTCAGAATTTTTAACATTGTGTTAAGTTAACTACACTGAAAAAACAAATTTAACAGACAATAAAAATTTCCTAATATTTTCTGAGGAATCACATGCCACATCACCTCATTCATCTGGAATTCCTATGCCACTCCAAAATAACCATAATAAATCATGCTCCAATGCAGTATGTCAGTGGTTGGGGGTGGGTCATAACAGCAGGCTTCAACTGACTGGAAGAAGTGATGTAATAGCCAGTGATTTTCATGTAGGAGGTGATAGAATGAGCATGATCCTGTTTGTCCCCAAGAACTTGGAAATATATAGAATGGGAACAGATGCATACTCTACGTTATAAAACTATGCTTCCTCAGAGGGCGGCTATTTCAGGGCACTGAGATTAAATGACACAGGTGGTGTGTGCCCAAAGGTTTTCTAAATCTGCTAACATTGCAATAAGTAAGGCCGGGGAACAGGGAGGTTAGCCTGTTCTCCCTCTTCCTCCAAGTGAGGGCAGAACATGCAAAATAGGAGGGGATGTAACAAGGCATCCAGATAATGAAATGCATAAAGAAATGGAAGCATCAGGTAAGAATTTATACTGAGATAAAAATTGATCATTAGTTTATTTTTTTTTGGTTGGACCTAAGAAAGATATTACTCTACTGCTACTTTTGGGTTGTTTTTCTAATGTACTAACATGACTACCTGCTATTACTGCATATTGGCATTAAAGTATTTCATTGTTATATGCAAATATTTGACAGCGAACAGACAACAGCTATTCAGGGCTGGCCCAAAGTGTTTTGTTTCACCACAAAAATTATAATTTTGCCTATATGCTTCTTTGTGTCTTGTTGTCTACACAATAAATGACCAAGAATAGAGCAGGATACTATTCCTTTTTAAAAAAATGACTGTCACAGTGTTGTGCTTAGAATCCTCATTGTACCTATTTACATGCATTCAAAAGTGATTAAAGCCAAACATGTAAATGTTAACCATTTGCAAATATAACATCTTATGAAGAGTCTGCATTGCAGGAATCTCAAATAAGGCATCCAAGACAGATGGTCATCCAACTTCTGCTTAAAACCTTCCAAGGAAGAAGAATCTACAACCTCCCATTCCACTGTCAGAGAGTAGGAGATAACACCCCACAAATAAGCTCCTAAACTGTTGATATGTGCCTTCTCTAAAACTGCAGGTAGAGCCTTCCTCTTTGCACAGTTACAGTGCATTTCCTTTCCACAGGAGGGTGGGGTGGCCCCCCTTTGCTTTCACTAGCAAGCAAAGATTATTGTGTTGTGTGTCCCGCTGTGACAGGGTCTTCGAACAGCAGGTGTCCTTTTATATGTGTGCTTTTACATTTGTTTAATTGTTTTTGGTGTTATTTTTATTTTTGTATATTTATATTCATTGTGTTTTTAGTTGTATCCATTTTAATTTATGCTGCGAGCTGCCTTGAGTCCTGCACTGGGAGAAAGGTGGGATACAACACAAAAATAAATGATCCTGGAATTTTGTCACTCTGTGCAATTGCTTCTTTTGCTTGTATGCTTGGGCCAGCCCTATAGCTACTTACTGTTTTTTACCAACCTCAACAATTTAGTAGCAGCAAACTTGGCTATCTCACTGCTTACTCCAAACTCTGCCTTATTTTCACTTATATAAACACAAGAATTAAATGACAAGCAGTTGCTGTGCATTTATCATGGTGTTGCTTCAAGATTGCTTAGCAACTTATTGAACTTTATAGGAGTTGAAACTATTCAGATGTGATGCAGCCTTTGGCTAGTTTAACAGTTGGTACTGACCCTTGGCCAGGAGATATTGATTAACAATCATTTATTACTTTTGCAATCCTAGGACTGTGGATGGAGAGGACAATGTGCCTCTGCATAACAGTTGCTGGGAATCTGAAGTGGGGAGAGTGATGTTGTGCTTGCTGGCTTTCCATAGTCATTTGGTTGGCCACTGTGAGACCAGGATGCTGAACAAGATGGTCATTTGGTCTGATCTAGAAATACTCTAATCTTCTTGTGTTCAATAAGAGAAAATCTCAATCTAACCCCTCTCAATATTCAGTAGACATCTAGTATGTTTTTGGTCATGTTAATTTTGTCACTACATTTCAGGAAGGTACACGTTCTTTTCTATGAATGTTATACTTCATCTTTGAAGACATTATACTTTTGAAGACAGTTCTCCTTCATCACATTTTTACAAAATAATAATAATAATCTTCTTACCTGTAACAAGTGCTGTTCCCTCATAATTCCATCTCCCTGCAAGTACAGCTCCACAGTGGGCTTCTACACTTTTTTCAACTCTTCCAGTCTTGGAAATCAAATGGAACTTGCCTATACAAATTTGAAGTTGTAATGTTAGAAATCAAATATATACAAGGTGGTTATTATCATAGAGTTGTGACACTGGTTAAAATAAACAATTATCTGACAAATGTCACTTGATTCTTCTAAACCTTTTTCTAATTCCTTGACTAGCCAATTAGTGATCATCCCATTGTTGTTGTTGTTGTTGTTTAGTCGTTTAGTCGTGTCCGACTCTTCGTGACCCCATGGACCATAGCACGCCAGGCACTCCTGTCTTGCACTGCCTCCCGCAGTTTGGTCAAACTCATGTTCGTAGCTTCGAGAACACTGTCCAACCATCTTGTCCTCTGTCGTCCCCTTCTCCTAGTGCCCTCAATCTTTCCCAACATCAGGGTCTTTTCCAAGGATTCTTCTCTTCTCATGAGGTGGCCAAAGTATTGGAGCCTCAGCTTCACGATCTGTCCTTCCAGGGAGCACTCAGGGCTGATTTCCTTAAGAATGGATAGGTTTGATCTTCTAGCAGTCCATGGGACTCTCAAGAGTCTCCTCCAGCACCATAATTCAAAAGCATCAATTCTTCGACGATCAGCCTTCTTTATGGTCCAGCTCTCACTTCCATACATCACTACTGGGAAAACCATAGCTTTAACTATACGGACCTTTGTCGGCAAAGTGATGTCTCTGCTTTTTAAGATGCTGTCTAGGTTTGTCATTGCTTTTCTCCCAAGAAGCAGGCGTCTTTTAATTTCGTGACTGCTGTCACCATCTGCAGTGATCAAGGAGCCCAAGAAAGTAAAATCTCTCACTGCCTCCATTTCTTCCCCTTCTATTTGCCAGGAGGTGATGGGACCAGTGGCCATGATCTTGGTTTTTTTGATGTTGAGCTTCAGACCATATTTTGCGCTCTCCTCTTTCACCCTCATTAAAAGGTTCTTTAATTCCTCCTCGCTTTCTGCCATCAAGGTTGTGTCATCTGCATATCTGAGGTTGTTGATATTTCTTCCGGCAATCTTAATTCCGGCTTGGGATTCATCTAGTCCAGCCTTTCTCATGATGAATTCTGCATATAAGTTAAATAAGCAGGGAGACAATATACAACCTTGTCGTACTCCTTTCCCAATTTTGAACCAATCAGTTGTTCCATATCCAGTTCTAACTGTAGCTTCTTGTCCCACATAGAGATTTCTCAGGAGACAGATGAGGTGATCAGGCACTCCCATTTCTTTAAGAACTTGCCATAGTTTGCTGTGGTCGACACAGTCAAAGGCTTTTGCATAGTCAATGAAGCAGAAGTAGACGTTTTTCTGGAACTCTCTAGCTTTCTCCATAATCCAGCGCATGTTTGCTATTTGGTCTCTGGTTCCTCTGCCCTTTCGAAATCCAGCTTGCACTTCTGGGAGTTCTCGGTCCACATACTGCCTAAGCCTGCCTCATCCCATAGCCCAACCAATAAGCAAATTCTTCAGTTAATAATCCTTTCTATTAATCTCATATATACTAGAAGTGAAAACTTTTTCTAGAATTAGACATTTAAATCTCATTGAAATCAATGGGACAACAACTTTAGTCCCACTAACAACAGTTAACTTTAGCTAGATTAGGGCCTCTATATTGGTAAACAGTTATGTATCTTCCTATACATTACTCAACTTCAAGGAACCCTTTCCCCATTACAGGTATTTCTTCATCCTTCTATAGGCTAGGTTTCCTTAGTTTTGCAAAAGCAGATATAATCCTGAATGCAATGATAGGTCTGTGATAATTTGATCCTAACAAGAAAGTATTTTTAGAAAACTAAAACATTAGTTAAGAAAATCCTGCAGTGCTGGCCTCTCCCTAATCAAAGTGATCAGGTCACAGCTACCATCTGTGATGTCATGGCACTCACTCCGTTTTGCTGGAGAGTCTTCCCCCTCAAGCTAAAGAACAGATCACCTCTCATCAATAAGTGAAAGGCTTCTGAAGGTAAGTTTCTGGGGAAACCTCTCATCTCCCACTGGGAGCAGCACTTTTCAGGAAAGATCAGCTTCCTATATTTTCAGCCTGCTATGAGGAAAGTTGGATGCAGCTAGATGGAGCTTGGAGAGTGAAGTCAAATGGGCCTTAGAAAGCACTGCTAATAACAAGGCCAGTGGAAGTGATGATATTCCAGCTGAACTATTTAAAATTTTAAAAGATAATGCTGTTAAGGTGCTACACCCAATATGCCAGCAAGTTTGGAAAACTCAGCAATGGCCAGAGGATTGGAGATCAGTCTACATCCCAATTCCAAAGAAGGGCAGTGCCAAAGAATGCTCCAACTACCGCAGAATTGCGCTCATTTCACACGCTAGCAAGGTTATGCTTAAAATTCTACAAGGCAGGCTTAGGCAGTATGTGGACCGAGAACTCCCAGAAGTGCAAGCTGGATTTCGAAGGGGCAGAGGAACCAGAGACCAAATAGCAAACATGCGCTGGATTATGGAGAAAGCTAGAGAGTTCCAGAAAAATGTCTACTTCTGCTACATTGATTATGCAAAAGCCTTTGACTGTGTTGACCACAGCAAACTATGGCAAGTTCTTAAAAGAATGGGAGTGCCTAATCACCTCATCTGTCTCCTGAGAAATCTCTATGTGGGACAAGAAGCTACAGTTAGAACTGGATATGGAACAACTGATTGGTTCAAAATTGGGAAAGGAGTACGACAAGGTTGTATATTGTCTCCCTGCTTATTTAACATATGCAGAATTCATCATGCGAAAGGCTGGACTAGATGAATCCCAAGCCGGAATTAAGATTGCTGGAAGAAATATCAACAACCTCAGATATGCAGATGACACAACCTTGATGGCAGAAAGTGAGGAGGAATTAAAGAAACTTTTAATGAGGGTGAAAGAGGAGAGCACAAAATATGGTCTGAAGCTCAACATCAAAAAAACCAAGATCATGGCCACTGGTCCCATCACCTCCTGGCAAATAGAAGGGGAAGAAATGGAGGCAGTGAGAGATTTTACTTTCTTGGGCTCCTTGATCACTGCAGATGGTGACAGCAGTCCCGAAATCAAAAGACGCCTGCTTCTTGGGAGAAAAGCAATGACAAACTTAGACAGCATCTTAAAAAGCAGAGACATCACCTTGCCTACAAAGGTCCGTATAGTTAAAGCTATGGTTTTCCCAGTAGTGATGTATGGAAGTGAGAGCTGGACCATAAAGAAGGCTGATCGCCAAAGAATTGATGCTTTTGAATTGTGGTGCTGGAGGAGACTCTTGAGAGTCCCATGGACTGCAAGAAGATCAAACCTATCAATTCTGAAGGAAATCAGCCCTGAGTGCTCACTGGAAGGACAGATCGTGAAGCTGAGGCTCCAATACTTTGGCCACATCATGAGAAGAGAAGAATCCCTGGAAAAGACCCTGATGTTGGGAAAGATTGAGGGCACTAGGAGAAGGGGACGACAGAGGAAGAGATGGTTGGACAGTGTTCTCGAAGCTACCAACATGAGTCTGACCAAACTGCGGGAGGCGGTGCAAGACAGGAGTGCCTGGCGTGCTATGGTCCATGGGGTCACGAAGAGTCGGACACGACTAAACGACTAAACAACAACAACAGATGGAGCTAACGAGTTACTCCTTGGCCATGGCTGCTTCAAACTAAAGATGGAATATGCTCACATGCTATCACCATCATCACCATCACCATCACCATCACCTACATCTATAGCAGCTTTCTCCAATCTGTCTCCCATCAGATGTTTTGGACCACAACTTCAATCAGTCCCAGCCACCATGGTCTACAGTCCTAGATGATGGGAATTATAGTCCAAAACATACAGGGTATCAGGTTGTGGAAGCCAGATCTAGAGAAAGATTAGTTGTGGCACATTTTAATGACATCTTATAGTCATTCTGAATTCGAGTAGAGTAGAGATAGATTTAAGATGGCCAATTCATCCATTGTTGTTTGTGGCAAATATCAGATACAGAAATCTATACTGGTGGAGAATGTTCGTACAAGAAAAACATTCTATTGTGAACGAGAAAGACTGAAGTTACAGCATTCTATTACGGAACAGTGCCTTAAGATTTGAAGGTAAAAACATGTTGAGCAAGTGGCCAAGACTGAAAAGATGGATTCAGAGCAGAAGCATTCAAACTGTGAAAGACAGCTAACTGATCTTCTCACACTGTCAGTGAACAGATCATAAGCAGAGAGTTATTTTGCAGTCTCATACAGTTTCACTTGATGGGTGACGCTGGCCATGAAGACAATTTTCTTTAAAAAAAAATCAGATGCTCAAAAACTCATGTGGTGTCTGTTGACATGAGTGGACATATCAAGATTTTTTGAAAAACTTTACTGTTATAGGCTGCATAGAAAAGTGAAATCTTTGACCATATGCTTTATTCATAATATAGTTTGGAACAGAATGTGAAGGGACTCAGTTTCAGCCTTACATTAATTCTCAGTTTTATAAAATACTGCTCCTTTCTTCCTGTTTTTATTATTTAATGAAACCATAAACTGTTCTCAAAGTTGAAGCTGTTTTGCAGTTCTGGAAGGCATTCAAATAAGAGATTAGAGGCCTATTCAAGTACAGCATGTACAGAACCATGTCTGTTATATTCATTTGCTACCACAGACCTCTTAAATATTCTGCTCTGATTTTAATGATTAGTCATCAGTATAACGAAAACTAGTAGAAAAAGAGCCAACATAATTTTTAAGGAACCATTACAGATTGTATTTGATGAATAATTAAAGTGGTAACATAAACATATTTCATATGGGAAGGCAGATTGTAATCCCACCAAACAGATAACAAACCAAAGGAAGAAAACATGCTATAAACAAAAAGGAGAAAGGTTATTGTGTATAGCAGATAACTGAAGCTCAAGTTTTTAACGTATAGCGTTATATGTACTAGAATATGTAAGTGCTGGATTCTAGATATAGACCATTGTTTAAAACAGAATTTTAGAAAGCTGAAGAATTATAAAGATGCTAGCACATACCTGTTATGAATGTCAGTCCTTATATCCTGCCTATCAGGGATTTCTTGTTGGTAGCAGTTCCCTTTGAGGGCATAGTAGTCCTGTGTAATAAGGGCATCATGACCCCTCTGACTACCTTTGGCTTAGTTCCTGGGATTTTAGAATCTTACTTCCAAGTTCTACGGGCATTCTTATAAACTAACCAAAGGGGTTTTCATAGCACTTTGGTTGAATGGTAGAAGATCCTTTCATACAAAATGGTGGACAACATCTGCTGCTCAAAATATAGCTATTGAGACTTGCTGAACCAGCTAAAAGGAGCGTGATGACATTTAAAAAAACCACACTGCTCAAGTATCATTGAATATGCTGCTGGCATTGTAGAGAAGCACTGAGCCCATCCTCACATGGGATCCAGTTTGCACCCTTATGGAGGAGCAAAAGAAAGAAAACTTCAGGACAATCCCATATTTATAATAGCCTGTTTAAAAGGGCTTTTCACTTTCACTACCTCACCTATGTGTCACTGAACCTCCTTCATGGAATGATGCCAATAGCAGTGTTGACTTTGAAAAAAGAGATCTGGGAACATACTAAAATGGAAAATCTGCTATTCTGGCTCATCTTACAGGCATACACAAGGAGGCACAATCATCAGGGGGACATTCAAAGTTCAGGTCTCACACACTCCCGTTGCATAAATGATTTGCCAATGCTTATGTATAAATACTAATTTTAGATTCTGAATGTTATGAACTAAGACTAGTTGCTAGTTGGCAGGGTAAAAAGGGAACTTTTGTTGTAATCCATAAGGATTTAAGAGTCTTTCTTTTGGTTTTGGTTTAACCTTACTTAGTACTGTATAATCTTGCATGCGTCAAATCTTGGAACCCTGTTCCTTTATTGTCACAACTAGTGCTTTGTCAATGGGCAGTGACTCTGACAAAATTAGGGAATGGTCTGGACCAGAATCCTAAAGTCCCATTGAGAAACCTGAGTGACTTTTGATAATAATAACTGGAAAAAACCTTTCAGACTTTTTGTGTGGAAGGGGAAATTATCACTATTCTCTCATACCCCCTTAAGAAACGCAGGGCCGTCTCTAGGCCCGGGTCTGGTGGCACCAGGGGTGCCGTTGCGCCCGCAGAGAGGTGCGGCGGAGGCGGCCCCAGGCGCGCCTCTCAGCTGTTCAGCGGCTTCAGGCCACTCTCCGGAGGCGCGTGGGCCTGGGGCCGCCTCCGCCGCACGCAGGGGCGGCGCAACAGGGGGCGGGCAGCGCCCCCTGGCCCAGGGCCGGCCCTACGGCCAGGCTGGGTGGTGCAGGGCGCTGCCCCTCCAGGCGGCAGCCGCGCTGCGCCCACCCACCCGCCGCGCTGGGAAACGGGGCGGGGGGGGCACTGGAGGGATCCGTCGCACCACGGCGCCAGGTATGCTGAAGACGGCCCTGAAGAAACGGAAACTAGCATATGTCAGAGAACTAATGCTAATTAGTCCTCCACCTCCTGGTGATAATAGTGCCAAGTAAAAGTGTTTCAGTAACTTGCATTGAGCCATTTGTATATGCTTTCCCAGACACCCAACTAAGGCAATCCTTCAATCAGTGCAAGAATTTCTGATTGTGCAATGCAGCATTCTCCCCATCTCCTTTCCTAAATCTGCTCTAGAGGTTCTTACAACGCTACATATTTGGGCACGTTGTGAGAGGTGAGCAAGTCCCATTGTGCAAGTGGAAATCTTTGCAATGACGAGTGCCCTCCGTACGTGTAGTTGTAGAGATGTATCATGAGCCAAATCTCCTTTGAAGTGGACCCATTCAGTATTTGTTTTCATGTTTACCATAGTCTTATCTTATGAGAATGAAACTCCCATGTAATGCTGACTATGACTTACTGCAAATGAGCAAACACATGGGCTTCTAGAGAGGAGATTGTGGCTACTTTGCTCCCCCCACCTTTTTCGGTTTGCTACTACTCTGTGCTTGAGTTAAACTGCAGCTTGGCTCAGCTTACTGTCTGAAGCAGGGCTCAGGGTTTATCTCTCCCAGACAATCCACAAGTTGTAAACCATAGGATAAACCTTGGTTCCAGCTTGTGGTTTGTCTGGAGAGAGCGAAACTACAAGCTCGGGTTTGGACAATAAGCCAAACCACAGCTCAGCTCAGTGTAGCACAAAACAACCAGGCAGGGAGGAGCAAAGTGCTACAATCTCCTCTTTGGAACCCCACTTGTAGTAAGTCATGGTTTGGCTTAACATTATGTGGGAGCTGGGCAACTGTAAACATTTCAGCAAGGAAACAGCTTTTTTTCTCTTTAATGAAAAACCAGAGGAAAACGTAACCCACAATGAGCCTTTGAGATAGAGCAGGATAAAGTGAAGATCCTCGTTTTGTTTTGTGTTTACATTTTTATGCTTGTTATTTTATCACCTGTTTCCTCAAAATATAATGGGATAAAAAATAAATATGTATATTTCCCATTTTGTAGCAATGTTTTCCAAGAATAGTTATGTGAACTATTGTGAGATATTGGGCTATTATGGTGCCAAGCACCATAAAAGCTTTTCTATGAAATCCTATATCATGTATAGGCTACCAGTGTGGTTGGTCTTAAATGTGACAATCACAGATGATTAACTCAGCAAATCCAGGAATTCTATACTACAGCTTTGTTTTTCAGAAGATGTGTTACTCCTGTTAATCTATGAATTATAGCAGCTGTCTAGTTATATATACTTCAAGACATAATGGTCCCTCTATTACATATGTGGTAAAATAAAGGTCTCAGTGGGCACTTTCTACTTTTTACACTGCTATTAAAAATCTAAGATGCATTCATAAAACACAGGGAACTCAGGGGAATTCTGGTTTGCAATATTAATACCATAAATAAGATTAAAATTGGTGTACTATCATGTAAGAGGGATTCTCTTGGTTACATTCATACAGAACCAATTTGTAGGATTTTGACTGATGGCATAGGAATGCTCTGAGAAACACATTACTGGAATATAATGTCTATATATACATAACAGTTGCATTGTTCTCTTTTCAGTGGACATATGTTTCTTTAAAAATGTCTTTATCAATCTTCATGTTGTAGATGCAAAGGAACATGAAAAAGGCCCAGTCCTGTCAGTGTACATACCTTAAAACAACTTAGGCTCAGGATGACAATGGTAGCTTGTTCATTTGCTTTCTAAATATGGGTGTATGTGTGTTAGGATAATAAAATAAAACTATTTGGTTTTAAAGAGATGTTTTATCTTTTGAGGTTTGGAAGGTGAGTACATTTTCCCCTTATGCCTTTGATATTGTCAGGAATTTTTTTAATGCTATAAGTGTGCATTTTTTAATCTTCAGCCATGATAATTATATCAAACAAATTGTTGTATGTACAATACATTCTATTTTACAGTATACTCAAACATATACAGCTACTTACACTATGTAAAAACTTGTTGTCATTTGCCATAAACAACAACCTCCACTGTTTGCTTGGAAATAAATCAATTTACTTCAATAAATGTCCACATGAATGTATCTTCTACCTCTCCTTCAAATCGGAACCAGTGAAGGCGGTGAAGGTCCTCCATCTAGAGGCAGATGGAGGATAGATGGCGGCTAACAGATTGAGGTTGAATCCTGACAAGATAGAAGTACTGTTTTTGGACGGGCAGGTGTGGTAGACTCCCTGGTCCTGAATGGGGTAACTGTGCCCCTGAAGGACCAGGTGCACAACCTGGGAGTCATTTTGGACTCTCAGCTGTCTATGGAGGTGCAAGGCAATTCTATGTCCAGGGCAGCTGTTTACCAGCTCCACCTGGTAACTGCTTGCAGACTGTATCGCCAGAGTGGTGCATGCTCTAGTTATCTCCAACTTGGACTACTGTAATGCACTCTTATGTGGGGCTGCCTTTGAAGGTGACTCAGAAACTACAACTAATTCAGAATGCGGCAGCTAGACTGGTGACCGGGAGTGGCCACTGGGACCATATAACACTGGTTCTAAAGGATCTTAATTGGTCTCAGCCCAGGCACTGAGGTCCTCCTCAGTAGAGACACCCTCCCTGTGGAACACTCTCCCTTCAGATGTAAAGGAAATAAACAACTATCCAACATCTGAAGGCAGCCCTGTATAGGGAGGTTTTTAATGTTTGATGCTTTATTATGTTTTATATATTCTGTAAGCCACCCAGAATGGCTGGGGAAACCCAGCCAGATGGGTAGGGTGGTCTCCTTCTCCTTCTCCTCCTCCTCCTCCTCCTCCTTCTTCTTCTTCTTCTTCTTCGGGTACAATGAGATATGAGCCAGTGCAGGACCCATTTTTTTAAATCCCTTATAAAGTGTGGGTGGGCAGATGATTTTAAGTGCAACATATGTCAGTGGGAGGGAACAGCTGGACCTCCAACATATCTGCACATTTGATTTTTCTCTTGGGGTGCTTCCTGCTAGCTTTGGTGACCCTCAAGGAGAAATATCATTAGGGTAAAACATGTGAATACAGGCTCTGGATTGAGTGGACCTGACCAATAGTGAAGGTGGTTTCTGCACATGCTGTAGGGGGAAGTGAGGGGCAGATGGGGCTCATGAACCTGGGATGGTAGCCCATCTAGGAGAAGGAAAACTCTGATTCTAAAGAAAGGGCTAAGGAGTAAACTCTACACATATCTGCAGTGGAGTCCTTAAGACAGTTAGATGGCAACTACGGCAGCCAAGTTGGTTCCAAACAGATTGCTCTGCTTTCCCTTGGACCACATCAGCAAGGCCAAGAGGAGGGTCTTGTTGTCTGGGCAGCCCAGGATTTCCATAAACACTGTCCAGGCTTGCGTCCCAGAGAAGTCACTTCGGTACTGCTAACACAGCAATTTGACTTCACCTCCAGAGGCCCACTCCATTGTCTTTCAAGACAGATGGATGCCAATAAAACACTGGCAGGTATCAAACAGCTGGTCTGCTGTCATTATGTCCATTTTCAGCCAAATGTCTTAAAGCATTCACTTTTTCTACTATGCAAAAGTAGCTTGCTGTTGTGCACTTCTCAAAAGCCTATAGATAGAAAATTATTGCTTATTTTCCAAGGGTTGTATCCAGCTTATAGTCAAAGTAGACCTACTGAAATCAATGAACTGGGCTAATGTATGTGCATTGATTTCAATGGATCTATACAGAGTGTGAGTTAGTTGGATAAAACTCTTCTGAATTACGCATTTAGCAGTCTTACGGTATTAATGTCAAAATGGATGCAAAATCAAGAAAAAATGGCTAATAGGTTTGCTGACTATAAATGCTTTCTCCTTAGGAAAGATCCATTTGAGAAAAAGTAAACAAATTTGGATTAATAGATTAAAGTGTCAAACTAATCAGTTACATTAATGCAGAGTGAAAAAAGGAAATTAAACTGAAGGTGGGGGTACAAACATAAGTTTTGTTCTAGTACAACACACTCTGTGGGGCTACCGCAAAGCATGTTCCAAAAAGAAAGCTAGATTGCTTTCTGGCATGCAGTTTGTTGACCATATTACACTAGGTTTTGTAACAAAACACTGGTTTACAATTTGTTACTGGGCACCATTCAAGGTTCTTAACTATAAAGACCTAAATGGTTTGTTTCAGATACTCTGAATTTGAAAAGCACCTACCTTTAATTTAAGATCACCTTTGGCGGCTTCGATATTTGTTCTATTAGCAAGAAAGCTAGATTGGTGGGAACATAGGACAGGGCTGTTGCTGTGGTAGTGCACTGCCTATGGGACTTTTTTGCTCTGCATGACTTTGGCTGATTTTATGTGAAATTACTTCCACATTTTTAAAGATTTAAATCATACTAATCTGCCATGGTGGTGTTTTAAAGTTCTGAAGCTAACTTTTTCAAATTGTGGATAGTCTCAGTGGTTCTTTGGGGCCAAAAGGCAACTCAGTATTATAAATAAAATAAATTGCTTATCAAGACAGATACCTGATTTACAGTTAGATTAGAAACCAGAAGGGAAAAAATATATTCTACTAGTCTTGATATCTGATATAGACAGTTGTCCTTGAGTGTCACAAGGGAAAATGTGTGCAGTATTCAATATAGTTCATGTTTACAATTATTCTTATTTGCACTAAAAGCAAGTGGAAAGGAACAATTTAACACAAACCACACCAGGACAGCAGGGATTGCATGTTACATAGTATGTATGTGCATCTAGGCAGAGCTGATTCAAGCTTACCAGAGCTACTCTGCATGTAGATCTAAATTTACCCTTTCCCCCACATCCATGCTACTGCTGACCTACACCTATGGTGTGCACAAGGCAATTTCTGGATTGGACTAGATAAGATTTTGTTCTTAGAAGATACACCAGTTACAAAGCTGTAGCATTCTTACTTGAATTGCTTGCAACATCCCAACACTTTGGTATGTTCTTTCAACTGCTCTTGGAATTTAACTACTGTTTCCCTCTAGAGTGAAAACAAATCATCCCAAATACATGCTTATGTCTGGCCAGTGTATTTACAGTGTAAGGTTAGAGCCCAATGTTTCAATGCAAGGGAAAGCATGCACCCAGGGTACAAAATAAAGTTGCACAAAATCAAGGATCAGAGAAGGTGACACTTGAAAGGAGTCATAAAGTTGGTGATTAAAGATGGTGCATTGTATTGCATAATAATCTCAGCAGAAACTGTAGACTCAAGAGCAGTGCCATTTAAATGTCTGGACATTACTAATTTAGGCCCATTAATTTCAAAGGAACTGCTCTGTCTCATTTGGCTACAACTTTGCATACTGAGAAAATGAAATATTTCAAAAGCATTGTACTCTAAAATAAGCTATATACATCTCCATGATGACTTACCATCAGAACTTGTAAGTACAAAGTTTTCAGCGTGAGTTTGTCTCTTTCCACCAAAACTTTTGGGAAACCAGTGAAGATCGATGGGATAGATATCATCAGGAAGCTTTGCTACTAGTGTTGTCTCACCATTTAACAAGTTCCATTTCATAATTTGGTGATCATCACTGCATGAATAAAGATCGTCTGCTGTGGTCCAGCCTACACAACTAACCAATTCCTTATGTTTTAACAGAATTAAGGAATTTCATAATATTGGTACAGTTAAATCTTCATACATATTGGCAAAGACATATATTATCTTTTCTTCATTAAACTTTTTTGAAAAACATGAATTAAAATTATTTAAACAAAAAAAGATACAGGAAGAGAGAGCTCAACAATCATACCGATAATACTTTTTTCTTGCTTATATTTTCTTTACAGTATTTTTCTTTAAAGGGTTTTGAGATAAAGAGAGAACTCAAAAGATCTATAGCAGTGTTTCTGAAACTTGGGTCTCCAGCTGTTGTTGGACTACAACTCCCATCATCTCTAGCTAGCAGCAGCAGTTTGAGAAACACTGTCTATAGTGTGCATTTATAGGTTGTAACCAGTTTTGCAAGGCCTCTTTAGTTATTATACTACCAGACTTATACAAATCATGAAAATGATAAAGGCTTTTTGAGCACCAAGCTTTAACATCTCCTACAGAAAATCTTCCCAAAAAGGAAGGATAGTATGCTAATAGCAATAGGAGAGATGTAGCTGGCCTTAGATAGATTTTGACCTTATTTGTAAGTGCTCTTAAAAACCAACAACTGGTTCAATTTCACAAAGGTTGTCCGAGCACTAAGAAACCTGGAATATCTTTGTGGTCCATATAAAGCTGGCTGACTCTTAGGACTTAGAAATATTTTTACAGCTTTGATTTTAAGAGGATAGCATTCTTCAAAAGAAACCATTGTATTGGATCTTTCGCGCTTTGCGCATGCGCAGAAGCACCAAATTACAACATGTGCCTGCGCAGACATGGCGCTTCAGGATGCGGCCTTTTCAGGTTGCGAACGGGCCTCCGAAATGGATCCCGTTCGCAACCAGAGGTACCACTGTATAGTATTCTAAACAAACTGCCAAAGTACAATGCTAAGACAGCTTTTAGATTTGAACAAAGTTGCCAAAATAGATTGTTACACATCATGATAAAAAGGTCTGACACCTGACAAGGAAACTAAATAGCCTAGTCTTAGCCATGCAATCTTCATCAACCAAGTCCAGAAAATGCATTTTTTTAAAAACCAACTTTGTACTAATTAAGAAGCACGGAAACAAGTATTTGCAATTCTTAGGACTTCACAGAGGGGTGAAATAATGTTGCCTTTAATTTTAAAATTTGATTATTTGGATTTGATTTAATTTGAATTTGATTATTTGAATTTGCATTTGACACACACACACTTAGATACACAATTCCGGTTTTCAAAAAAGTTAACATGCAAGAACAAGTGACTCAATTCACACATCACATTTTGATTCTCCAAATGATACTTTGGAGGGCTGGGGGAATGCCAGTGCCCTTTTACTATCTTCTGGGTTGATTTCCTCTTTGTTTTTCCTTAGTTTAAAAAGGTCCATTATGATTAGCACTAACCAGGAATTACCTGCAAACCATTATTGGAAACTATGTTTTGTAGGTAATCCAATTTAGTGCTTATTGGTTTGCCCAGCTCAACACATAACAATATTTTTTATTTTACAAGATTTATAGACTGCTTAATTAAAAAAAAGGAATTAAATAGTTTAAATAAAGTACAATTAAACAGAAAAGAGGGCAGTGAATAAGTGAGCCCATTGTATGTTCTGGGTGGTTTGGAGGCTTAAAATATATTTTAATTTAACCTTTTATGTCTAGTGCAAAGCTTTCTGTGCTTTGTGAGTCAATGGTGTGCCACTCTTGTGCTGCATGGATCATGTGTGTAGTACAAGGAACTTGAATATAGGGATACAGAATTAAAATCAAATAGCTAGCACTTAAACTGTTTACAATAACCCATCAACCAATAACCTTTTGCATGTCTGAGCATCAGTGGCGTTTCCTCGCAGATTTAAAAGTTCCATGATAACATCAGTGCATGAACAGGAAATAGATTCTATATGGACACTTCCTTTTCTTCCACACTTCAATGCAACAGATTATGTTAAGTTTTGCAAAATCTTCCTAACTCAAGTAGAAACAAAAAATGGGCAAAAGGATTCTTGCTCCTACTCAAAAACTGTGCTATTTTCTCAAGGAATGTAAGAGTTCTGTTGGATAAGACCAAAAGCCTACCTAGTCAACCATCCTGTTTCACAAAGTGGCCAACCAGATGCATCTGGGAAAGCAACAAGATTAGACTGCCCAACTCAATTGAGAGCACTCGCTTTAGTTGTGAACATGTTAAGAGTAATTTGTATTTTACAAGTGGGGTGTCATAGTTCCCGATAGCTTTTTTTAAAAAAAATTCTCATACACAGATGGGATTATTCTAACAGCCCTTAAGATGCTGTTCAATGATAAGACTTCTATATTCCCTGGCTGCACAACAATATCAATACCGGTATCCATTTGCTCAAAAACAGTAGGTCTGATGTTACTGCCTGAAACTGGACCATTTTTCATGTCACAGTAAGTGACAGTTAATGGTTTTTTGAGAATGTGCAAACCCTGCTTAACTCTTCTCCTAGGACAAGCAAGAGCAGGGGTCCCCAGACTTACCGGGCTTCGAGCTGGAGGGCAGGGAAGTGCGCGCGCAGCGGGCCGGAGGGCGGGGGAGTGTGCGCCCGTGCGCATGCGCACACGCACACGGTCGGGGGGAAATCGCCGAAAATCGCTTGTGCACATGCGTATGGGCCTCCCCCGACCCGGAAGTGCATCGGAAATGACCTCTTCTGGGTCGGGAGAGGCCCATACGCATGCGCACAAAGGATTTTCGGCAATTTTTTTCCGATTTTGAAGATCGCCGCCGCGCCGTGCGCCGTAAGAGCGAGCGGCGGGGGTCGTCGCGGGCCGGATTGGGAGGCCAATTGGGCCGCATCCGGCCCGGGGGCTGTAGTTTGGGGACCCCTGAGCAAGAGCAACACAGTGTTGCCTAGCTGAGTGCTATCTGAATCAGGTACCATAGTTTGCTTTCCTTAGAACCCTTGGCTGACCATCACTGTTTGTTTGGAACTAAACAAATCACACTGATACCAGGTTTAGACATAACACTGTCAGGGATTGTGCTTTGCTGCTCTCATTCACACTAAGGGATCAAAGACAATTTACCAGATATGCAAACTGGACCACTGTAGGACATTAATAACCAAAGTGTATTGTCAAAAAATTGTGTCTTTTTTACAGGGTTTGAGCTCTGAGAGAGACAAAATAATATTTTGATACATTTGTGATTTTTTAAAAAACCACATTGTTACCAGCATTGTTACATTGATATCAAAACATTGACAGCTATCCCTATGACATAGGTTTGAGATGAACAAAGGATATGTTTTGGTTCCTTCAACAGAGATGTCTTTAGTCTCATTATGATTTCTGTTATTGATCATCCCAGTTGCTACATTGATATAAAAAAAATCTTGGTTGCACAGTTAATACCTGTAAAACACATACAAAAAAGTAACCTAAAATATTAATACTCACATTTTAATCAATCATTACCTTCTCTGGCCCAAAGTGGTAATGCAATGTGCTACAGATTTATGCATAAAGATGAGGAAGTGTTTGTATTAACTTTTCAATATAGTCAGAAACTTTGGGAAAGCTCTGGAACCATTCCTAGCAATAAAAGTTACAAACAACTGTTGGAAGAAAAAAAACTTTACAAAAGGTTCCGCAGAAATAATGGACTTTAGAGAACTTCTTCAATTGCCATAACTCCCATTAATGTAAATTAATGGACACTTTCTTATTCAGAAGAGAATATGCCATTATGCACAACATATGCCCTCTAACCTCTTGGGATTCCTGCAACATAGATACTACAACCCACCAAGGAGTTACTATGCAAGGATTTAGCAACAGAAGCAGGCCTTGCAATGATTTGCAGTCTTTTGGTTCCTGGCAGTTGACTACACAATATTGGTTTTGAGCCTATTGTGCTTTATTGTTACTGATTTTGTTCTCAATCATTGGCAAAGCTTTAGCTGATGTTAATTGACCAGACAAAGTAACACCTAGGCAACACAATCCAATGCTTGTTTACTTAGAAGTAAGGCCTATTGACTTTAATGTGGCTTACCAATATAGGGTTCAAATTATAATGGACATGCGACATTTTTAGGGCAGAAATAACCTCTAAGTACCTTCCATGATCACAAAGCACCAATGTTGAATAAAATCCTCATTCCTTTTTTTTTTTTAAAGCATGTGCTGAAACAGGGGGACAACCTGTTTTAGTTACCATCTTCAATTGGCTTCTATGAAATACTGTACTTTATTGTCTCTTACTGATGCTGATGCTCCACATATGAGCAGAAATGGGCATGTGTAAAGATGGCTTTGCCTATGATTCTAGGACCATTTCATCGACAAAGTGACCTCTGCAAGGAATAAATAAATAAATCACTGCAGTATGGGAACAAGATGATTTTGTTTCAAAGGCTACATCTGAGCAGCACCACCACCAGCAGCAGCAGCAGCACCACCACCAGCAGCATCTTCATCTTCCAGCCCCCTTTTCTTTTCAGGACTTTGAAAGCTGCTCCGAGTAAAACGGGATTAAAAATGAAGGGGAAAGCTGCATGTCAGGCTGCAAGCAGGCCTCCCTTCACCCCCCCCCCCCCGCCCTGTAAAGTCCACTGTTGCTTTCTATCCCCAGGTTAATAACTCCCGAGAGCTTCAGTGGGGTCACCCCCAAGGAAGCGAGAGAGTACTGCAGCATCGGAGCTTGGAAAGTAATACGAGAAAGAAAGGCAGTTGCGTACCTGGCTATAACACATTTTTGCAAAACCTGCGCGTACTAAAGACCCCGGAGGTTTCGGCGGCCAGTTACTCGCTCAAGTCTCTGGACCTGACCATTTCCCGTTCCCTCGCCCGCCCCCCACCTGCTCCTTCCTTTTTTTACCTGGGCAAGGTGAGCGCCTATTCCAAGCTCACAGCTCCGTACCTCTGTGAGGAACTCGGGGCGATGAGGCCTCTGCTCCTTAACTTGTGTCCGCGCCCGCTTGCCAGTCAGGTATTCCCGCTCCAAGAGCCCTCAGAAGTTCGCCTTTCTGGCCAAAAGTACTCCCTCCCTCCTCAGCGCTGTTGATGCCAACCGTGAGCGGGAAGCCGCTCGGTCTCTATAGCGACTTCGCGCGAGATTTCTCACTCCCCAGCCCGCCTCCCGCCCGCGAAGTTTCGTTACACTCTCCTTCCCAGCTCAGACCCTCCCAGAGCGTGTGACGGCAGCCGTGACGTCAGGGGGCTGACCTGTCAAATTTCTCTTAAATGCACTAATATTTTAATATATCTATATATGTATAAAATCAGTTTTCGTTATTCCTCCGCTGTTATATTCTATTGGATCTTGTTGCTAGGTGACCGATTCTGCCTGTCCGATTATCCGCGGGAGGGGCTCGGCTCCTTTCCTCTTTCGTTACATTTGGATTTTATACAGTATTTTAATCCTATGTTCAAAAGCATTCTATACACACGCACACATATACGGTATACTGTATATACTTCTCTTCCCTCCTCTATTTTTTTGAGGGGGGGAATGCTGAGGAAAGCATGACGTGAAAACATTCAAATACCCCCCCCTTTCCGCTAACTAACGGAAAACAAGATGGCGGCGCGAGAGGGTTTTCCCCCTCCTCCTTTTTCCTCTCTTCGTTTTTTTCCCCCTCCTTTCAAACCTGTGGGAAGCCGGCCCCTTTTTTCATTCCCCAGCGTCCTTTGCGCGTTTCTAACGAATTTCGTTACGAGTTTGCCGTTTGGGCGCCATTTTCGAGTGTAGAAGCCGCCAAGGCTGCAGGCAGGAAAAGGGAGCTTTCTGCAGCTCGCGCCGCTGATACGTTAGGAGAGCCGTTGGCCCTCGCTCCGTTGGCCCTCGTTCTGGGCCGTGGATGGGGACGAAGTATTCTGTCTCTGGCTGGTAAGAAGTCCTTTTTCGGGGGAGGAACTGTTCTTGCTTTTGGGTTTTGGGGGGGAGAGAGTTTTGAGAAGCTTCCCTCCCTGCGGTTAGAATGAAGGGTGGAACTTTCAGTAAGGTTCATGGACTTGGCTGGTGCTTACTGGTACTTGGGAAACTGGTTCGCTTTTTTTTTATTAAAAAAATTAAATTAAAAATAAAACCCCCACAAACTATTCTATGAGGAAAAAGGCGGCAGCCTTCTCTCTCCCCCTCCCCTCCCCAAACCGGCCGCTTTTTCTTCTCCCCTGCTTTTCCCCCTACCCGCCTCCGTGGGGGTGGGGTAAAAAGCTATATTTGCTGGCGATTTCCGTTGCTATCGGTAAAACCAAGTTGGTCTTCCATTCGCTCCTTGCACTTTTTTTTTTTTGCTGATTTTGGTATGGGCTGTCAGACTATTCATAAACATAATTTTCTTTTAAAAATATTCTTTCCCCCAACCGTAATTTTTATAGTCGTCTGGAGGATTTAATTCTTAGCCGTTGGAGCGGTGAAGTAGATATTTCCCCTTCCCCCCTCCCACGAAAAAAATGACTTCAACTGGTTGCTCTCGGTAAAAAGGCACGTACGCATCGGAGTCTAAGGGGAAGGAGGGCTGGATGATTCCAATGCATTCTTAAAAGAGCATGCATGCCAAACTATTTACTGTATTTTTAAAACTTCTGCGTTCGGTTCACAGCAAAATAATAATAATTTTTATTTCGCGGCCCTGACCTGATGAGTGATATTTGGCAGTAGTAGGTCTGTAAGTGCTTTTAGTAAAGCACCACTAATTAGACCCCCTTGATTGGAAGCAAGCTACGAAGGGGTGGGTGCGGGGAGGAGGTGATGGATTTATGAAGGGTAAAAAGCCCGATTCATTTATTAGGGCGCTTAATTTCCCACAATACTTGTGAGATAACATGCATAAATTAAAACAGCCGTTGCTTTGCAAACCTATTAACGTTTGAAAGCCAACGTCACTTCATTCAGTCCGGATTCCTTTGGACTCCTGGAGGCTATAAATGTCAGTAAAATATAAGTATTACAATATCTTTCCTGAGTATGTTGTTGGCTTAAAGAGAATGTTAATAAGCCTATTTAATTATTGGGTGTGGGTAAGATTAATATAAAACAGTCCACATCCTATATGCATGGGCTGAGATTTTTTATTTGATGTCAGTTATTTAAAGAGGGCTTTTGAACATGATTTTAATAAACCTTGATTATGAGAAGCAAATTAACATCTCCCCTTTCAGTTTCCCCCACCTCAAGTTATATACTTAAACATCGGCTTTCTTGAATTACTCTCTAGTCAGGTACCAATAAAAAAAAGTTGTCCTCTTTTCAAGTTTTACAGTTCTCTTCATTGGAATAAAAGAATGAGAACACATCTTGTTAAGGACTCTATTAAATTATTTAAGCAGTAATTCTTGAGTCTTGAACCTGAACAGAATCCTTTAAAAATAATTCAAATAAAGTGCTGGAGATTACACTTCTTTATTGTAAAGAGATTTCTGTCTTTAAGGAGATTACACCTGTTAATAAAATAGGCAATAGTTTTGTTTTCTATTAAATTAGTTAACTTTTTAATATATTCGGTCAATATGACAGTTGTAAATTGTCAGTTACAATGGAGGATGGGGAGAGAGGTACTACATACTTGTCATAATAGGTTGCCAAATTGCAAAATTAACCCACATTTTAGATTAACATTAGGCACTGGACACACAACTTTATCATTTTTTAATGTAATATGTAGGTCTTTGGGATTTTTTTCATTTGCGTTAACGAAGACGATAACAGGGCTTCTGTAGTTTGGTTGTTTGGAATCGGAACAGCTAACTGAAATCATGCCAAGAAAAAGAACTAAAATATCTACAGCAGCCCATCACAAAGGCAATGAGCCCTTGGATGACTCCTTCAGTGATGGGGAACCTGAAAAAGAAGCCAATATGCACACCCCTGATGTACCTCAGCAAGGTCAGTTTCTCTTCATCTTTATATATTTGGCTCATAAACTTGGCCGTGGAGGTGTCCTGCTTAGAAGCTAGGACAAGTCCAATTTTGCCTTTAACTCTGTGATGGTTTCCACATTAGTTATAAATGTTTCAGGTTAATGTGCTAGAGGCAGTATCTGTCTTCTTATTCCTGGTGTTTAGCCTGTACTCCTTATATTGTGCCAGAAAAGTAAGCAATGATTTAAACAGATATAATTTTGAGGTAGTGTGAGAGTAGTTGTTTGCATCTTGTGTGTCCTTAGGCAAGTACTGTGTATATTTTAAACATGTTTGAGCTTTGCATGTTGTATTGCGAAAGTCTGCATTGAAATGAAGCACTAGGCCACATAATACATTGGTCATCAGACATTTAGGATTTTATTGGTGAATGGGTTAATAACTGAAAAGTGACACCAACAAATTATTCAAAGAAAATGTTGCCTCAATGAGTTAAAAAAATGTTCTACGTCTTCTTGAAATCTAAGTGGCCAGTTTTCTCAGTGTGTGACAAACTTCCTGTCTTTGAGGAATAGTGCTGTTGCTGTCATTATAGCTTGCAGGGCATTGTGCAGAGATCCTCAGACCGCCTCCTTTACAGTGTACGTAAGCTCTGAGCATGCCTGAAAATGCAAGTCTGTAGAAAAAGTTGTTTTCTTTGGATTTGTATGGATGAAAGTCTCTTATTGCCAGCATATTACTTTGAAAATGTTGTGGCTTTAAAGTACAGTTCTAGTGGTAGAATAAGTTCGCTTGTAAATGGAAGCAACGTTCTAGATCCTTTTCCTAGTAATTCAGCCTGTGGATAGAAATTGTTGATTCTTGTATAGTAACGGTGTTACTGGAAGGGGGGGGGATTCTTCTGATTTTACTACAGAGATGAAATATTTGTATGTGTATGTAGTCCTTAAGTGCATGTGTCTTTCTGCTTTTATTTGGAAATTTCTAGCAGTCTCAAACGGAGTAGTTGAAGTAGTTGACAATCACAGTTTAGAAGAGATTTTGAGTAGCATCTCTCCTCCCCCACCTCCAGCAATGACCAATGAAGCTGGAGCTCCTCGTCTCATGATAACTCACATTGTAAACCAGAACTTCAAATCTTATGCTGGGGAGAAAATTCTAGGACCGTTTCATAAGGTATCTTTCTTTTTTAAGTGACTTCTAAGTTGATGTAAGACTCTCTTTTGACTTAGCTGCTCATAGTAAAGTGAAAATTACAGATTGCCAAGTAACATGGGGGCGCTTTAAATGAAAGAATGTGAATTACTATTGTCTGTACTTCTCTTTTCAAGATCTTGCTTTCTGTGGAATTCAAGCAGCTAGAAAAGGATGCATCTTTTTCTATTATGAATAATTATTAGTAATTCACTTATACAATATGAGTTCATGTTAATTTGAAAACATATTGATACTCTTCAAGAAATTAATTATAAACATGTTTTTGTAGCATTTTGCTTGGTGAATGCAGTTCCTTTTGCAGAGTTCACAGGATAAAACTTAAGAAATTTGAGCTAATAGGAGGTGTCTTTGAATAGGTTGTACTTTTTACCGTTGGCTGTAAAAACTAAGCTTTCCAGTAGTTCACAATTTCCTGCACTAGGTGTAATGATATTTTAAACTGTCTACAATGCAAAGAAGCATAATTGCTAGTGGTTATTAGAGTGCTTTCTTTTTTCTATTATGCAGCGTTTTTCTTGCATTATTGGACCAAATGGCAGTGGAAAGTCCAATGTGATTGATTCTATGCTCTTTGTTTTTGGTTATCGAGCACAAAAAATAAGATCCAAAAAACTTTCAGTTCTGATCCATAATTCTGATGAGCATAGTGATATTCATAGTTGCACAGTAGAAGTTCATTTTCAAAAGATCGTTGACAAGGTATGTTTTATATTTGTTAAAGTTGGGGAAGGTTTACCATATAATGTCCTATATGATTTTATTGAAACATTGTGCCTTTCTAATTCTCTGTGTTAGAAAACAGAGTTCTGAAAGGTATTTTATATACTTACAACCCAATTCTGTGCATGTTTACTCGGAAGGAGGTACCACTGTTTATTGGGGCTTACTCCCAAAATAAGTGTGCATAGGACTGCAGCACTGGAGTTCCATTTCTGCTTCATAAGTATATGTAACTTGAAAAGTATTCTTGTCTACACATATTACTTATGGCAATGTAAAGCTTATTCTGGTTTCAGTTTAAAATATGTTTAAGCTTGATATGCATATTATAAGAACCATAGAACTGAAAAGGTTTTCTATGTTTCAGGCTAGCTACAACATGGTTGTGTGTGGTATATGTACAGTATATGTAAACTATAAATGTGCTCTGAAAGACCTCCTTAAAGTCATCATCCTACCAATATCAACATACACTGGCTTAAAATAAATTGTTAAACTAATTTTGGTATGGTTTATTATAAATTACAAACCAGTAGACACTACATATCTGTTTGAAATTTCAAGGGGGGGAAATTAAAAAATTGTCCTGTAGCACCTTAGAGACCAACTAAGTTTGTTCTGGGTATAAGCTTTCATGTGCATGCTCACTTCTTCATGTACACTGAAGAAGGGTCACCAGACCCTTATACAAGGGTTAGTGTTAAACTAAATTCAGATAATTTCTCTTGCTTTTCAAATTTGTGTGTGGGTAATATGTTAAAATTAGACAAAAATGCACATCCGTGTGCATTTTTTAAAATAACCCCAGTTAGCTCAATAAAACATTACCAGGTTAACTGTCCAAATAGTAAAACCAGGAGGGGGGTTCTTTGTACACAACTGGGGATTCTGTTGTGGCAGGCTGTGTGTGTGGTTTTTTTTTGTCAGCATTGGTAGTCTAATGAGCTGAAAATAATATTTTAAAATATATATTGAAAGACAATCCTTCTAAATTAATACACATCTAAAATAGAAATAATATTCCATTGAAGCCAGCCACATACAATCATATCTAATCTTCCATTTATGCTTTTTTAAACAATAAATCACTTTTCCATAAGTAATTTTTCTGTGGAATTTCATTGGAACAAATTTAAGCTCTCAAGGAATTAGGCTAAAAATTAATTTGTGGTGTGGGATAAAATTTCATAGAAAAATATTTTTTCATTTTTTGAATATGGAATAAAACATTGTATGTGTGGCTTGTCAAAGATCTGCTTAAGCCCATGCTTAATAATTGGTGTAGATTTTGAGGATTTTTTTTAATAAAAAAGATGCTGTATTCCCAGTTTTTTAAAACTGCCACTTTTAAATGGTTAATCTTGGGTACTGAAGGTTTTCTTTGCTGAAAACTGGGAGTAACTTCTTTGAACTGATAGGAAACTGCTTTGCAAGTTGACTGGAAGAAGATAGGAGAAGGGTATCTGTTCTACAATATGGTGGTAGGCAAAAGACTAAGGCTACAATTCTATTCACAGATATTTTGGAGTATCCCACAGAACTGTGTTGTGATTGCATGTTTTCTCAGAAGTAAATATTAGTCTGCACATTAAGTTGTTGAAATCATATGCTACTAAATTTAGAAAAATTGGAGAGGTTCTGTGTTTCCAAGACATTATCTGACAGCAAAAATGCTGGCATGACTAATAAAGTGCATATGTTATAAGGTTTTTATGAGATTTAATATCAGAGTAAACTAGGATATAACAGATTTTTAAAAATAAATTATTTAATTTTGAAATCTTGGGTAGACCTGTGGCTTAAAACTAACAATTGTTTTTCTGGGTTTGTTTTCCTTCAAAACAGGAAGGGGATGATTATGAAGTCATTCCCAACAGCAATTTCTATGTCTCCAGAACAGCCTTCAAAGATAATTCTTCCGTGTACCATATCAGTGGGAAGAAATCAACATTTAAAGATGTTGGGTTTCTACTTCGAAGCCATGGAATTGACCTAGATCATAATAGGTTCTTGATTTTACAGGTAATTCTTTGAATAATAATGTTACTAAATTAATTTTTTTCTGACTGCTTTAGTTTAGGTATATCGGAGTGAGTCTTGTGTTCTAGAAACCTTACAGTACTCTAGCAGCACATCATGATTTGTATGTCATAGTAAATATGCAAGTCATTATATGCTGCTTTAGAATTTTAAGGAAAATAATCTTTTCTGGTATTGTGTTGTTGTTTTTTGCGTTGTAGGCAGGCAAGTGAGTAGAACAATTGTTATACTTGTTCCGCTCTAGCAGCACGTAAATATTGGTGTAGTAAAGATAATCTTAACCCCAATATTATTGTGCTGCTTAAGCGTAGCAGGGATTAAGCAACATTGTTGTTTCTTTCTGTCCTACATGCCATGTTAATACAGTACTGAAATGTATAGATATTAAATACAGTATATTGTTGAAATGAACATTGCCATTTTCTTTTGACATCTTTCTAGCCTCAGAAGCATGAATAGATACAAAATTAACCAAATCATGCACTCTGAAGGAATTTTATCATTTACATATAGTTTAAATTTTCACAAAAGTATATGATGGGGCCATTTATAACACTTGATTTAACAACAAATATTCACTACTCATGCTACCTAAATAAAAGTTTCATATGTGACACAAACAATTCCTCTTCTGGGAGAAAATTGGTGTAACTTGATATTTGCTAATTTCCACTTTCTGTTTCATGATTATGGCTGAATCCCCACACAAATCACCAGGGAAAGACTTTAGTAAGAAACCTAGCTTTTTGTTACAATTATATATATAATAATACAAAGTACAAGTAAGATTTACGTTCAGTTAAATGTACAAGTACTGACATACTCAAAGCCTTTTTCTTCATTGATAACTTAGTGTGATAGCATGGAATCTTAACTAGAGGTACAAAGTACAGATTTTATTTGGAATTCATTCAGAAAATGTTAGGATACTATAGAAGGGCCAGCACTGGAAGTTATAAAGGTTGCAATGGAAGGGGGTCGGTCTTCTGTACAATGCCAGCATGCTTTGGGAATGTTCTTTGACATATATGTTGGAGGCACTTGTGTGGCCTGGGTGCCATTTGAAGCATGGAGTATAGCTCTGTCTACAAGCACTCTGATGTAAACATGTACCGGTACTGTATGCTTAAAGGGTCTGGTCTCATATATGTATGGATACAAGCAGTGTTAAAAACTCAGATATATAAGCTAATCGCCAGATGGCACCTTAAACCTTGGTTACGATTGCCACAACAACATCTAGGTGCCATTCCCCACCCCCCAGTGAAGTTTGTTGTTGTTACTAATTTCATTTCAATACTGCTTTGTCTTCTAAAGAAAAATTCTCAATGCGGTTTACAGCACATTAGAACATCAAATAAAACAATCCAGAATAAAACAAATTCAAGGTTCAAGGAAAATATGTCAGATCCTTTTCTAAGGGACCTTTTGCATTCCTTGTATATTTATTTACCTGTTTAATTGATATATCTGCCCCATAGCTGAAGTACTGTAGAAAGCCAGTGTGGTAAAGTGGTTAGAGTGTTTGACTAGGAATTGAGGGATCAGGGTTCAAATCCCCACTCGGTCATGAAGCTCACTGGATGACCTTGCGCCAGTCACAGCCTCTTACCCTACCTCCCAGGGTCGTTGTAGGGATTAATTTTAGAGGAGGGTGAACCATGTACTGCTTGAAGAAAAAGGTGGGATATAAATGCAGTAAATAAGCTCTTCTGCTTACCTGCTTAAGAAAGCTGAAGAGGCCAGCCAGAATGTAATGTCAGTCGCCAATCTGGCACCCAGAGATCTCTATATGGTTGCAATTGGATTTGTGCCAGTCACAAACACACCTGGCACCTGGGCGATTTCTAGCACTGGATACAAGAATTTGTTTAGATTTGTTTGTTGCTTCCTTTTTTACCATATTCAGACAGGATCAGATTTTAATTTCATTGAACTTTGAAGAAATCCGACTGGTTTTATAGTTAAGAATAAGAAACCATAACCTTGTGTGGAATTATAGTAGCTGGGTAAATGAATGCTAATTCTTCCAATATTTGCACAAGTTTCATTTACCATTCTTTTTAAAATGTACTTCATTTAATTGGTTACTTATTCATTGTGTCATAATGGGAATGTGTCATAATGGGAATATAACTTCCAGTACTAACAAAAGGTATGCTTCTCAGAATTGTTGAAATCAATGAATGTCATCAACATGCACATTTTATAAGATTAATAATAGTTACAACCTTCCCTTCAAAAAATAATAAATACCAGTTTTCACAATTAGTTATATAATATGCTAAAAGACCCTATTTTTAATGCCCCAGCTTAAATAATGTACAGATTTATTACCATATTCCAGCTCTTTGAATTATTTGTATTATATAAAGAGGCATTATTTTCTAAGCACCCATACCTTTATAACTTATGATAACCTGTATGATTGGTTGACAAGCTACATCCCTGAATGGTATTATTGTTTTCATTGGGCAACTGAGTTATTGAAATGTTGCTTATATTTAATTTGGTAAGTGATAATATGTGTACTATTTCTGTGCTAATTTCTTTCCTTCTATCTCTCAAGTTCAAAAGTGGGATATAACTAAATGCAAAACTAAACTAAATTGATTTTCTGAAGCTTTTTGTATAGTAATTTCTAGAACATTTAAAGGCAAGTGGTTTGAATTTAAATCTAGGCAATTTAATTAAGAAAATTCCTAATCTTCAATCAAGTTTCCATTTGTAGTTTAGATACTTCTTAGACCAATCTATACACTAAGGACCTAACTATAGGCTAACTTATTTTAACCTCTGTGTAGAACTAATATATTTATCTGGAAGAGAGTACCATCATTAATAAATATTTAGGTAGTGGTGTGGCAGAACTGAAGGCAGTCAAGCTTGTTTACCCTCTCAGGGCTCACACTGTCGGGGCAGAAGAGGAGAGCAACGCTCATGTGCTCATACATCTTCAGTTTTGTGTTGGATTTTAGCTTTTTTACAGTTTTCTTTTACTGGAAACAGTTGAAGCAAAATTGATAAAATCAACTCTAGGTCTAGTGTGGCTTTCTCCCTGATTTGGGGGCATGTCCTTTTCGGCCTTACTGATGTTGGAGCTCTAACATTGGTAGGGCAAGGCCACAAGTTTCCAGTCAGATCTCCCTCTCTGGTTGTGTGGGAGTTTCAATGGTTCCTATAATCCAGGCATGTCCAAAGTCCGTTTCAGGGGCTCAACAACTTCAGTCTAAAAAAGGTCAACAACTGTGGTTGGCCCTTTGGTCTGCCCTCATGGCCCTTCACTTCATCAAATCTGGCCCTCTTTGAAAAAAGTTTGGACACCACTGCTATAGTCCCTGGGACTCTTCTTCAGGGATCATAGGGTTGCAGGGCCTATCTCATAGAAAAGTTATATGAAGCATTGTTTATTTAACTAATAACTTACTCTTCTCAAAATTTTGTGCCACACTGTAGTAGTGTGGTAACTAGAAGTTAATGATGCACAATATACCAAAGAACTGGTTAGTATTTTTTTATTGTAAACTATGGATTTTTTTCTCAGTGCCATTCTGTATACCTTCAAAGAAACTGAGTAAAAACCTTTACTTGCAGGTTAAATGGTACTAAATGGCAATGCGGCTCAGAAGGATGGGTTTATAGTCAGTTGAATAGTATTTGTCCATCTCATGCAAAACTAATTTTCATGTGTGGTTGGTGGGTAGAGACATAAAAAGGGGCTGTTTTTAATGTGTTATAGCCCAGTGTTTCTCAACCTTTTTTGGGCCACGGCACACTTGTTCTGTGAAAAAAATCACGAGGCACACCACCATTAAAAAAGTTAAAAAATTTAACTCTGTGCCACCCTATATTATAATTATGACTGTAAGAAACACTTGCCAAATATTGCTTTCCGGCGGGTCAGCGATGTGTATTGGTGGCCGCCAGGCTCGTTTGCACTGAGCTTTGGGAAAGAGGAGGAGAAATATTGCTTTCCGGCGGGTAAGCGCTGTGCATTGGCGGCCACCAGGCTCGTTTGCACTGAGCTTTGGGAAAGAGGAGGAGAAATATTGCTTTCCGGCGGGTTAGAGCTATTTATTGGCGGCCGCCAGGCACATGACAATGCAAATCGCCCTTCTCGTCGCCGCACGTCGCGGCACACCAGCCAGCGTCTCGCGGCACACAAGTGTGCCGTGGAACAGCGGTTGAGAAACGCTGTTATAGCCTATCAGGATGCTTAGCCCATTTGGACTCCACTTCAGGCAGCAAACTAAATTGGACAGGCTCTGTACATGAACATTCATTGCAGATGACAAAACCCGAGAGAGATCAAAGGAGGTCTCTGTTCATGCATGTGGGGTGGGTATCACTAACTTGCTTTCCTGGCTATGGACTGATGCTCCGGAGGACCCCATGGGACTTTTTTGTATGGGGCATTAAAGGGTGGAGGCTGACCATGTTGCGCAAGTGGTGAGCCACAGAAATGACTCTTTGAATACCCGTTCTTAAACAAGCAGCGTAAGTTTAATATACAAGATCACCCCTGTGGGTATGGCATCTGCTTTGACTTGCTAGTCTTTGGCTACCAGTTTTGGACTCATAATAAATTTTAGCTGGAATCCAAAAAGCCCCATGCATAAGTGGAAAGGGCTTCCTGGGAGAAGGATTGCCTATTCTTCTACCATGTGCAGCTCTTCACATAATGTTGAAACTCACTGTTAACTAAAGTTATATTTTATTTTAGTTCTCTACTATCCATGATACTTGAAGGAAAATGTTAAGTTAGCAGTTATTCTGCAGCATCCTTGCTCAGCTAAAAACAATCAATTTTAAAATGCGTAGTAAATTTTACAAATAATTTTAATAATATTTTAATTTAATTTTAAATGCATTTTTCTCTTGAAAATAATCTTAGGTTTGAAAATATTTTTAATTGTCAGCATTTTAATAGAAAGAACAACTTCAAAGTTGCATGATTCTGCCAAATTCGTCATTTTAATTCCCTGGTTCTTATAGTTAGTTAAACTTTTCCCCATAGAAATCAGTGACGCCAAAAAAAAATGCTTAATATTTAACTGGATGAGGCTCAAATGTATTTGCTAAACACCACCACACAATTTTATAAGTTTAGCTTCAATACCAGTTATTTGTAGTATTACTCTGCTATGATTTTTTTGGGGGGGGGGATCATTCTTGCTTTAAAATCACACAAGTTCCTAAATCTGTATATCACAAATTGAATTTACTTTGTATACAATGCAGCTTTTAACAACAACCTAATTTCTTAAAACTGGTGAAAGATAAAACTGAAGTATGTCGGGGTGTACTCAGATCAATTTCAAAAATATTGCATGGTATATGCAATTATGGTATAATTTAAAAGTAGAGGATTTTTGGTTTTGCATGTGGTGAGTTTTTAAATTTTGTATGATGTAACATCTATTACTGAAACCAAACAAAACTTAAGAAAAACAACAAAAACTTGAGTTTTCCTGACAATTATTTGCAAGTAGCTTGTATGCCTGATTTTAAAAAATTACACAAGCAGTAAAATATTGTTCATATCTACTATTATACTTTCATTTATTTTTGAACGTATAGTACAGAAAGCTCATACCTATGACAAACTTAGGTGGTCTCTAAGGTGCTACTGGAAGGATTTTTTAATTTTGTTTTGAGTACAGAGACTGTAATTGATAGCTCTTACAAGTCTATCAACAGATCTCTTAATTATTTATGTGGGATAGTGGTTGCTTTCATTATTTCCTTCTCAAAATTACTATAAAGGCATATTGGAGCTTGTGCAGTTTAAGCATAATCAAGTCATACTAACATGCTTTATTTTAATGAAAGTATTGGGCACTTTCTTAAGTCTCCCAGTGAAAGCAAATATATTTTTAATGGTGCAATTCTGAGGAAACTGGGTATAGGTTTGCAGCCTAAAATATTGCACTATGGAGTGTCTACACATTTTATAATATATTGTAACTGGTGTTAGTATTTTTATTGTATCTGTAAGTTTCTTTGAATCACTTGAGTAAAGTGACTAATAAAATAGCAAAAATAATGATTTTGAAACAACCTGTTTGATTTGTATTTCATAGAACATAATATCCAGAATGTTAAAAAGCAGTATTCAGTAATATTTCAGTAAAACCTATTTGGTGTGTATTGGTTACCCAGAGAAATGTTTTGCTGTTGAATCTGAGGGTGGTGTCATGGTTCCCCCCTCCCTTTCTCTCTATATTTTAAAAATAGTGAAAGTGATTATTAAGGATTGATTTCTTTGCTGTGTGTGTGTATACATACACCAAATCAAAATAAAATATAGAAGTTAAAGAATAAAATTCATGCAAAAATACAGTCATGTATGGTTTATTAAATTATTCTTTAATCATTGTTTCCTTTTTTAATAAAATGTAACTTTATTTAAAAAAAATTAGAAGTAGTATCCATATTAGTAAAATCCATTGTGTAAATGGTAGCTCTTGATTTTAATGATTATATCGATGTTTGAGGTGATTATAACAGTGTTATGCATGCAATAATATATTTTTATAATACAAAAATGCAATAGCTTTGCCAGCTGAAATAAACAAGTCCCTGTCAGAAGAGTACTGAAAAAAGGCTATTTTACAATGTCAGGTAAAATTCCCCAGTGTGGAGAATTTTTATCAGGGTTTTCTGTTTGCAATTCTAATATAAAATATCTAAAATGCATACTGATTTCTTTATATAATAATTAAAATACTGATTTTCAGCTAAGTTGGGCCCACATTTATGTATTGCATAAATAATATCAGTGTATTTATTAGTTTAGAAAATAGTACTCATATTATATATATATATATATATATATATATATATATGCGCACACGTGTGTGTGTGTGTATTTCTATTTGTGTATGACTTGAGCTGCACTGAGAGTAGCTGGAAATGAATTGCATACGCAAGTGTACTGTATTTTATTTTAAAACCTGGATCTTTTCGTTGCCTATTCTTTGTATTCAAGTGCCCAGAATTTTATAAAAGTGCTGGATTCAGTGACTTTCAATTTCTATGAGTTGGATATAAAATTTGTTGGTTGGTAGTAGCTAATATTCATGGTTTCAGTACAGAACAGGTTGTAGAGCTCAGGTACTTTAGTCATTTCCCAGGTGGACTCTTGATTCTGATGAGTTATTAGATGATTTTCCCTGAAGCTTAGTGCCTCAGTGCAACCCCACAATAATAAACGTAAGTGTGCTGTTGGGCTATATTTAGAATACTTTCTGTTTTTAAAAGTGGATATTCTATCATTTTTATTCATGCTATGTTCAGATGGTCTTTAAAAAAATTAAGCTCCAAGTTTAAAACTATGTTACAATTAATTTTTAAAACCAAAAGACTTTATCCACCCATCCTTGGCATGTGAATGAAGCTGATGGAGAAATGATGTCCACTGCTATTTTGCTGTTCTCTGAGGATTCTGAACTACAGTTCCTAGATGGGTTGACTGATTTTCAATACTAAAAGGTTATAGAACAGAATCTTCTCTCCTGGAATTTTACTAGCCTTTGGACAGACTAAAATATGCAACTTGGTTCAACTTGCACTTCACTTCCTTTTTCTTTTTTGTCCCACTTTCATTGCATATGTCCAGTTTCATTGCTGAAATTACTTACCCAATTATTTTAACCAACCATTGTAATACAGTAGTTACTAATTCTAATCTAGCATCAGACTGAACTAGAGTAATATCAAATTGCAAACTGTTACTGTTGTATAGAGTGGCTGTTATGTGTGGCCTGACCAGTCATGATACAGGTTTAGCATGGCCTTAGGAGGCATTAAACAGTTTGCCCACTTTATCTTTGTTAGCCGGATATTATCAGGCTCCCATCTTCAAACAAAACAACTGGAAGGAAAATATATTTATTCAGGTTAATAGTAATATAGGCTCAACAGCCAGCACAAGAGCCAAAAGTCAATCTTTTGTGGTACATAAGAAAGGTGAAAAGTTCATAACTGAACAGAAACTATAAAGATGTCCCAACAGTTGACACATCTCTCCTGCCAAGCTGTTAAAGACAAGACATCAGGAGATTGGCTGTGAGACACTCGCTCTCAGAACCTGTTGTGCATAATGTGCATGCTTCAACTAGGCAGGTGCATCTGATCCCACCCAGAAAGGGATGGTGACAAGACCACCCTGCCCTCCTTTCTCCAGATCCAGCGCTCCTCCTGTTTAGCCCACACCCTCTGGCTGGTTGAAGTCTTTCCCCTTGACATGAGGTTCTGCACTCCATAGTAGGAGAGGGGGTTGACAGATATGCTTTCTTCTCTCTGACATCTAGAAAGAGAAGGAAAGGACCTCTTTCCCTTAATCCTTGTGGGCCCCTTTCCAGTTCCCATTTGCTGCGGCTTCCTCCTCTTGAGTCCGGGGCTGCCTATTCATGCCAGGTCCTGGTTGGAGCCAAGGGGCCCATGACAGATAACTGGCTCAGGTTCTAAAGTAGTTAGGGTTATTTTATGTATATAATCAATCAATATGCAATCTTTCCTTAAACCTTATTATAATATCAAAAATTTACTTGGTGTGAGTCTTCATGTTTGGTGCCTATCACTGAAAAGTACATACAGTGGTACCTCGGTTTATGAACACAATTGGTTCCGGAAGTCTGTTCATAAACTGAAGTGAACTTTCCCTTTGAAAGTAATGGAAAGTGGATTAATCCGTTCCAGACGGGTCCGCGGAGTACTCAACCTGAAGAGTACTTAACCCGAAGCTTGGGTGTAATTGGTTCCGGAAGTCTGTTCATAAACTGAAGCATTCATAAACTGAAGCGAACTTTTCCATTGAAAGTAATGGAAAGTGAATTAATCCGTTCCAGATGGGTCCGTGGCATTCGTAAACCGAGGTGTTCATAAACCGAGGTTCCACTGTACCTTGTTGACATTGCCCTCCATAACCTAAATGCAATTGCAGTATTTCAAATTATTACTGCCTTTTTTAAAGGCAGATTATAAACGATTGCATAATATCTTACGAATATTATATGTACTTGAGAATAACATTTTCTTAACACATAGCCAAGAATATAGGTATGCCATATATTGTACTACTACTACTACTACTACTACTTTGGAATATTTCTCACCATGTTTGTACTAATTTGACCTGCAGTAGTCCATTGTGAGCCTGTCTTTGAGAGATGTGTACGGGTACAGGTCTTAACATTACCACCCCAGTGTGGGGTACTTGTTACACAAATTGGCTGTATTTGCATACAAAGCTGAAACATGGTTTAGTGCTGTGTAGACAAGCCTAAGCAAAGAGTCCCAGTTATTTTCCTCTCCAAACTTATCACATGGACTGGAGAAACAGCTAAGTTTCATTTTTTGAGAATCTTGCCTTATAATTTATGTTTGAAGTAGGGATTCTGCCCTAAAATAAGTCCTGGTTTTTCTTTAAAGTGAAACTAAATTCTGTCCTCAGCCATAGGAGTACACGTTGAAAGCCAAATGTTTTGGTCCACTTGGTTAAAGTTTAGCTGTGCAGTCTACTTCACTCTAGTGTTTTGTGCAAATGAGGGCTAAATGGAAAGGCCTGGTAAGTTGTCCACCCTTGTAGAAGAAATTCAGTTTATGTGAAATCTAAAACAGTTGTATGGGTTGCATGCTCATAATTTATTATACCTCTGTTATGATACTGTAATTGTAGGTATATATTGCTTGCTGCCTGAGATGCCTGTGGGTGGGATAAAAATAAATAGGGATCTCTGCCTGCAGAAAAAAAATCACATGCTTCAGTGAAAATGCCATTAACTCAGAGTTTTGTGAATTTTCCCTATTTAAGATCTCAAATGACTAACATATTAATTGTATGCATTCCTTATTGGTGTCACACTTAGGAGCAACTACATTTGTGGTTTTCAATAGAGGTCTTACAAAATTGTTACCAAATCATTTTTTTAGGGGGAAGTTGAACAAATAGCGATGATGAAACCAAAAGGGCAGAATGTACATGATGAAGGTATGCTTGAATATTTAGAAGACATAATAGGATCAGAACGATTAAAAGAGCCTATTCAAATATTATGTCGAAAAGTTGAAATATTAAATGAACAGAGGGGTGAGAAGGTAAGACTTTGGATTACTAATTGTTGTTTTTACAGTATAGAATAAAATAATTATTGTGTGGAGTACTGCTCTTCAGGATTCCAGCCATTCCATTTTATTCCCCTCTTCAGTTCTTACTCACCAGCAGTCAGTATTCTGTGGCCACTGAATATGCTCAGTCCTCATTTGGCTGAATTTTTTGTGGGAAGAGGGAGAGACACAATTCAAGCTACATTAAAATTCTGAATTGCCCATTGATTCCTATAGCCTAGTCAATCTTCCATCCTTGGGGTCATTTAAAAATACAGCTTTTCCTACAGTGGAGGAAAGCGTCCTTGTATGAGCCTTCTTGCATGAGAGAGAACCAATTCTAGTCCTTACTGTGTCCTAGAGTCTGTTGGCAGAGCACTGTCAGTGTTTTCTTGGGACTTACCTATCCCCTGTTTTCTCCCCCTCCCCTAAATGACTTCTCAATGTGAACCCAAGAAGTGGCCAATTGAGACAATGACATGGTTCTTTCTATGTATTTTTTTATATATATATCTAGGTGTGTCTTGCCAGATACTCCACTCTTCCTTACCTCTATTTTTCCATTTGTGCTTTTTAAAGTTAGATTTCTAGGGCCACTGAGCATGTTCAATTGTCATGGGGCTTTTGGGAGAGTTGAGTTTTTATTCTAAAGATATTGTGTACTTTTGCAAACCTTGTTAAGGTTGCCCTCAAATCTCCCAACACCCACCCTCTTGTATGTGGTTGGTACTGCTTCCACAACATAAGCAATAATGCTTTCTCTGAGGATTTGAATTAATATATATAGAATAGTATATATACTATTCTATATAAATTAATTCAAATCCTCAGAGAAAGCATTATCTTTTTGATACGCCTTTGCAAGTTTCAGGATTACATTTTGCATATACTGTGGGAGGGAGGGAACTGATATTTCCTGGACCAGAGTGAGCTGGGTGATTGCAGTAGAAAAGCACACAATTCCTGTCATGCTACTGGTTTGTGCTCTTAGTGTGTTACGTGTTGTAAAGCTCTCGTCTTTCCTGTTTCATATAAAGTGTTTTTATGGTGTGCATATCCGAGCATTAAACCAACCATTATTTATGAAATATTCTGTCTAGTTGAACAGAGTTAAAATGGTGGAAAAAGAGAAAGATGCCTTGGAAGGAGAGCGGAACAAAGCACTTGAATTTCTTTCTTTGGAAAACAAAATGTTCAAAGAAAAGAATAAGATTTGTCAGTACTACATGTAAGTAGAATCATTTGATAATGGGGTGGGAAGGTGCAATTTACAACCAGTAAAGAAAAAGCATGATTTAATGTGCGTTCTTTACACTCTCAAATTAGATCAGAGGGAAGTTGAAGATTTGGGCTAGTTGTGCTGCTGTTTCCCTACAGCAGGGGTAGTCAACCTTTTTATACCTACTGCCCACTAATGCATCTTTCTTGATGGTAACATTTCCTTACCGCCCACTGGTGCTCAATGGAAGGAGGATTCAGCTTGTGCCGTAGGGCCCCCTACCGCCCACCTAGAATCCTGAAACGTCCGCTAGTGGGCGGTAGGGACCAGATTGACAACCCCTGCTCTACAGCATAGTAAATACAATGTGTTGGCTCTAAACGTAGTTGCACTTAGTTCCCACTGAAATAAGTGGAACATAACTGTACCTAACTTAGTCTTGATTTAACACATTGCTTTTAGATTCAAGTGGTATGCTGCCACTTCTCTTAAATACATTTTACTTGATGGGAATAGTATGGCACAGACATCTCAAAGTGATTTATTTACTGGGGACATGGAAGGTTTAAAATGTATGTTGCCAGGTCATCTCTTCAGCGAATTAATTTAGAAAGATTAGTGGTAGTTGCTACTTTGGAGAACTGAGGTGAGGCTTTAATTATTTAATTAAAATGTATATTTGAATACCTCGAGCAGTGAGAACCTGTGCATGACATGAAGTGTTGTGGCACTGCTAATGCCAGAGCAGCTGAAGCACAAACAAGTTGGGAGTTGGGTGGAATACTGACATTGCTCCATCTTCCTCTTAAATACCTATTCTACCACCTTGGTATGCTTTTTGGCTAGCACTTGGATGTGATGGGTCTTCATTCAAGGCTCTATCTAGGTCTCAGTTCTATCATTTAGTCTGGAATTTTTTTGTATAAAACTCTGGCACTACATGGGAGCTTTCCCCAATTTGAGTAGCCACTGTATTTTGGGCTGCTTGTAGTGCAAAATACTCTTTAAAATACACCTTGACTTACTTCAGTTGCTCTAAACTTTGGGGAAATAAATCCTCCTCCTCAATATTGCTAATTTTTTGGTTGATAAATGCAAATGGGTGTTACAGTGCTTGCATAGCAAACTTTCTGCTGTCATGAGTCTTGTGAATGTCCTGGAGTGGTTGGTCAGTTCCAGAGGAGGAGAGGAAGGAGATTGGAGAATTAGAGCTAGAGGACCCTGGGGAGGGTCCTAGCAGAATGATGGGGGTGGAATGTCTGATCCTGGGGAGGTATTCTGCAGCTTGTGTGGTGGAGATCTGGATCAAGGGGAATGACCAAGCGAGTTGTTGGAGGAGTGGCCCACCCCAATTACATCAACACCCTCTGCTCTGTCAGCACAAACAAACTGCAGAGCCAACCCACTCAGGTGCAGAGGGAGTGGCACTTGTTGGATCAGTGTCTTAGCTCATGCTTCGCCATGTATTTAACTTCTCATGTACTAGCTGATTTCTGCACCCTGTAACTTGCCTTATTTTTGATTTGATCTAAAAATTAAAGCCTTTGGCAGAAGTGGAGTTGTGAGTTAAAGTTCTTCATCCAACATGGAGGGCCAAGACAAAATCTGCCTTGAAAGGGTGGGGGCACAGGGATTTTCAATGGCTGAAGAGAGCAAAGAAGTTGCTGTGTGTGCTGGCACAATGTTAGATCTCTTCCAACTATTTTAGTATCTTTTTATTATGATGGGAACAATTGTCTGCATTATCAGACGTGTGAAACCTATCTTTTTCTTTTTTTAAAGTTATGATTTGCAGAAGCGGATAACTGGACTGGAGACCCAGAAAGAAGAAATACATGAAGATACTAAAGAAGTTAATGAGAAAAGCAGTAAACTGGCAGATGAAATGAAAGATAAGAATAAAGCTCTGAAAGAAATTGAAAAGTAAACATCAATAATTCTATTACTTTGCAGGCGTCAACAATATTTGAAACACTCATTTGAAACACTCAATATTTGAAACACTCATTTTGCTGTTAAAGCAGTGGTGCATTTTGTGCAATGAGGATGACACTTTGCTTCCCTTGTTGTTGGCATCCACCTGTCTCGGGATGGACAGTGGAGTGTACCTCTAGGAGTGAAGTCAGACCATTGAGGTGACCTCCCCAAGGCACAAGCCTGGGAAGTGTGTGTGGAGGTCCTGGGCTGCCCAGACGACAGGACCCCCCTCTTGGCAATACGTTGGCACCAGCTACAAGGCACCATCCAACTGTCTTAGGGAGTCCACTCTGGATTTGTGTATGGTTTACTCCTTAGCCTTTTCTTCCCCCAAAGTATATCCCACAAGGCAGCAGAGGTTTATGATTAGTTTTCTCTCTCCTTGATGAGTTACCTTCCCAGGTTGACAAGCCCCATCTGCCCTTCATTTCCCACTACACCAATCTGCCAGAGTGTGTTTGAATGCAGGGGATGTCACTAACTCACTAAGGATTTGAGATCCATCAGCTACCCTCACCTGGTTTAGCCAGCCAGTCAAACTGTTACCTGGGGTGTCATACTGTCATATTCTGACAGATTCTAAGAGACAAATGTGAATGCTGAGTGCAAGGTAGGTACCTAAGGTGGACAAACTACTCCAGAAGGAGCACAATGTGTCCACCAGAAATACTACCGCTCCCATACACCCAATATATACTTTGTAAAATGTTTTTTTTTAAATAGCTTAGTTTGATCATACCATCTTTAGCTGATTGAAAAGGTAATTGGTATGTTTCCCCTTTTTCTAGAAAACTCAATAAAATCACAGCATTCATAGAAGAAAATAAAAATACATTTAAGCAGCTCGATTTGGAGGATGTTCAAGTAAGGGAAAAACTAAAACATGCAAAAAGCAAGTCAAAAAAACTAGAGAAGCAGCTTCAGAAGGATAAAGAAAAGGTACGTCTGTAAACTTCATTCCGACGTGTTTAGGCAAAATACTATTGAAAATTGACTTGAAAAAAGTCAGTGTGCCTCATTATGCTATCTATTTGAAAGCGTTTTCTCAATGTGCTATTAAAAGTTTAAGAATAAAATCTGGAGCCCAAGCCTAAAATATTTTATATTCTGAAGTAAGACTTTTATATTTCAGTGGGATGCTTCCTAGTAGAAGAGGCCCGGTGCAGCAGCAGCAGCAGCAACAGCAGCCTTTCTGCAGTGGAATTGCTGCTGCTTACTGGGAGGGGTGCAGCGGGGAGATTGGGGGTGGACAAAGCACACTGGTGGGAGTGCTGGATTGACTCCACCAGTTCATTCACACAACTCCAACAGTAACTGCACTGCCAAGTGGGGTAGCACAGTGCCAAGTGAGGTAGTGCAGCAGCCGCTTTCCCTCACCAGCTCTCCTCCAGCCAGCCCCAGAGCTTAAACTCTATATTTTGGTTTGGATTGGAGAGAGAACTGGGGGAGGGGGAGCTTGAGAGTAGTGGAAAATAGGCATTAAGAGGGTGTTCCCCACTTTACACAATTTCACTTATGGGCACAGGGCCCTGGAATGTAACCCTTGTGTAAGTGGAGGGATTCCTGTATAATGTCTTGTGCAATAAAATAATTTTTAACTTTATTTATTGAAAAGTTTGTATCTGCCTTGCTTGTATATAACACCCAAAACAGATTAAACATGAAACCCTTTTAACAACCATTATGTTAGAACAAAAAGTTGAAAAGCAGGTGCAAATTACCAATCCAAAAATGACAAACTTTGTCATCTAGCTAACTATAATGTCTCTGACTAACCAATAAGGTCTTAAGGCAAAAACAAAATAAAACAACACAACACACTATTTTTTTTGGGGGGGGGGGGAGAGAACAGCCAAATGGATGGCAGGGTGATACTGGCCAGTTATTCCAGAATGATTGTGCCTCCCCAAGGCAGTTTTTTTTCATATGGGGTCAATGTGCCCACCACATTTTTAAATCACAGCAGCTTACGATAATTGCTGCCTCTGTAGCCAGTACTTTTCTATTTAGGCATAATTTAGCAATAGACTAGGGCTACTGCTTAAGTGCAGGTGCTTTGCAAAAGGTTATACAATTATGGCAGCTCTTGTTGATATCTGACTAATGTGTTCTGCCAGCACAAGGATTTTTGCCTGTGTAATGGAACTTTCCTTCCTTGCCCCCTTAAATCTGTTCTAGGGGTTCCACCAAGCCTCCAGAGCAGATTTGGGGGATAGTGAAGGGTGTGTACAGGAAGGGAGGTGAAGATCCTTCACACAAGCAGAAAGTATTGTGCAGATGGAATGTGTTAGTTGGATAGCTCCCAAAGTAGCTGAAATTGGTCTCTAGTGAACCAGTTATTGGTAGGTGATCTTTTCCTGATTAAGAAAGGAAATGAATTCGTCATGAGCAAATGTGCCAAGGGAAAAATTGCAAAAGAGGCTTTAGTGTGTATCTTATTGCCTGAATCTTCCTGCAAAATAATAGGATACTTTTCATGTTACACCTTCACGTTGATGTTATTGTCAATCTAAATTTATAAATGTAAGAAATATATTTAATTGGTGCCAATACAGGTGCTATATACCTATTCTGCATTTGTAAAAACACTATTGTTTAGTGTGGCAGCACCTACTCTTTGAAACTCCCTGCCTATAGATATCAAGTGGGCACCTTCACTGTATTTTTGATGCCTGATAAAAACATAATTGTTTAGACAAGCCTACCCAGATACTTGGCTGAGAGGGCGGGTGGCGCTGTGGTCTAAACCACAGAGCTTAGGGCTTGCTGATCAGAAGGTCGGCGGTTCGAATCCCCGCAACGGGGTGAGCTCTCATTGCTCGGTCCCTGCTCCTGCCAACCTAGCAGTTTGAAAGCACCTCAAAGTGCAAATAGATAAATATGTACCGCTCTGGTGGGAAGGTAAACAGCGTTTCCGTGCGCTGCTCTGGTTCACCAGAAGCAGCTTAGTCATGCTGGCCCCATGACCTGGAAGCTGTATGCCGGCTCCCTCGGCCAGTAAAGCGAGATGAGCACCGCAACCCCAGAGTCGTCCGCGACTGGACCCTAACGGTCAGGGCTCCCTTTACCTTTACCCAGGTACTTAGAAATGCTGATGTGAATTTTAATCTGTTACACTATTTTAACTCCTGTAACTCTTATCTGTTTTAATATGTTGTGATTTTTCCCTGATTTTATAGTTTTATCTTTTTGTACACAGCTTTGAGTTTTTTATGATCAGGCAGTCTATAAATTTTATGAAATAAATAGAAATAATTCTTCTAAGCAACCTGTGCTATGAACAATTGCGCTAGATCTGCCACTGAAACACAGTTTGTTTGGTATCTGAAGTGAAACTAGTTTCCCTGTTGGAGAGACTGTTCCCCAAGTTGAAAAAAATAACATTACCTTTTTCATAGGTTGAAGACTTGAGAAGTGTTCCTGCCCGTAGTGAATCTGCTATTAGTGAAGCAACAGCTAAGAGAGAGGTTCTAGAAAAAGAAAAGAAAAGGGTAGAGGAAAAACTAAAAGAAGTTATGGACAGTCTTAAGCAGGAAACTCAAGGATTGCAGAACGAAAAAGAGGTTTGTACACTTGGTGCATTCAGCTATCTCCCCTGGAGTCTAGAAGCAAATCAGCTCTCTTTATCTCTTCTCGGTCAGAACAGAAGTTAAAGTATATTGCAGAATAAACTAAGCAGCCAGCCGAGTAGCAGTTACTTCTCTGCAAGCAGCTGACACCTGCTTATACTCGTGGCACCGCCATTGCACTGTACTAAACATCCTGGAAATACATATGAGCATTATTACTCTCATGGCATTTTCCCTTTTTAAGGCCAGTGTTTCTTACTAAGGACATTAATTGGCTGCACTATGCTAAGTGGATTCAACACTGCTTTTATCTCTTAACTAATATGGAGCTATGAACCATGCATGCATGCATATGAGGTTGATTTTGCTTTCCTGTATTAACACCAGAATACAGAGGAAAATGGCAGTTGACATAATCTGGCTGGCTGGCTGGTTGGTTTTTCAGATAACTAGATCTGCTTGTGTGTATTTGTGCATAATGCTATTTTTATTCTCCAGTAAGGGAAATGTAGTGCTTGTTAGCAAAAGGAAGAACAGTGTTTATTATGGGTGGACAAAGCAAGCTGCATGACCATTTATTTGTATGGCTGGATTAAATCCCTTGCTACGTATCTTATAAACTGAAACTGAGTTAATCTGTGTCATTTATGCAGTGTATTTCATACAGCAAAAGTGGTTTACAATTTAAAGTAATGCCTTCCAATCTAGACCAGCTGCAAAAGGGATGAAACAATGAGTTGTTAGTTAAAAAGAAAGCAAATTCAGATATAGACTTTCAGACTGTTAGCCAAAATGCTCATTGTAGGAGATGGTTTTGGGATGAGCGGAGCCAAACAATCCCAGCCGAACCAATATTTGAAAATATTGTGGTTAATTACAAATGCAGAACTAAAAACAGCATGTAAAGTTAAAAAACAGCATTGAATCCATCTGCAAAACCAATAGGAAAATACATTCTACACACACCAATGACTTCAAGATTCAGCAAGGTGGAATGACTGCTCATAGAGGTAGTTGTAGATGGGGAGGAGACAATTAGCATTTCACTAAAGCTGATTTTTGGGAGGGTCGCTGGCTTATCTCTACTTTTCAGGAGTGGCATTGCAGCTGAGGAAAACTATTCTGGGAGAATTGCCAGGATCGGTGCATTACCACTTTAATTGTGAGCAAAGGGCTTTTTTAAATATGACTTTTACAAATTTCATTTTCATAGGACAAAGAAAAAGAACTCATGGAATTTAGCAAAACTGTTAATGAAGCACGTTCAAATTTGGAGGTGGCACAGTCAGAACTTGATCTCTACCTTAGTCACCATAATACTGCAGTATCACAGTTTGAAACAGCAGAAGAAGCTCTTCAGACTGCTTCAGGAACACTTAAAGAAAGGTTAGCCACTATCAAAGATCTGGAGTCAAAACTGCCTCAAGCTGAGCATGATCTAAAGAAGGTTAGATGTTACTGAAGATTTGTTTATATTCCTGAAATGCTTAATTTCATATTGCAATTTAAGTGTTACTACTTTTCCCAGAAATGTTTGCTGTTAAGACTGTCAAAACTATTACTATCAATAGTATTAAAACCTGTAATAGAACCCTGCATAGTTCCTCTCCAGTTACTTTCTTAGATGGAGGCCCCCCCCCCCTTGCTTCTGCTGTTGCTATTCTAGGAAGGAAACAAGCCAGAGGGTAGCTTTGCATTCCGTGCAAACCAGCACACATGGTTGTTTGGGGGAAACCAACTACAAGTACTGTTTCACAAATAACATGAAGCCAGCTTCTGGCTTATTCCCCCACCCCAATGCAGTAACAAGACAAGTGAAGGAATTGAGGACTGTTGAGCAGGATGCATCAGTACACTGCTTGTTAACATTAAACTAGTTTTAGTTACAGGTAGGTAGCCGTGTTGGTCTGCCATAGTCGAAACAAAATAAAAAAATTCTTCCTAGTAGCACCTCAGAGACCAACTAAGTTTGTCATTGGTATGAGCTTTCGTGTGCATGCACACGAAAACTCATACCAATGACAAACTTAGTTGGTCTCTAAGTTTGATAGAGTAGAGTGGAGGACACTCATTGAATAGGATAACTTCTCCCACTAGGCTGGATAGGTAGTTCATAGGTTCCATCTTGAGGGCCTGCACCCAAGTTATAATTAAAGATCATTCACTCAACTGCTCCATTTAGTTCTGTCCCTTAAGATATGGCCCAAATTAAATGCCTTTTGTTGTTGTTTAGTCGTTTAGTCGTGTCCGACTCTTCGTGACCCCATGGACCATAGCACGCCAGGCACTCCTGTCTTGCACTGCCTCCCGCAGTTTGGTCAAACTCATGTTCGTAGCTTCGAGAACACTGTCCAACCATCTTGTCCTCTGTCGTCCCCTTCTCCTTGTGCCCTCCATCTTTCCCAGCATCAAGGTCTTTTCCAAGGATTCTTCTCTTCTCATGAGGTGGCCAAAGTATTGGAGCCTCAGCTTCACGATCTGTCCTTCCAGGGAGCACTCAGGGCTGATTTCCTTAAGAATGGATAGGTTTGATCTTCTAGCAGTCCATGGGACTCTCAAGAGTCTCCTCCAGCACCATAATTCAAAAGCATCAATTCTTCGGCGATCAGCCTTCTTTATGGTCCAGCTCTCACTTCCATATATCACTACTGGGAAAACCATAGCTTTAACTATACGGACCTTTGTCGGCAAGGTGATGTCTCTGCTTTTTAAGATGCTGTCTAGGTTTGTCATTGCTTTTCTCCCAAGAAGCAGGCGTCTTTTAATTTCGTGACTGCTGTCACCATCTGCAGTGATCAAGGAGCCCAAGAAAGTAAAATCTCTCACTGCCTCCATTTCTTCCCCTTCTATTTGCCAGGAGGTGATGGGACCAGTTGCCATGATCTTGGTTTTTTTGATGTTGAGCTTCAGACCATATTTTGCGCTCTCCTCTTTCACCCTCATTAAAAGGTTCTTTAATTCCTCCTCACTTTCTGCCATCAAGGTTGTGTCATCTGCATATCTGAGGTTGTTGATATTTCTTCCGGCAATCTTAATTCCGGCTTGGGATTCATCTAGTCCAGCCTTTCGCATGATGAATTCTGCATATAAGTTAAATAAGCAGGGAGACAATATACAACCTTGTCGTACTCCTTTCCCAATTTTGAACCAATCAGTTGTTCCATATCCAGTTCTAACTGTAGCTTCTTGTCCCACATAGAGATTTCTCAGGAGACAGATGAGGTGATCAGGCACTCCCATTTCTTTAAGAACTTGCCATAGTTTGCTGTGGTCGACACAGTCAAAGGCTTTTGCATAGTCAATGAAGCAGAAGTAGACGTTTTTCTGGAACTCTCTAGCTTTCTCCATAATCCAGCGCATGTTTGCTATTTGGTCTCTGGTTCCTCTGCCCTTTCGAAATCCAGCTTGCACTTCTGGGAGTTCTCGATCCACATACTGCCTAAGCCTGCCTTGTAGAATTTTAAGCATAACCTTGCTAGCGTGTGAAATGAGCGCAATTGTGCGGTAGTTGGAGCATTCTTTGGCACTGCCCTTCTTTGGAATTGGGATGTAGACTGATCTTCTCCAATCCTCTGGCCATTGCTGAGTTTTCCAAACTTGCTGGCATATTGGGTGTAGCACCTTAACAGCATCATCTTTTAAGATTTTAAATAGTTCAGCTGGAATATCATCACTTCCACTGGCCTTGTTATTAGCAGTGCTTTCTAAGGCCCATTTGACTTCACTCTCCAAGATGTCTGGCTCAAGGTCAGCAACCACACTACCTGGGGTGTATGAGACCTCCATATCTTTCTGGTATAATTCCTCTGTGTATTCTTGCCACCTCTTCTTGATGTCTTCTGCTTCTGTTAGGTCCTTACCACTTTTGTCCTTGATTATGGTAATCTTTGTACGAAATGCTCCTTTCATATCTCCAATTTTCTTGAACAGATCTCTGGTTTTCCCCATTCTATTGTTTTCCTCTATTTCTTTGCATTGCTCATTTAAGAAGACCCTCTTGTCTCTCCTTGCTGTTTTTTGGAAATCTGCATTCAGTTTCCTGTATCTTTCCCTATCTCCCTTGCATTTTGCTTGCCTCCTCTCCTCCGCTATTTGTAAGGCCTCGTTGGATAGCCATTTTGCTTTCTTGCATATCCTTTTCCTTGGGATGGTTTTCGTTGCTGCCTCCTGTATAATGTTACGAGCCTCCATCCATAGTTCTTCAGGCACTCTGTCCACCAAATCTAAATCCTTAAACCTGTTCCTCACTTCCACTGTGTATTCATAAGGGATTTGATCCAGATTGTATCTTACTGGCCCAGTGGTTTTTCCTACTTTCTTCAGTTTAAGCTGGAATTTTGCTATAAGAAGCTGATGATCTGAGTTACAGTCAGCTCCAGGTCTTGTTTTTGCTGACTGTATAGAGCTTCTCCATCTTTGGCTGCAGAGAATATAATCAATCTGATTTCGATGCTGCCCATTTGGTGATATCCATGTGTAGAGTCTTCTCTTGTGTTGTTGGAAGAGAGTGTTTGTGATGACCAGCTTGTTCTCTTGACAGAACTCTATTAGCCTTTGCCCTGCTTCATTTTGAACTCCCAGGCCAAACTTGCCAGTTGTTCCTTTTATCTCTTGATTCCCTACTTTAGCATTCCAATCCCCTGTAATGAGAAGAACATCCTTCTTTGGTGTCATTTCTAGAAGGTGTTGTAGGTCTTCATAGAATTGGTCAATTTCACTTTCTTCAGCACCGGTAGTTGGTGCATAAACTTGGATTACTGTGATGTTAAAAGGTCTGCCTTGGATTCGTATCGAGATCATTCTGTCATTTTTGAGATTGCATCCCATTACAGCTTTTGCCACTCTTTTGTTGACTATGAGGGCCACTCCATTTCTACTACGGGATTCTTGCCCACAGTAGTAGATATGATAGTCACCCGAACTGAATTCGCCCATTCCCTTCCATTTTAGTTCACTGATGCCCAGGATGTCGATATTTATTCTTGTCATCTCATTTTTGACCACATCCAGCTTACCTCCACTCATGGTTCTTACATTCCAGGTTCCTATGCAATATTTTTCTTTACAGCATCGGACTTTCCTTTCGCTTCCAGGCATATCCGCAACTGAGCGTCCTTTCGGCTTTGGCCCAGCCGCTTCATCAGCTCTGAATCTACTTGTACTTGTCCTCCGCTCTTCCTCAGTAGCATGTTGGACGCCTTCCGACCTGAGCGGCTCATCTTCCAGCGTCATAACTTTTATATGCCTGTTGTCTTTGTCCATGGAGTTTTCTTGGCAGGGATACTGGAGTGGCTTGCCAGTTCCTTCTCCAGGTGGATCACGTTTAGTCAAAACTCTCCACTATGACCTGTCCATCTTGGGTGGCCCTGCATGGCATAGCTCATAGCTTCTCTGAGTTATTCAAGCCCCTTCGCCACGACAAGGCATTGATCCATGATTAATGCCCTTTTACATGGGCATTAATCCTAGAGTCCAAGTAGGGTTTAGATGGTTATCTCTCAGTGCAATTTCTACAGTGGGTGTTAATAGGTAGGGATGTCACCAGTTTCTTCAAATTAAACATTTTTGTAAATAATCGCTTTGAGGACCTGAAAAGTCCTATTCAGTTTCTTCATCTAAATATGAGATCCTTGTATGCTGTTGACACATCCTTTCTATCAACTTCCCAAGGTGGTATGTGACGCTAACAGAAAGATATGGAGGTGGAAAAGAGTTGCTATTGAACTGTTAAAATATTCATACAGGCCAAAAACGTGGCAGCAGATACTGAGTGGGAATAAGTTTTATTTAATGATATAGTTCATGATCTAGCTGAATAAGGGAACTTCTGGACCAGGGCATCTAGAAGTGATAATTATGCTGTCCCTTAAAACTTTTAACCATATTCAGAATTATTTGTGAGTCAATGAGCAGTAGATTCAGGGATTTACAATAATTGGCTAGTCCTCCTGGCCAACCCACCGCTCTCCAAGCAAGTTTTTGCCTGCCCTTTCCAGGGATATGTTGCTGCATGGGTGTTGTCACCTGAGCACATTCAAACAATGATATTCAGTTTCCACGATTTTTCTTGCTTCAGTTTGCCAGTTTATTCCTGTGAGGAAAATTCTATCCAAGCATTTTGGTCCCACAGCTGCCAAACAACTCAAAGTCTAGTAGTGGGCCAGGGGGATCATTACACAACTGCTAAGACTATCTCTGCCTTGCAGCTTCAAAGATGGGGAGAAGATTGGCTGCTCATCATGTTTGCCAGAGAGCAGTTTCTAACTGAGCTTGCCTTTTATGGCAGCTTGTCTGTGATTGAAAATTTGTGGTAGCATCTCCTAGACATTAAAAGTCCAAATGTGCCTGTTAGCCCAGAAAGTCTGGGAACCCCAGCTTAGTTCCTCTATAGTGGAGTTTGTTACTAGAGGAATACAATTTCTTTAGAAAATCTCAATTCTGTATGAACTACTTGTGGAATTTTCAAAAACAAAATAATTTAATGCCTTTTTCTTTTAAGAAAGAGAATGATCTTAATAAACTTGTAAGAGATGAAGCAGACGTCAAGAATTATGTTCAAGATCTGCGTCAGAAAGTAGAAGAAGCAAGAAGCTCATTGGCAATAAATAAAAGTCGAGGAAAAGTTCTTGAAGTTTTACTTCAACAGATGAAGTCTGGGAAAATCCCTGGAATTTATGGAAGACTAGTAAGTTCTTATTTTTCTTGCCATTTCTGTATTGTGCTTTTTCCCATTGCCAGTGAAGGGTTGTCAGATTGAGTAATGTCTCCACTTTGTGGTTGAAGGTAGGAATAGAACTGGAGGGGAAGTAGGCAGCTCCCATACTGGTAATTTAGTTTGCATTCTGCCTTGTTTGAAGTAGTCACATCATTCTCAACCTCCCATTCTTCTCAGGCCAGCTTTAGTTGTGTGTTACATTGTCTTTCTCATGCACCTGTTGCAGCGTATGCCTTGTTTGCAGACATCCCCTCTTCCCTTTAGTACAGCTTAGCAATTTGTCTCCTTCAGGTGTTTTATTGTATGGTGTTCTTCTAATGGGATCAATTTCTGGATAGCAAAAGTTAGGGACATTTTCTTCCTTTAGGAAGACCTTTGTAAACACTCTCAAAAGACACATATGTAACTATATCTTCTATCCCTTTTTAGTTGCCCTTATCTACAATTTCATATCTGTTGCTGAAACATTTCCTTCATAGAGCTATGCTGAAATGCAGAGCTACACAGTGGTACCTTGGTTCTCAAACATTGAAAACCCGGATGTAAGTGTTCCAGTTTTCAAACGTTTTTTGGAAGCCGAACATCTGATGTGGCTGTCGACTATTGTTTCCGGGGCGCCTGCAGCAATCAGAAGCTGCGCCTTGGTTTTCGAACATTTCAGAAGTCAAATGGACTTCCGGAATGGGTTAAGTTTGGCGCTTTTGTTTTTGCTATTTATTTTATGTTTTTGAGGCTTTTTTGGTTAATTTTTTTTGTGACTGAACCCAGTTCAGCTACTGATTGATTGATTTATTGATTGATTGTGTGACTGCGGAAATGGATAAAAGCCCCCCATTCAAATAATGACTATCATCAGTGCAGGTAAGAAAAAAAAGTAATTTTAATTTTTATCATCTACAATACTGTCTTATTTTATCATACAGTAGATTGATTATTGCTTTTGTTTTATGGATCACTGGTCACGTTAGATAGTAAAATTCATGTTAAATTGCTTTTTTACAGTTTTTAAAAGTCTGGAACAGATGAATTCGTTTAGCATTGCTTTCTATGGGAAAGCGCGCCTTGGTTTTGGAATGTTTTGGTTTTGGAACGGACTTCTGGAATGGATTAAGTTTGAGAACCAAGGTACCACTGTACAGGGTTTTCTCAGCTCTCCAGAAACCACCTTTGAGTTATTTATGGCATTGCCCCTAAGAGTGTTTAAAATCCATTTCCAAGTAGCTATCACCTCTTCCTGCAGGGTATCTAAGCTGAATGCTTTCTCCAGTCTCCACTGTAAAACACTTGTGTGTTTTTCATAAGGATAGAGTAGTGTTGAGGAGAAAACCCAGCTTTCATGCCCAGTCCTATCAAGGTTCCATAGACAACAATAATTAGTTGTCTTAACCAGCTGCCCAGATCCTTGCCACCCTTTGGAGCAGGCCTAGCATTCTTTGGCTGCCTGAAAGGCCATGAAGGTTTACATAAATAGGACCAAGGTTTTCTGGCAGTTTGTCATTCCACTCAGCTTCTCTTAGATCAGGGGTCAGCAACCTTTTTCAGCCGTGGGCCGGTTCACCGTCCCTCAGACCATGCAGTGGGCCGGACTAAATTTTGAAGAAAAAAAATGAACGAATTCCTATGCCCCACAAATAACCCAGAGATGATGCATTTTAAATAAAAGCACACATTCTACTCATGTAAAAACACTGATTCCTGGACTGTCCGCGGGCCGGATTGAGAAGGTGATTGGGCCGCATCTGGCCCACAGGCCTGAGGTTGCCTACCCCTGTCTTAGATCTATAGTTAGGGAAGTAGGTGTTTTTTCTCTTCAGTTACCTTATATATTAATAATGTATGGGCTGTTTGAGCTTGTTGAATACGCAGACTTAATTATGGGAGGTACCTGCTTCCCCCAAGATCTGTTTCTGCTTTGGGCCACAAGTTTTACCCAACCTGATCTTGCACTGGCAGTGTACAGCTAACCTTCAGATAGATACACAGTGGTACCGTACTTCTCTTCCTTTATCTGCGTAGGCTAACTTGGTTAGTGAGAATATTTGGCAGGGGAAGTTGCAAGACATTGAGGGAGCTTTTGAGAGGACTGCATGCACAATCATCTCTCCAAGGCAAAAGTTGATTTCCAAATTAAAGAAAAGGTTATATGATATATTGAAGGAAATAGCTCTTCTAAAAGGACTGGTGTGAATAAGCTTCTGAGGTAAATACCCACTAAATATAAATACAGTAATATTTCACTTTTTTTAAGGAGGGAGGGTTTGCCCAAGATCACAGCATTGGGCTCTCGTGTATTTTCAAATTTTATTTGTTTGTTATATATTTGCAAATAATTCAATACACTATTATAGGCATAAGCAAACACGCCCCTCCAGATGTTTTTGGCCTACAGCTACCATGATCCCTAGCTAACAAGACCAGTGGTCAGGGATGATGGGAATTGTAGTCTGAAAACATCTGGAGGGCCAAGTTTGCCTATGCTTGTACTATTATTATAGATACAATTTAATATATCACCTATTTCCACAATACATAATGTAATAGGCTTGGAAATCTTGGAATAAGATAAAATCAATACAATGTACATTTCTAAACCAGCCTGTTATTAAATTACAGTTTTGAATTCTTAAACCTCCCCCAACAAAAATTATGGATTGTTGAACGTTATATTTTATCTATTATTTTCATTTTTATTTATTGAATTTATATACTACCCTATTTCCACAGGTCTCTCACTCTCACACACAAACACACACACATTTTCCATTAAAAAAAAATCAGTCTACCCTCCCTCATCCTAACTAGGTTTGTTAATTTCGCTGTGGATACCACATCCCAAACTTCAATTAGCCAAAAATCTATGGAAGGATACGTGGTATTTTTCAAATTCTGGAGTATTATCATTCCGGGCTTTCTGTGTAGGGGCTTCTGCCTGCCTGCAGCTCTAGACTTATAGAACATAGATGTTTTCGGTGGAAAAGCTATACTTTGCTGATCTTCAGTATCCAGACCACTCAATTTTATTAAGAGTTTTGAATAGATTCAGCTCATAGTCCTTGTTCAGTCTCATGAGAAAAGAGTCTCTGATTGGTGATAGTCATTCTCATGATTATTCTCCCAGATAAAGCTCAGCCTCTCTGAGTCTTCAAGGAAACATGCAAAAACACTGGGCAGCAGCATTCTCCAGCATCTCTGGATGTAACCAAGCTACCTTTTATCTGCATTCACTTACATGTATCGTATTGGCCTGAATATAAGCCGCACCTGCAAATAAACTTCACCTCTAAAATTCGGGGGGGGGAGAGAGAGAGACAATACCCGACTATGGGTACCATTCCCCCACACTCCCAGGCTGTTTCCTGGGGGGCAGCCGCGCCGCTTTGCTGGCGGCCTTCCCCCCGACGGCTCGGGGGAGGCTTGGGAGCACTGTTGCCCCATGCTCTTGGGCTGCTCTCTGGGTCTGGGGGGGGAGCTGTGCCACTTTGCCGGTGGTGTAAGTTCGCAAATATAAGCTGCACATTTTCCTCCAAATTCCATCCGTGAAAAGTTAAAGTGTGGCTTATATTCGGGCCAATACAGTAATATTTCATTGTCTTATCTCCAGTCTGGAAGCTGATTGCCAAAGTGCCCTGTGAGCTATTATGTATTCTGCCCAAATGTAGCTACTTTAAGAAGTAAGAGATTAGCCAGAACAGTATGCAAATTTGAGCAATTGCCTTTTGAGATATTACCCTATCGCATTTGTTCTGAGCCATCATTTCTTAGTTAACATATTTTTCCCCATAGCTTTCAGGAGAGAATTCTGCTTAAATTCTACCCTAAATCATGGGAGCAGTGTGAAAGGACATTAAAACGACAACGTGAGAAGTTCTTTTATGTTAAGGGATGAGATCCATTAAAACCAATGGGACTTACATGCAATTATGCTTAGGACTGGATGTCTGGTACTCATATTACTAACCTAAGTGCTTTCTTTTTTGCTACTAGGGTGACTTGGGAGCCATAGATGAGAAGTATGATGTTGCAATTTCATCATCATGTGGAGCATTAGATCACATTGTAGTCGACACCATAGATACTGCTCAAGAATGTGTTAAATTCTTGAAGAAGGAAAACATTGGAGTGGCAACATTTATAGGGCTTGACAAGGTTTGTAATAACTTTTTTTAATAGATAACTTTTTAAATTGAATAAGTTGAAGTTGCATATAGATTTGTTTTTACATTACTACTATGTTTAGCTGGTTTTTACAGTGTCATTTTTTAGATTTTAAAATGGCTTATAATAGTAAAACTGTTTTATATATGATCGGTACAAATACCGTAAAGTATATTTGTATAAATAGTATCTTATTACAGTCTGTTAAAATAGTCTTACTAGTGACAGCTCATGTTTGTAATAAACATCACAAAGTCTCAGTTTTTAATATAAGTGTAAGTACATATTGAGAGGCATGTATCTGCATCACATAGATTTACATAAGGGGAAAATGGTGCTTCAGGTTCAAAACACGTATTAGAGAGTAAACCCTATGAAGTTCAGGGAGCTTTATTTTGAAGAAGCCTGTATATGATTGCACTGTTGTAATAAAGTATTGGAAAACAATTAAAAATGTGAACAAAGATCTATGAAAGTAAGCTAAAGAGGTAATATCAAGGACCTGTGCAGTTCTTGATGGTTAGTTTACTGGTTTTGTGGTTGTTTTAATCCTTCAGATGGCAGTATGGGAGAAAAGCATGGGAAAAATCCAGACTCCTGAAAACATTCCTCGTTTATTTGATATGGTAAAAGTTAAAGATGAGAAGGTTCGCAATGCTTTTTATTTTGCATTACGTGACACTTTGGTAGCCAGTAACCTGGACCAGGCTACCAGAGTTGCATTCCAGAAAGACAAGAGATGGAGAGTTGTAACTTTACAAGGACAAATTATAGAACAATCAGGTATTTAAAAATTTTAGTTGTGGTTAAAGTTTTATTTGAATGGGAAATAAAGAATTGCTAATTTGTTCTTGGTCCTTCCGTAGGTACAATGACTGGTGGTGGAGGAAAAGTAATGAAGGGTAGAATGGGATCCTCTGTTGTAGTTGAAACATCAGAAGATGAGGTTAGTATGCTTTCTCTAAAACCTTCTGCATTCCTAATGAGGAGTGGGGAGAATCTTTTACTGGTTACCTGCCAACTGAAATCAGTGGGACAGAAAATACCTATCTAGTGCCAGGGTGGCTGTGGTCAGGGGCACCATCTGTGGATATGATGGGGGATGAAGGAACTTTTCAATCTGGCAGATTGAACGTTGCTCATGGAATGCCCTATTTTGGCCCCTGCCACCTCTGGGACTGGTGTGCTTGCTTGGTAGCAGAGATGCACTTCTATACTAACACACCCAGCCAACCTTTAACAGGGGCTATGTTGGTTCTGAAAGCTCTTTGCTTTTCTTATATTAAGTCTAGACATAAACACTGAAATATATTTTGATGAATTGGGGGCTTTTTTGGTCTGGTATTGAGAACAGTTGGCTCTCCAGATGTTGAAACACAACCCTCTCATCCACGTCCATTCACTAGCTGAAGCTGTTGACAGCTAAAGACAATCAAAACCTTTATTGGCATCATTTACAAACATTTAAAATAAATAGTCCAGTGTGATCACGTCACCAACCCATCATTACAGTCACTTGCAAAAAGGGAGGGGAGGCCAGCAATCTATTTTACCTCTGTGGGTCTCCTACAGGGGCAGGATCCTGTAATGTACTTCGGCGGCAAAAGATCAAATTGAGGAACTCAGCTACAGTCCTGGTACGCTCCTGGTCTCTCCCCTGTAATAGGAAGCATGTCACCTCTATCTACGGTTTCCAGTTTGGAATACATAGTTGGTCCAAGTATTGCTGGCGGCTATCAGCATACATTTTGCATTCAAGGACCATGTGAGCCAGAGTTTCAACCGGGCGGGTGACAGCTAAAGTCCAATAACATCTGGAGGGGCATAGGTTCCCCATCCCTGGTTTATTTGCATGTTATATACATTACTTTTTTTTACATTTTATAACTTGCCCCTAGGTAAATAAAATGGAATCGCAGCTGCAAAAGAATCTCCAGAAAGCAACACAGTATCAGGAACAAAAAGTGCAACTTGAAGAAGCAATATCAAAATTGCACCAGAGCATTAGAGAAATGAGGAACACGTTAGGAAAGTACAGTGCAAACATTCAGGTAATCATAAGTTAGGCTAAAGATACCTTACTGCTTTTTCTCTTAGCTCTGGATACACCAGTCGTGTCTTCTGATGGAGATTATCCTTTAAATATACTATCTTATATGAAGGATTTCAGGTATTTTAAAACTTGTTCAAAACACAGGCAATAGAAAAGTAGGCTGTTTAGCTTTGGCTGTTGATACTTGTTCCTGCATTGTATGGAAGAATGTTAAGAGCAGTTATTTTGAAAAGAGTGTTTGAGCCAGAGAGAATGTTAAAAAAAACCTGTACATTTTAGAAAAGACAGGCCAGACAAACTAGTTTAAGTAATAGGGAAGAGTAATGGTCTCCAAAAAGAAAAAAGCAGAACCCATCAAAAGCAAGTTGTACAGCCTCAGTCTGATGTTCTTAAAAACTTATAATGCACCTAATGTTTTCTGGTAAGCCTGTGGGCAGCAATTATCTTGGGGGTCTTCCATCTGTATTCTAAGCCAGCACAGGCTCTCATCTAAGAGTTATTTGTTAAAGTCTGTCTCCCAATTCCAAGGTTAGGATCTTTCCTGGAGTTTGTCCTTCATCCTAAAAAAAACCCCTGACATAATTATGTTAGTTGGTGTGGGCTGTTTTAGCTATTTTTATGTATGCAAATGTTTTATGCATGTTTTTATTGTGTTGTAAATCACTGCTAGATGTCTCAGGAATAGTGTCACAAATGAAATTAATAGTAATTAATAATTGTGTTCTTTAGAGTTTGACAGAGCAAGAGGCTCACTTAAAAATCCAGGTTAAAGAACTTGAACGAAATGTAATTGCTGCAGTTCCAGACAAAATCAAGCAGAAAGAAATGGAGAGAAAATGTCATTGTTTCAAAGAAGGTATGTCAACATTGCAGTGAAATATAATTGAGGGTGAATCATAATTGATGTGTTTTAGGGGTCATCCACTTTTTTGGCCCATGGGCACATTTGGGAGGAGGAACCTGTACACGCAGGTTTATATAGTCTCACTTTTTTTAAACCTACTTCTCTGTGCCCCTCACTCCTATCGGATAGAAATCAAATAAGAGATTCAATAATTTGGAGATTATTGTATTTTTATTCAATAAAGCTATCCTTTCCAGTTAGTCAACAAGCCTGATGCTAGTAGTTATAGATAATTTTCCTTGTAAGAAAACTATTCAATCTACAAAACAAATAATTTAACAAATACTTTCAGTAGCACCTTAAAGACCAACTAAGTTTTTATTTTGGTATGAGCTTTCGTGTGCATGCACACTTCTTCAGATACACTGAAATAGGAGTCCCTAGGCACTTATGTAGAGAAGGGGTGGGGAGGGGAGGGGGTATCACTCAGAAGGGTGGTGGAAGTGGGTGATTGACTGACTGATAGCTGTTGATGACCGAAAACGACTGCAAATGGTTTTGCATGAAAAAGCAAGGGTACTTTTTACTTCGACCCAGACCAACACGGCTACCTACCTGTAACCTTAACAAATACTGTTTAGGAAATTACAGCTGAAGTAATGCACACATTGTATTATAGCTAAGTAAATGTGGATATACATTTATTTTGCACAATAATAAATATTGTAAACATGTAAACATTTGAACACGTAGTTTGTTCATGCCATACTGTTTATATATTTAGCACTAGAAGTATTCATCAAGTTCATTTTTTATTTACTTTGTCTTGCAGATTATGACAAAGTTGCTGCAAAGGCTGGTAAATTGGAAACAGAAATAAAGAGATTGCATAATCTCATAATTGACATAAATAATAATAAGCTTAAAGCTCATCAAGACAATCTTGATAAGATAAACAAGGAAATAGATCAATGTGCTTCTGCTATTACTAAAGCTCAGGTGGCAATCAAGACAGCAGATAGGTATGGAAATTATTTTATATCCTTTGAAACCAACATAAAAAATAAACAGGATACATTTCACTATAGTGTTTAAAGAAAACAAGTAGCAAAAGTAATGGATTTGCAACATAGTAGTTGGTTCTTTTTAAAATAAAGTCTTCTATTCTTAAAATAGATTCTGTGCTTGTTGTCATATACAGTGGTACCTTGGGTTACAGATGCTTCAGGTTACATATTCCACTAACCCAGAAATAGTACCTTGGGTTAAGAACTTCGCTTCAGGATAAGAACAGAAATCGCACGGTGGCGGGACGCCTCATTAGCTAAAGTGGTACCTCAGGTTAAGAAGGGTTTCAGATTAAGAACGGACCTCCAGAACGAATTAAGTTCTTAACCAGAGGTACCACTGTACTTAGCCACTGAAATAGTGTGTCAGGAAATCCATGGACATTGGGCTAGGAAATAAATATCACAGGAAATGATAAAAAAGTGGGGAAATGTAGGTGAGTACAGTGGAACCTCGGTTTATGAACACCTCGGTTTATGAATTTTCGGTTTATGAACACTGCGGACCCATCTGGAACGGATTAATTCATTTTCCATTACTTTCAATGGGAAAGTTTGCTTCAGTTTATGAACGCTTCAGTTTATGAACAGACTTCCGGAACCAATTACACCCATGCTTCAGTTTATGAACGCTTCAGTTTAAGTACTCCGCGGACACGTCTGGAACGGATTAATCCACTTTCCATTACTTTCAATGGGAAAGTTCGCTTCAGTTTATGAACTCTTACTCCGCGGACCGTCTGGAACGGATTAATTCACTTTCCATTACTTTCAATGGGAAAGTTCGCTTCAGTTTATGAACGCTTCAGTTTATGAACAGACTTCCGGAACCAATTGTGTTCATAAACCGAGGTACCACTGTAGTCTCCAGAAGGTGCATGTACAGTAGGCTCACAACTTGTACACAGGTTATGTTCTGGGGGTGGGAGTTTGTACATAAAGCTGAAATTGCATATAGCCAGAACAACTTTGGAACCAGCCCCACATGATCATCCCTACCCTTTCTGAAGCAGGCACACTGAGCAGGCCTTGCACCCCACACAAGGCAGCAAACTTATAAGTTCTTTGCCTTGCTTACTAGGCTCTGAGAAGCTCCTTCCCAGAGCCTGGTAAGAAAGTCTTAGAGCTGTAAAGCTCTGCCATGAAAACCCTACGCAGAAAGAGCTTTTAAGTTCTCCACTTTCCATGTATTCAGTTTGTGCAATTTCAGCTGACCTGCTGCCGAGCATGTAAAGCTGCAATTGCACAAGTTAAATGCACAGAAGTTGCAAGTTGGTTATATTTCCAGTCCTTTCACTCTATAGAAATTTAAAATCTGGTGTGTGTTTTTCATAATGAAAACAGATTTTCCCAAATGGAAATGTTACATCCCTTTGAATAATTAAATATGACCATCATATCACAGTCTTCCAATGTCAATATTTTGTTTTATATTTCATTTTAAAATTTGATTTATACTCAAGGTTTTAATGTCAGTAGAGTAGAGGCTTCTTACCTACTTTATTATTGTATTGTATTTGATAGAAACCTGAATAAATCAGAAGATGCTGTTCTCCACACTGAGAAGGAAATTGAAGAGAATAAAAAAGCCCTCCAAGACTTAACAGAACAGCTGAATACACTAGAAGAAAGAGCTGCTAAAGTTATGGATGACAGCAAAGAAGCTGAAGTATGTATGATACTAATTTAAATTCGTTACATAGGGTATGTTTTTAAAGATGCAGAACAGTGTATTAACACTAAAAATGTATGTGATGTACTGTACAAGTAGAGTTTTAATGCATGTGGTAATAAAATCCACTACAAGTCTTCACCAGCAAAAATTGTATTTAAGAGAAAATTTGATTCAATTGCTCAATTTATTTATATCATTTTAAAGGTATGCTCATATTGCATAAAAATGAGGCACTGTTCACTCCAGAGAATTTACTATTTACACTTAAAATCATTACTCTTCCTGTGCCAGGTTATAATTCTATATGCATCACTTCGGAGTAGAAAATCGTGTGTAAGTAAGGGGTGTATGTGCAAAAAAAGCTGACTTTCCCCCCATTCTCCAGGCATTAGTGTGCTACCAGTCATTTGCAGCTCAGAGGTGGTGAGAAAAGCTGGTGTTCCACATGTTACTGAGTTGATGCTACTCAACACAAGGCTGCACAGAGGGCCCCTCCCTGCCCCTTTGTTAACACCTGCTGCCACCATGCTAAAACATTTCCAGCAGCATTTGACCTTCCAAACGGTTGTGTTTGACAATTATTTTGATGTTGGGTATTACCTTTGTTTTAAAGAGACAAATTGGAGCTCTAGAAATGTAAACCCTTTCCAGTAACTGAATAATAATAAATAAACTTCCACCTATGATCTTTACTTAGGAGTCCTTGCCAGAGATTCAAGCAGAACACCGCTCTATGCTTCAGAAAATTAAAGCTATCCAAGATGAAGAGCATTTGCTTCAAAAAGAGGCTCTTAGTATTAGGCTTAAAATTGAACAGCTAGACGGTCATATTGCGGAGCATCAATCAAAGATTAAATATTGGCAAAAAGAGGTAAACACTTTATAATACCTTACTATTTTAAGAAATACTATAATATTATGTTTTGGGGAAAAACTTTTTTTTTACTGCTTTCCCCAATCCTGTCATATAGCAGGATTGGGTTGTTGTTGTTTTTAATATTGCATGTTATCTATCATAAGCAAACTACCAAGATCCTGGAAAAACTATAAAAGTTACAGACTCATTAGAAAGTATACTATTTTCATATCCCACCCAGTCTCTTTATTATATAGAGTCCATAAAGCATGAGCCTGGTTTACTTTTTTAAAGAAAAAAATTAATTTCTTCTGTGTCTTGTAAAATAGGGAGGACATGCCTTGCATTGTTACAATGTCTGTTTGATATAGTTAAAACTCCATACTATCCAAAATTTTATTGTTTGTTTTCTGACTTGAAATGGATCATTATTCTTATTTGGATCAACACTCAAATAGTGCTTATATCAAGTTTGTTAAATCATAAAGTTGTTTAGTTATTTCTTACCACTAGGCTGCTTTTTCATCAGAAGACCTTTAAAGTGACTACATGTATAAATCTTAAAATATCAAATAAAAACGCACAATTTCTAGATGGATGTGTGACTAAGAATGCAAACTTGTTCTATTAGCATACAGTTAAGGTACAAGAAAGTTCCTTAAAGTGTACCTGTAGAAATGTGAATATGACTTGTTCATTAACTACTTAAAATGTATTTTAGATATCAAAAATATCACTGCATTCTCTGGAAGATGAACAAGTGGAAGAACTTCCAGTGCTCATCCAGGAAGAACTTGAGGCTATAAGAAACCCGGATAGTATAACCAATCAGATAGCTCTTTTAGAAGCACAATGTCATGAAATGAAACCAAACTTGGATGCCATTGCTGAATATAAAAAAAAGGTAATCATACTTTTTAAAAAGCAGTTTCTTGAATTCGTACAAGCAATTACAGATCTGTGGCAAGACTGTTACCTGAAATGCTTGTTCGACTAGTATTTCTTTTTTGTCATTGAGAGAACCTCTCCTTATAAAGAGCTAAGTGGCATTACTTCTTGAGGAAATTTTAAAATTTATAGATTCCTTACAAGTGCTCACTTCAGCTTGCATGCTTTAGCAGGAAGAGATTGGATGAATCCCATACAGTGGTGCCTCGCTAGACGAATTTAATTCGTTCCACAGGTCTTTTCTTATAACGAAAAATTTGTCTAGCGAATCCCATAGGAATGCATTGAATTTTTTTTTTTGCCCATAGGAACACATTAATTGAATTTCAATGCATTCCTATGGGAAACCGTGATTCGCTAGACGAGTTTTTCGTAAAACGCATTCGTCTAGCTCTAGCGAGGCAACCTCCGCTAGAAAAAACCTTTCGTTAAGCGGAAATTTCGTTAAGCAGGGCATTCGTTAAGCGAGGCACCACTGTACTAGAAACATTTCCAAAGGAAATTGTTATGTGAATTCTTACCTACGATTTTCAGGAGAGTGCATTGTGTTCAGGAAGCAGGACCTGTGTGTATAGCCCAGGCATAGGCAAACTAGGCCCTCCAGATGTTTTTGGCCTACAACTCCCATGATCCCTAGCTAACAGGACCAGTGGTCAGGGATGGTGGGAATTGTAGTCCCAGAACATCTGGAGGGCTGTGTTTGCCTATGCCTGGTATAGCCCAACTTCTAGATACCTTCTCAGAAAGTATCTTCTTTCGCACTTTTTGTATGGAGCATTAATTGATGGAAGGGGAATGCTAGGACAGCCTGCTTATGTCCTTCCTTTGCACAGGTGCCAAACATACAATAATAATAATAATAATAATAATAATAATAATAATAATAATAATAATAATTTATTATTTATACCCCGCCCATCTGGCCGGGTTCCCCCAGCCACTCTGGGCGGCTTCCAACAAAACAGAAATTCTAAAATACAGAGATCCATCAAACATTAAAATACAGAAATCCATCAAACATTAAAAGCTTCCCTAAACAGGGCTGCCTTGAGATGCCTTCTAAAGGTCTGGTAATTGTTGTTCTCTTTGACCTCTAGTGGGAGGGCATTCCACAGGGTGGGTGCCACTACCGAGAAGGCCCTCTGCCTGGTTCCCTGTAACTTGGCTTCTCGTAGTGAGGGAACCGCCAGAAGGCCCTCGGAGCTGGACCTCAGTGTCCGGGCAGAACGATGGGGGTGGAGACGCTCCTTCAGGTATACCGGACCGAGGCCTTATGAAGTTAGTTACTTCATAATCAATGTTTGAAACTCCCATTGTTCTAGACACATTTGTGACAGTGAATTTCATCAGCGTGAGCACTTTCTGAGTTCTGGGTGCAGTACTGCACCTGAGATTTCAGTTTAAAACTGCAGAGTGGAAGGAAAGGAGGACCTTTTTCTGCCTCCCCACTCTGAAGACTGGATCCTCTGAAGAGACCCTCTTAAGAATATTAGGGGGTGGGGTGGGCCAGAGAAGGAGTAGACCATGTGAAAAATGAACTTAATATTTTAACTGCAGTTCATTTTCAGCTTTGTATTCTTGTTATTTAAAAAGTGAGCCTAGACATTTCGTTATTGCACCCATAACCTATGTTTAAGGTTCCATTTAGCTCCTAGTTTTCATATCTCAGTTTCTAAGACTGTTCACAATGTCAACAGAAACTCACCTTACGTTCAATTTTTAGGAGGAACTGTACTTGAAACGTGTGGGAGAGTTGGATGAAATAACCAATATGAGAGACAAATTTAGGGAAGCTGAAGAAGGTCTTAGAAAACAAAGACTTCATGAATTTATGGCAGGATTTAATGTAATAACAAATAAACTAAAGGAAAACTACCAAATGCTTACATTGGGAGGAGATGCAGAACTGGAGCTTGTAGATAGTCTGGATCCTTTCTCTGAAGGAATCATGTTCAGGTAGGCATTTTCTGTAAATATCTTGAAAGTATTTTGATGGTCCTTTTACGACCTATATGTGGTATATTTATGCTCATTAAATGTCTCCAGAACTAACCAAACTTGGCTGACTCACATGTAATGCTAAATTATAGTTTAGTAGCATTAGAAGGATTGTAGCCCCCTCCACTGGTCTACATAGTTGTTAAGATTGTGAACTAAGATAAAATTCACTAAACTTACTTTTTGTATATAGAGCAGCCATCAAATCCTAATTCGAAATACTGAAGTGGCATAATAGTGCTCTATCAAACATCACTGTTGTAAAATTTCTGATATAATGTATATAGCATATACTTCTAACCTGCTTTTAAAAGCTTGGTTGTGGAGATTGTAAATTGTAAGCTCATGAATATATTACTCTTTCTTTCAGTGTTCGCCCACCAAAGAAAAGCTGGAAGAAGATTTTCAACTTGTCAGGTGGCGAGAAGACACTTAGCTCGCTGGCTTTGGTGTTTGCTTTACATCATTACAAACCAACTCCTCTTTACTTCATGGATGAAATTGATGCAGCCCTTGATTTTAAAAATGTATCCATCGTAGCATTTTACATATACGTAAGTAGTACAGAAGCCAATAACCAAATTTTACATTTTTAGTATCAAATTAATGCTAGTTTTGTGTAAAATAATTAGAAAAGGTCTTGGGTATGTCTGCTTCTGGTGCATGTCAATGAAGAGCAGTGTTTCTCTGACTGAAGTGAAGTTACCCAAAAGCAAAAGGGTTAAAGTCCCAGTACTGTCCACAAAAATAAGGAAAACGTCATTAAGTCTTTGAATTTACATCTTGCTTGGAGTCTTCCGCAGTTTGCGCTTGCCTTTACTCCAGGACAGCTTTTTTCACAAGCTCTTTTCTTCAGCGTTTGACAATACTTGCATGTTACTCCTTGGCTGCCTATCTCTAAAGAATTCGTTTCCTCAGCTTTCTGCATTCCAGAAAAAAAATCTTCAGCATCTTCCTTTCTCTATGGCACTACATTGAAAAGACAGCATCTTAGGGTGATCAAATAAGCAAGCCTAAAGAATGCTGTGGAGCCTAAACCTAGGACTTTCCAATTCCCTCCTATCAGTCATTTAATGCAACTGTTGTCTGCTGCCATTTTCAATCCTCCACACAGCAACAATGCAGATTGCAAACAAAACTTGACTATTCATTCACTATGAAGAGAACCACACATGGCAAATCTTTTGTCCCCTTCTACTCATCCCAGGTCAGAGATTCAACAGGGGCCCTACTTAAATAGTCTGACTGCGTAACTTATCAGACCAACAACACATTAGATGAACCAGATCTCTGGAACCAACCTGTCTGCTGCCAGTAGCCTCAAAACAGGCGCCAAACTCTAGGTCATTTATCCATAATTCTTCTTCTTAATTAACTACTTAATGCCATCAGTTCTTTGACAACCTAGAAAAATAGGAAGGAGAAAATTCTGGCAGCATCACTGAAGAGCAGTCAACCACTTGACATGTTCATAGATTTGTAGAGTTATAAGGGAGTCTGAGGATCATTTAGTCCAACCCCCTGCTTTGCAGTACTATGCAACTGGGGATTGAACCTGCAACCTTGGTGTTATCAGCACCATGCTCTAACAAGCTGAGCTATCCTTTAATCATTATAGTGATTCTTTTGTAGCTTTACTCTCAAAAACTATTTCTTGCTACCAGTGATTCTCCAGGGCAACATAGAAAGCCACTTTATAATGAGTCATAGCATTGGTCCATCTTGCCCAGTATCATATACCCTGACAGGCAGTGGCTTTCCAGGGTTTCAGATAGGAGTCTCTTTGAGTCTTACCTGGAGATGCCTGAGACCTTCTCCATGTAAACCAGTTGTTCTACCTCTGAGCTAGGGCTCTTTCCCCAACTTCTGTATTTCCAGAATCCAGGTCAGCTCCTAAAGAGGTTTCCTTCCCATCCCAACAGGAAAGGCAGAATGGTTTACTCGCATCAGAATAAGAAATCTTCACAGATAGCACAAAGGCTTTACATATTCCCCTCTCGACCAGTGGAGGATCTCAAAGACCTAGTGGTAGACGTCCCAGTAGAAACCTTCCTTTCTGGTGCAGTTCAGTCTATAAAGTTCATGCTCCCTAAAGAGAACCCTAGGATAAAAATGAGGTTCTTTCATTAATAAAGTCTCAAAGCTTCTGTCCTCAACCTTAGGACCCTGCTTCCACTTTCTTTCCTTCCTATGTCTAGAGGATTTACTTTTTAACAAAGACCGAGATGACATAACTCATCATAGATTATTGTCTAGACTTTCTAAAGCTTCTGTCTCTATTCCTGATGCCAGTCCTCAAAATTGCTGCGGAACCCAACCAACCTTGGCTAGGGCACTACTCTAGGAATTTGACAAGTCATCTCAAACAATGGAAGAGATTCAGGCAGGTAGCCGTGTTTGTCTGACACAGTAAAAATATATTAAAATAATAATAATTGTCCAGTAGCACCTTATGAGACTAACTAAGTTTGTTCTTGGTATGAGCTTTCGTGTGTATGCACACTTCTTCAGATAAAGTCAGACCTTTATATATAGTGAGAAGGTGGGGGGGTATTACTCAGAAGGGTGGTGGGGATGGGTGATTGCCTGATAGGTGTGGTTGACGACTGTTAACAACTGCAATTGGTCTTTGAGATCTTGTAAAGAATGCCCTGGGAGATTGAAGTGTTCACCTACTGGACATAAATCTGACATCAGGAATCACAAGACAGAGAAACCAGTAGGAGAACACTTCAATCTCCCAGGACATTCTATACAAGAGCTCAAAGTAGCTGTCATATTACCAAAAAAAAATCAGAAATAGACTAGAAAGAGAAGTTGCTGAATTACAACTTACCAAACTTAAAACCATGGAGAGACCTGGTCTGAATAGAGACATTACATTCTTATCTCATTATATATGATAAAACTATTTGGCCATCTCATCCCTTGCTTTTTCCTCTAAGACCAATTGTAGTCGTTAACAGTCGTCAACCGGTTTACCACACCTATCAGCCAATAATACCCCTCCCCACCCTCTCACTATATATATACTGTATAAGGGTCTGGTGACTTCTGTTTCAGTGTATCTGAAGAAGTGTGCATGCACACGAAAGCTCATACCAAGAACAAACTTAGTTGGTTTCTAAGGTGCTACTGGACAATATTTTAATTTATATATATATTTCTAATGGAAGAGAATGTACTAGTCTTGATGGTTGTTAATTACTAGCACTACTGCTGGAAAAAACGGGGAAACTATTGTTTGTTTTTTGCCAGCCTCATTACAAATCCTAATTGAAAATATATTTCAATTTCTAGGAACAAACAAAAAATGCACAATTCATCATCATCTCTCTGAGAAACAACATGTTTGAAATTGCGGATAGACTAATTGGGATTTACAAGACTTTCAATACCACAAAAAGTGTTGCAACAAATCCCAAAGTAATTGCATTGAAAGGACTTGCTGAACTTGGTTCCTGAATACAGAAATTACTTCTATTTAACCAGTAGACTTTTCTAATGAACATTTCCTAATATGCATTTTTCACCAGTTTGTGTTTTTAAATGTGTTTAGCAACTTTTTCAAAGCTAACATGTTGAAAGAAAGAAAAGGAAGTTCTAAACTGCAACTAGATGTACCGTAGTAGTGTCTGTGGTGCTTAGCAATCACAGTCACCATTCCATGCCAGTACACTTTATTTTTGAGGTAAAGGCTGTAATTGTTTTTAAACCATTTAATGCTGTTTTTATTTGTTAAAATAAAACCATAAATTGACTGAGCTGTGATTTCCTTGTACTCTTCCAAGGGTAGTTATTACATATATACTAACTTCTAAAGAAAACTGAAATGCGTGAAAACTATAGATTCATATTACATATACATACAGTTGCAGAAGCCCTCACCTCCTTAGCATTGTAAGGTTGCCAAGTTGCTTGTATTCTCCAGCGTTTCTGTGCTGCAGCAGTCTGCTTCTGGACAAATGCTGGCCATGGTTAATAGGGTGGCTTCCAGCAACACTTTTGGAAGTTAAAATGCTGTATAAATTTTACTTCAGTTTATTTCTCTTATGGGACAGAGGCACCATTTCAAGCCTCATTTTTGTTGTGTGACAAAAAGAGCATCCCTGACTAGAGATGGTCTCTTTCTCCTGGTTATACCTTCCTGCACTTAGCTTCCTCCTCTAACAGAGTGGAAAAGGAGCTTCTGCCACAGAACAATTTAAATGTGTATCCCTTTTGTACTACCCAAACGATTTGCTCCTGGAGCAGCTGAAGGTTTGTCTGGGTACAGAGGCTACATCTGAAACATGAAAATGAGAGTTCTAGTTTCTTTGTTTTTAATAAAAATATTAACTGAAGGTGTGCAAGCACAGTTCAAAATTTTTGGTCCTCCACTATAACCATTAGCAAGACTGTTGCTAATGACACCCTCAGGTCCACGAGATGTGTTTACTTGCAGGCTTCAATCTCAATGAGAATCCATTGTTGAGGTGCTGGAGGATATCTTAACACCACCACCCTTTCCCCCTCTGGTTGGGAATGGGATGAACTCCACCAAAACAGGTCTCATAAAAAGATATTTTGTTTTGAACAATTGATGTTTTCTTCCCTGGTATGGGTGAGGCTCAGGAAAGCAGACATGACTTTCTTGAAAGAAGGCAGATGCAGCAAACCACATGTAGTGCAAGACTGTAGGTAGGGGGTGAAGTTCTCCTGGTTGTCACTGAATAGTTGACAACCCTCCACCTCCTGGGAGATGTATTAATTACATTTAAGCCTCTGCTGAATGTATTTTTTCCTTTTGACCTAGATTACTAGGTACCTTAAAAAGATCTGAGGTACAGGCCCATACGGCACAAATAAGTGCTACTGATTTCAATGAGATTTATTCCCAAAGTACTCAATATATGTCCAGTGGCAAGAACATTTATAGATTCTTACTTGTTCATTTTACTCTGAATATACCCTTTGCAACCCAATGATATGGATATGATCATTGGTCTTATGGGAACCTGAAATTTACAGGCCTCTCTGTTTCCTAAGTGGAATGTTTCCTGACTACATTATATGTGCACAACTGATTTTGAAATGGCTGAAGCCTTTCTGGAAAATTTTATCCTTAATCACACACACACACACACACACACACACACACACACACCATAGTGTGAATGGTATACAAGGGCAGCAGAGTTAAGTTTTTTATTTTATTTAAAATACCTTCAGAAGTAGGTTTGTGATAGAGATGTGGCAATTGTCAGCAAACGTTTGCTGTAATGAAGATTAAGATATTAGTACATGGAAAGTACAAATTCTGCAATCCGAAAAACTGGAAAAATAACTTCAATACTTTTTTTTTTACATTTTAAAAGCATGAAACTGAATACGTAATAAAAAGCCCCACAATTCTTAGGAAGTAAATTACAGGTACAAGTTACATAAGGCCATGGTGGGTGAACAACCAAAATATAAATCCCATAGGGACTGCTCCACTAGGCAAGGTATCGATGTGTAGCTGCCCACCATCCAAGTCCTAAGCATTGTAAGTTTAGTTTTCAGTTCCCATTTGGCTCTTGTGATGTGGTCCAAAGTAAAGTAGAGCAATATATTTGGCACCAACATGGATGCAGGAGTTGCCAGAAAGAAGCGTACAAGGCACCGCCACCTCCTACAGATACCATATTGGCCCGAATATAAGCTGCACCCAAATATAATCCACACCTTTAAAAGTCAAGGGGGAATAGACAATACCTGACTATAAGCCTATCATCAAAGCCAGCTTTTGTAAGGTTGTGAATTTATGCCACACTCTTTTTACGGTTGGAATTTGGGGAAAACGTGAGGCTTATATTCAGGCCAATACAGTATTCTGCAAGGCAAGGATTTAGTATGTCTTCCTTCTCCCAGGTGGGCTGCTTTCCCAGGTCGATGAGCCACATTTGCCCCTCAATTCTCCCTCTACAGCAACATGCAAAAAAAACAAAACAAAAAAACCTTCTTGACCATTGGACCTACTATTGGTCTCATCCGCTCAATCCACTGCAGCCTGTCTTTGCATGCAGGGATAGTACGGAGGGGACCGTGAGTTGGCAAACTACCCCAGGAGCATGACGTCCCCCACCAGAAGTACTACCCCTCACCTAACACCCTATAGATATGGAATAGCTTATACCAAATGCAGCAGTGCCTATTTAAACATACAATCCACATCCAGGTGTGTGCTGAAAACTTTAGATGATCAGTGCAGGACACATATATACACTTGTCCAAAGGAACATTCATTTCCTGTAACTTACACATTTGGAGTGACATGACATCTTGGAACTTAGATGGGGCTGTTGCCTGTAGGGGTTATGTCTAGTCTTGAATCTCAACAGGAGGCACTTCTAAGGTATTTATAAGAAAAATGTTCCAGCGCCCTTCTTAGAACTGACTCGTTCAAACCTCTGTTGAGCCATAAAGGTAGAAATCCTGTGAGATTTGTAATAGATTATGATCAGCCCACTCTGAAGTAAGCTTCATAAAAAGTAAGAGACCTATTTCTGAGTTGAAGTATTAAGAAGTGTGGTGTATTATGAGATAAGCAACATAGTCTGTTGAAAAGTCTACATCTCTAATTTGATAAAATGTGTAATTCATTTATACAAAACTGTACAGTGAACATACAGAAACATTGAATCCACCAAGTCTTATGCCAGCAGAAAAACTCCCGTTTCAATTAAGGCATACTCTTGCCTTCTGCGTATATCCCTAACATAATCACTAAAATACATATACAGGTTCTTGTTTGAAGGGTTTTGTGATTTCCTACAACAGCTGTAATGCAAACACCTTCTAATGTTCCCAGACATGCTGTTTTGACGCTTTGGGATTTATTGGCAGCTATTTTTCATACGAGTTAATAATTAACTTTGTTTTCCAGGAAAAAATGCATTTTGAAATCTTTGGTACTTAAAACATTAAACACAGATGGGACAACTAAGAAAATTAGTGGAAGGTTATAGGGTACTTAAGATTAATGTGTCACTAAAATACTATGACATTCATTCCAGCTCTTTTTGTACTAAATAATACTTTGGAAGTAGCGTTTATAAAATCTGTAAAAGTGTAAGACAAACGAGGATTGAAGGTCACAAAGATGTGATAGCAGAGGATGCCAATTCAAGGGAAAGTCTACTATAGCTCCCAGACTGCCTTTACAGGACCCTTTAATCTTTCCTACTTCTTTTTTTAATACATTATTTACACTTTAATCTTTACTTATATCAGTCTGTGAACATAATCTGAGACCAGAAATTCCCAGGTATTGGTTTCATTTTAATAAAAATTTCATCCCCTTATTATAAATTGTTGCTGGTAAATCGGCCAGTAGGCTCAATCATCTGATCTTAACGGCTACCATTCTAATATAGACCCTTAATATAGCACAGGTTTCTACTTGAAATATTCACATGGAAGTAGGAAATATTCTGTATAGGTATTCAAGTAGAAAATTGGAGGTATACCACAGGTTTTCCACCACTATCTGAAACCTCTTACTAAAATCTTGATAGACTGTTTCCAAGGAATCCATAACAAAGGGGAATGCTACTTCCTTTACAAATGGAAAGAAATGTTGGCTAAAGATAATAGTAGCCACAACTAAGGAAGTCAGTATAACTGCCAGAGGTTTTAAGGTCCTGAAGAATTCTTTACGTGGTTTCTTCTCCTTTTCATAGCCATGGCTGCATATTTTTTCTTTTGAAATTAGCTTTATTTTGGGAATGAGAATCTTGTTGACCTGACTAATTTCACTTTTGGACCACACATCTTTCAGCACCTGCCCTATTCGCGGGTAGATTTCAACAGGCTTTATATTTGGTAACTGCTTTTCCTTCAAAGCTTTAACACGCTGGCGAATATCATCAACCTTCTCCAGAAATAAGAGGGGAGATTCCTCCTCCTGAATGGCTGTATTCAGTGACATCAATTCAAGTTGTTCTTCCCGAATGCCCTTCATATTTTCAATTAGAGGTTCGTATTCTGTCTCAATTTGCATGTTCACTTCTTCCAAAGCTGCAAGCAAAGCTTGTTTTTTATGATCAAGTAAATCACTGAGTCTCTTGAAATATTGCAAGACAGTTTTTTTATCCTCCTGGACAATGCTCTCACATTGAGCTTTATGTTCTTCCAGGTTTTCAATAAGTAAACACACTTCACTCCAGTGTTTATCTGTCAGCTGCTCAAGGAGTTTGCCAGGAGTTTCCTTTTCTTTCATGTAGGCACTTTGAAGGTCGTCTATGGGATGGCCATGGTGTTTTCCTATTGTAAGACAATGGCCACATACCAGTTTTTTGTCTTGAAGACAGTAAACATTTAGAGGTTGTCTATAATGTTCACTACACGTAGCAACATCTGGATGGTCCTCTTGCTGATACTTTTCAATTATAGCCTTTAATACAAAGTTGACAGGCAAAGATTCTGTGCCAGTCGGTGGAATTTCAACAATGCTTCTACAATTGGGACACTTCAGTGGAAGTCTTAAGGGTCTCCATATGGAAAAGCTGCCTGATAACTGAAGAACACTTTCCAAACAGTTTCTACAAAAAGTATGTGAACATGGCAGTACACGAGGGTCATCAAATATACTATAGCAAATGGAACAAGTTAGTTCCTCTTCAAAATGATGCATTTCCTAAAAATAAAGGGAAACGTTTTTCAAATTATATATATGTAAAATCTATTGAATCAAGTCAGTTTAATTAATCTACAGTTTTTATCACATGTCTATTTCAACATGGACGTGGGTGGTGCTACATAGTTTAAGAAAATAATAAAGAAATTATTTTTTCTTTTTAAAAAATGTGGAATTGGCCAAAGACTAATCAGTTATATATTACGGATTCCCACTTACTCTATAAAACGATGTGTTGCCAAGCTATAATCAGCACAACCCTCTAATGAAGCAAGAAAGGGGTTTCTGTCAAACCATCATACATGGACCATATGATCAGATAAATCAGTGCTGCTTATGACCTATAAAGTATATATCTAAATTATACCCCCCACTCATACATACAGTTTACCGTATATAGGGCTAATGTCATAGGTTTTCTATATATATTTTTAGTCAAGTACATTTCTGTTCTTAAATAAAAGTATACATTAGCTATGCAAAAAGACACTTAGAAAACATTTCCTCTTAAGCAATGGATGTATTACCACAGATAAACTAAAGAGTGTATTGAGGTTCATTTATGTCATCAGCAACATTTAAGCCATAAATGCACTTGTTCATCATTGCAGGACTTTTCTTGTCAGACTAGGGCTGCCTACTCATGTTCAAATCCCTACTCAGCCATGAAGCTGAGTGGGTGGCCTTGTGCTGGTCACCAATTCTCAGCCTAACCTACCTAGATCACTTATAAGGATAAAATTAAAATGAGATGCTATATGCCCAACTAAACTGATTAGAAGGGAATAATAATAAAAAGGTAATAAAGCTGCAAGCTTTAAAGGAAACAATATGTTTTAAATAACTTTCCCACACTGATCTGTATTAAAACTGAAGACATAGTTCACTCAGACTCAAATAAGGCTTCCTTTTAGAGAATGTTAGGATAAAGATTTCTCACTCTTAGAGGAGCCCACCTCTTGAATTTCTGCAGGAGCTAATGATCAGTATATGCTACCAACTTGGAAGGAAGCAAGCCTGGAGCAGTGACTCAAGAGATGCAACAGTACCCTCCTTCAAGTGCAAGTAGTTCTGCTCTCTTTCTGAATCAAGAGTGATGGAGTGGCCCAAGTATACTCAGTGCAGCAGACTGAATAATAGGAAACAAAACGGTAAATCATACAGAGTCAATCAAAGGAGGTATCTATTCCTTATAGCATACCAGCAGGAACAGCACACACTTTGGAGATGACTACTTCAAAAAGCTATATAGAACTGTTTTCTGGGAAGGAGTGCTTAAAGAAGAAAATAAAACAAATGCCATAAGGTAACAAAATGTTTCTTTTTAATTTCCGCTCAAGGAGGATTTATGTGAAACTGGAAAGCAAGAGATGAAGTATATTAACCCAATAAATAGTATTGTTCACTTTAAAATAGGTTTGTATCTCCTTCAATGGGCAAAGGGAGAAGTAGGACAGGCAGGATCAGGCATCCCCAAACTGAGGCCCTCCAGATATTTTGGCCTACAACTCCCATGATCCCTAGCTAACAGGACCAGTGGTCAGGGATGATGGGAATTGTAGTCCAAAACATCTGGAGGGCCGAAGGTTGGGGATGCCTGGGCAAGACAAAACAGACATTTCCCACAGCTCACCCATCCAGTCAGCCAGTGTTGTGTAGTGGTTACAGCAGGAGTGCACAAACTGCGGCCCGCCAAATGTTTCTGGACTACAACTCCCATCAGCCCCAGGCAGCATAGTGATCAGGGATGATGGGAGGTGTAGTTCAACATCTGGAGGGGCCACAGGTTGTGCATCCCTGGGTTAATGTTGGACTAGGGCGTAGGAGACCAGGGCTCAAATCCCTGCTTGGCCTTGAAGTTCACTGAGTGATCTTGGGCCAGTCGCTGCCTGACCTACTTCACAGGGTGGCTGCAGGGATTCAAAGAGGAAGTGGAGAACCATGTACACCACCTTGAGCTCCTTTGAGAAAAAGGTGGGATACAAAAGCAGTAATAATAACAACAAGCAGGCCAGTGACACTGGTGACAAGGTCCTTGAGGCACTGCCAGTCTAAAGGTGCTGCAAAGGTCTTTGGGATGGGAGGCTGGAGCTGCAGGAATCTATTCTGTCATGAAGTAAGACAAGGTTTACATGATTGCACAACACTTCAACTTTAACTATGATTAACTATGTTTTAGCCTTTTCTATTTTATCTGTAAACTATCTTCAGTCCCAGTCTGGGGGAAAGGCTGTATGTGAATAAATGTAAGAACAACTACTATGGTTACCACCAAACATGGCTTAGTGCTGAATGTTGGGAAAGCCTTTGAAATGTACCTTGCCAGGAAAAATCAGTATTGAAAATGACATGTTCATTGGCATTGATTGTTTAGAAAGGAGGAATCCTTCAGAGGTGGTGCCATGTTAAGTGTCAGCTTCAGCATCCTGCAACCTTGAAGTTTGTTTTTTATCACAAGGTTTTAAATATATAGAGCAAGATCACTTATTTTTGGTCAGTCGTGATTTGTGAACATTCCTCTGACCTCTGCTCCATCCAGAGAACAGCAGGTTGATAAATTACCTTCTCTTAACTGTGTTTCCTTCAGGCAAGGAAGGGAGCTCGAGTTAAGCAGCTATTCTCTATCCCATGGCCACACCCCTTCTCCAAAGAGTCTTTTGGTCTTGCAAATAGTCTAGTTGTCCTGTGATTGAAGTATGGAACTTAATCCACAAACCATTGAGTCTGACTTCTCTCCTGGTGTTCCAGAGGAAATGCTTCATCCTCACTGCTGAGAAACAACATTGCACGTTTACCATTGTCATCTGAGCAGTGATCAGGAATCTTGGCAATGGGGTAATTTGCTGCAATGTTGTCTCCAGCTTGCTCCCTGAAAGCTTGTGCAGGAATGTAAACACAGTTTTGTGACTGCAGAATTCTTGCCTCTTGCACAAGATAGAAAGCCCAGCCTTCATCCCATAGTAATGGAACAGGCTTCAACAGCTTCATTAAGTGCCTGTTGCAAGAAACTCAAGTTATATACTAGAAACAAAATCCCTTGTACAGGTGTTACACCAAATGATCAGTAAATACAGATATTCTTTTGCATGTGCAATGATGTCTGAGGTGTCTGTTGCAACTTGATCAGGATTCTCCTTTGTTTTGCTTCTGGGAAGCTGAGATTGCCAGAGTTAACTCAGAAAACAAGCTTTTAATGGAATCTGACTGACGTGATGATGCTCATAAAATCTGAAAAAGTCAAGCTGTTCTCTGGAGTTAACAAGTGAATATCCACGAGTCATAATTCTGAAAAACAGGTACAAAAGGTACAGGAACTTGCTCCTACCTGGCCTCCCAGATTGTGCTGTTATCAATATGTTTTCTTTCAAAAATATTAAATTAGTGTCAGTCTCTTCCCAAATACTACATTCATTGTTAAGAAGTTAAAGTTCCAGCATGTCCATGATAATCTGGGGTTTCTTCTTCTTGCAACACCCTCCAAAACCGCATTCCTTTTTGTTCTGCTGGCAAAGAATGCCAGGAAACAAAAAAAAGGTCTGAAAATCACTTATTTGATTTGTAAAGCTGTTGGTTTTATCACAAGTTCACTTGAAGGGCACAGCTATGAACATACTGGGCAGCAGAATATATGTCCTAGATCCTCTTCTGCATTCCTATGTGCTCCCCACAAATTCTGATTGCCCCATTGGAGCTCTGAACAAAGAGTTGCTGCTTGTTACGTCTCCTCCCAATACATCTCTTTCAGCTGCTAACACACAACTATAACAACAGTATTCCTTCAGTGTGAATCCATTGAACCAACATTGGTTGCGTCCCCCATTTCAATAGTCAGAAAATGACTTTAAATCATCACAAAAAGCTTTCTGACTTCTGTTTAATATGATGCTTCACCAGCATCTATATGCAGTCAAGCATATTGTTTCTTTCACAGACCTTAGAACACTCTGGAACTATGAACGTGAAGTTCCATGGATGAGTCAATGGACGTCCAAAGAGTAAATATTAGTTGAATACAACCATGGATTTCCTGAATCCAGCAGGCAGAATTCAACACTGCACTTTTCCAATTGTTCCGTATGCACAAACACCCCACTTCCTCCTGAGCACTGTTCTGAACGTTCTCCCAAACCTCCTCCTGGAGGCAAATTTCAGGGGACATGCAGTGGGGGAAGAGAGCTGGGTAGAGCTCCATGGTACAAGTGGAAATCCTTGCACAGGACTTCCACCAGTGGGACTGGTTAGGTAAATTCTGCCTTGTGTCTTGTCATGACCACTAAGCATCAGTTAAAAAGCACCCAGAAAGGCTATTTCTGTTGTTCTTTTCATGATTGCGCTCTCTTACACACAGTTGCCTTTGTCCACCAAAGAACATAAGAAGTGTCACACTATGCTTCAAGGAGGGACAACTGTAGATTTTGGCCATCTGCGGCTGCCATGGGTGCTTTAGTTGAGATTCCTGCATTGCAGGGGGTTGGACTAGATGACCCTCTATGTCAGGCATGTCAAACCTGTGGCCCTCCAGATGTTTTGGCCTACAACTCCCATGATCCCTAGCTAGCAGGACCAGTGGTTGGGGAAGATGGGAATTGTAGTCCAAAACATCTGGAGGGCCGCAGGTTTGACATGCCTGCTCTATGTCCTTCCAACTCTACAATTCTATGATTTACATCTCCCCAACAATTTGGCTTAAGGTTTGTTTGTTGCTGGCTTGCAAATGATGGCTTGTTAGGGAGCCACAAACTAGAGTCCCTGCATTGCATATCCCACACATGCAAGGGGAAGAGCGAAACAGGAGTAATCAGGCAGAGCGTACCAACATGCTGCTCATTCACAATAAGCCACGGGTCATAAAGTTTGGTTTGTCATTCATGTGAACACAGCTATTGTTTAGGAAATATATGATGTAGTATCAGCGGGACACAACTGAAATCAATGCTTTAAATTTGCAATTTTTTCTGATTTAAGTGACTGACTTGATATGACTCAATTTTAATCAATCCACACTGGTTGCATGGCTAAGGAAACAGTAGTAATGTACATTAAAAATGTAAACAAAACTCATAGGATTTGGAGAAAATTCCATTAGATCCTACAGAAAAATATAATAAATAATACAAACAGCAAAGTACAATATTCAATACTCACCGAGAAGATATAGTGAAGTAGTATTTGTCAGCCCTGGGATTGGTATATTCTAGAAATAACAGTTTTCTATTTATCTGGAATAAAAAGTGAAGAATTTGGCAATTATGTTTTCCAAGCTAGACATTTAGGGGTGATAATAAGCAGTAAGGTGTGATGGATCCCCCACCTCACTGCTTTAACCTCAGAGGCTCTCCCTGTGCTTCTCCACAAACAGGAGAAAAAAAAAAACCTCCAGAGTCCAAATTGGACTTGTCTCCAGAGTACCTCAGGCTCTGCGTTCGAAACCTATGGCCACCAGTGGGGTCTCCCTCCCTGGGATCCCTACTGCTACAGTGTGCCTCTCCCTTAGGCAACTATGTGGCTCCTTCGGCTTCGCTAACCAGCCCTTTGTATGACAGGAGAAACAGCAAACAGTTTCCTCTTCCCCAGGAAAGCTTTGTTCTCCCCTCTTTGTCACACCTCTGAAGGTACTGAGACACTGCCGAGTCAGTGAACGTTTAAGCACATTTAACTTTATTATTTAACTTATAAACATGAGTTTCTTTGGTTCTTAAAAGCACATATCTTCTTTTTATTTAACACAGTTTTCTTCATACAGCTCCTGCATCCCTCTTTAACACTCTACTCTCTACCAACTCCCTAACTCCCTAACTCCCAACTGCCTAACCACCTCTCCCTCGCTCCCACAACCCTCTCTCCGAATTAACTGCCTCCCATTCCTTTTAAACTCCTGGCAGTCCCGCCCCTCAGGAATGGAATGCGTCATTTATCCAGGAGGTTGGGGTTTAACTCTCTGCACCCTGGAGTTCTTTTGCCCACCAGGCCAATCCGTCACATTTTCTCCCCTCCCCCGAAAACCCTTGCGCAGGCATACTCAAAAATACCAGAGTAATGCCAAAGAATGGGAGATAGAGTCGGGAATTCCCTGGCTTACCTTCCCCCCAGGTGCGCTGTTTACACAACCCTGTGTTGCAACTCTCAATTCCCCTGCGAAACTTACACCTATACCTGAAGTTAAAATAGACTTCAGATATACACACTTACATATGCACTATACACATTAACATTTCAAAAGAAATAGAATGCATTTTCCCAATAATACCCACCTATGTATATATAGTGTAAAATTAAACCTTTCCTTCTATTCAAAAATCAGGGTTTTCCCCAAAAATTATACACTAAACATTTATGTGTCCCAACCAAAACAGAATTGATTCCATACCATCAAAAACATTTTCTACCTTCAAGCATCCTTTAAATACATTGCTGCCTTAAAAAGATCAAGTTGTCACCTTCAACAAAAGCACAATAGATTCTCCCCAAACGATGAAGGCACTCGTACTCAGCAATTCTTCCTGCGGCACCTAATAAATAAAAAGAAACCCTCCTCCCACCAGTCAACAATGACTTTTGAAGGAATAAGTCTCAATAAGTGGCGCATAAGAGTGTCTTTAGCTGCATTAGTTAGTGGGACTCCTGACGACTCTGCATTGGAAGAAAACTGTTGCAGTTTAACACATTTTTTTTTCTCCTCCTGCCGCGTCGCTTTTCCTTCATTGCGCTGCCCTGGCCATGCGCTGAGTAGATCTTCTGCCTTGAACTGACGACTCTGCAGACAGTTTCAGATGGTACTGGAACATGCCTCTCGGCGCAACAGTCCGGCGCAAGCAAATCTCAAGCCGCTTTCGCTTTTGGGCAATCATCTTCCTGTGGACCTCCCGTTGTTTCCGACTCCTCGCTGGAACATACTCGGCCTCAGCAGGATCACAAGATGACGAATGTGCAGCATCTTGGCATTTTCGAGCTTCCTTTTTGCCATGCAAGGGATTCCCATTTGTAATTAGGAATGCACCCCCTGATTCCAAGCACTGCTGTGCCCTGTGCACTCTGCTTACAGCTTGCCTTTCAGTCTCTGGCACATAGCGAAGCAGTTCCAGTATGGTAGATATAATCACTGGATGTGCCACGCTCTCTTCCTCCTTCCTTTCAGGCAGTAATAGTTGTAAAAGAGCACTGGTTTGCTGCCCATCAACCAGCTCAGAAGGGCTGTATTTGCCTTCCCGACTAATCAAGTCAAAACTTAACACAAATAGTTGCCAACGTTCAGACACCCTGTACTGTTGGTGGATAGGATAAGGTGTTACAGACGAGGTCGGTGTTCCCTCATTCTTTTCACTAAGCTCTTTGGCTTGCAGAAAGTTATTTGCAGTCTCTACACAGCTAACTCCGCCAAGTGGCAACCCCTCCTTCATACCCAAGTCGGCTATGAGCTCCTTAGGTAAGCTCTGTCTTGTTAAATCATTTCCATTGACTTTTAACACAGTCTTATTTACATTTTCCCTCAGAGGAATCTCCTCTGGTAATCTTAGGGCTCTATCCCCGAGGTCTAAAATAAAACTGTTCTCACTTTTAGAACCTCTGGTGTCTTTGTTTATAGCAGTCCAGTAAATTTGGTTTTGGACTCTCTCCTTTTGGCTTATTTCAAAATGCGCTGTTGTGGGGGCATCATGTGCCAATTGCAGCTCTTGCAGACTGGTCTTCTCTGGCAACACTGATTGCTCTTTGCTTTCCCACTCCGCTGCAGTTTTGCCTGTCTCAGATTTACTAATTAGTGGTTCCTCCTTTATACAAGAAACCCTGGGCCTTTCTACTGACACCACTGTGCCGTACTGCCCTTTATCTTCTTCACACAGTCCCTTCAGAGTTTCATCCTCCCTTTGTTCTGCTAGTAACTGGGCCCTGTTGGCAGTTATGGTGGTTATAACTGACATTCTCCCCAACATTCCGTTCCCCTCAGGATCGGCTTGGGCCTCTTCTACTGCAGTTAATGGATTCCCTTTTGTGGAGGTTTGTGCTCTAGTGATAACTTGAACCTTAAATTCAGGCTTGGTCACATCATTGCCTATCAGAAATGGTGTATCGATGTTATCCCAGACGCCTACTTTCCATTTTCTCCTCACGCCATTATAACCTATATCCACTTCTGCTACCGGAACCTCGAACTCAGGACCCCATATTCCCTTCAGACTAAAAGTTTGGTCTTTAAGATACTGATCCTGTGTCACACAGTGTGATCTAACAAGACTCACTTCTGCGCCTGTGTCACGTAAACCCAAAAATTCTTGATTATTTAAAATCACTGGCTCCATAAAGTCTTTATTAATCCCCTGATCAGCTCTCCAGACCTGCCTTATGTTAGCCACAGTCTCTGAGGCACTGACAGTTGATTCTGGGTTACTTTCCTGAGGTGATTTTTTTACCTCAGCTTGGGCTAGCAACTTTACTGACTTGGTAGCCGTGTTGGCATTTTGTTTTTTTGCTAATTGCGGACATCTTGATCTTATGTGACCTTCTAATCCACAAAAATAGCAAGATATTTTTCTGACTACTGGAGTGTCTGCTTTGTCAGGAGCCCTGTCTGCTTTCTCCCCTTTTTCATAAGGCTTCATCTGCCTGTTCTTTGGCCACTGCCTTGGAATCAGCATTTCAGGACAGTCTCCTTCAATCTCATCTAATATTAAAGCCATTTTGGCCACATCCAACAGCCTTTTGTCTTTAATAAACCAGCGTAGATTCATAGGGACGTGTTTATAAAACTGTTCCACACAAATTAGCTGTTTTAATTCTTGGAAGCTTGTCACCCCGCTCCCCTGAATCCACCTGTCCAGCAAACGATCTAGCTTGCTTGCCAGCTGAGAAAATGTCTCTTTGGGACCTCTTTTTAGTTCTCTAAAGGCTTTTCGGCTTTGATCAGCAGTTAGCCCACAGCGTACTCTCAATCGCTGCTTAAATATCTCATAACTGGATAGTTCAGTATCCCTTAAGTCTGAGTATATTTCACTCAAGATGCCACATATTTGAGGCCTCAGATACATCATCCAGTCCGCCTCAGCTATTTTTAATTCCTGACAAATGCGTTCGAAACTGAATAGAAAGCTTTCGGCATCATCCCCATTTACATATTTTGGGAATCTCTTGAGGTTTGCTGAGGTAACCTCCACATTTTCTCTATTTGGAGATACCTCTCCTCTCAATTGAATCTCTTCCAAACGCATTCTCCCCAGCTGTATCTCTATTTCCATTTGCAACCTCTCCTGTTCCAATTTTAATTTCTCAGACTGCATTCTCTCCTCAGCCGCTATCTTTTCCTTTTCCCTCTCAGCTTCAATTCTAGACATCTCAATTCTCAATCTCATAAGCTCTAATTCAGAATTTGGGCTCCCCTCAGCCCCTTCTGTCCTCTCATCCCCTTTAGCCTCTCTTGCTTTTCTTAAATGTGCCATTTTCCTTCTCTGGAAAATATCGTTTTAAAACTCCCACAAACTTCAACTATGGTTGTGGATTCAGATCACGACGCTGCCACCAAAAATGTGATGGATCCCCCACCTCACTGCTTTAACCTCAGAGGCTCTCCCTGTGCTTCTCCACAAACAGGAGAAAAAAAAAAAACCTCCAGAGTCCAAATTGGACTTGTCTCCAGAGTACCTCAGGCTCTGCGTTCGAAACCTATGGCCACCAGTGGGGTCTCCCTCCCTGGGATCCCTACTGCTACAGTGTGCCTCTCCCTTAGGCAACTACCGTGTTTCCCCCTTTTTAAGACACCGTCTTATAACTTTTTTTCCTCAAAAAAAACCACGGTGTCTTATTTTCAGGGGATGTCTTAAGGCTTGGTGCTCTGTGCAATCACACATGACACTTTCTGGCACATGCAGATACAGATCAGCTGTAGCGCTGAAATCAGCTGTTCCTGGTTCAGGTGTAGCGCGCGCCTAGCGAAGTTAGCCCTGAGAAGGGAAAATGGCATTTAAAAATGCCGTTTGAAGTGATTTTAGCCTGTCGCCCAGAACCGGCTGCTGCAGCGCGGAGCGCCCAGCAGCGCCCGGGGGGAGCGCCCAGCAACACGGACAGAGCGCTCAGCAGCACCAGGAGGAGCGTCCCACCGTGCCAGGCGGCGGGGTGGCAGGCCTCCTTGGCATGGCGAGGAAGAGACGAGGCCGCTGGCTCGGGCGCTCCTGAGTCCTGACCCCAGCCGCTTCTACGCGGCAGCAGCAAAAGAGCCATGCGGCCACATGGAGAGGCTAACGCCCGAGCGGGAGACGCGATCTCTGCAAAGCTCTGCACTCACTTCATCCGCCCGACGGGAAAGCGAAGTGGGGAAGAGAAAAAGAGAAAAAACCGAAGCGGCTCTTTTTCTCTTCCCCACTTCCCTTTCCCGTCGGGCGGATGAAGTGAGTGCAGAGCTTTGCAGAGATCGCGTCTCCCGCTCGGCCACATGGAGAGGCGAGCGCCTGAGCGGGAGACGCGCTCTCTGCAAAGCTCTGCACTCACTTCATCCACCCGACGGGAAAGCGAAGTGGGGAAGAGAAAAAGAGCCGCTTCGGTTTTTTCTCTTTTTCTCTTCCCCACTTCGCTTTCCCGTCGGGCGGATGAAGTGAGTGCAGAGCTTTGCAGAGAGCGCGTCTCCCGCTCGGGCGCTCGCCTCTCCATGTGGCCGCACGGCTCTTTTGCTGCTGCTGCGTAGAAGCGGCTGGGGTCAGGACTCAGGAGCGCCCGAGCCAGCGGCCTCGTCTCTTCCTCGCCATGCCAAGGAGGCCTGCCACCCCGCCGCCTGGCACGGTGGGACGCTCCTCCTGGTGCTGCTGAGCGCTCCGTCCGTGTTGCTGGGCGCTCCGCCCGGCGCTGCTGCGCGCTGCAGCAGCCGGTTCCAGGCGGTGGGGAGGCAAGCTGAAATCACTTCAAACGGCGTTTTTAAACGCCATTTTACCTCCTCAGGGCTGACTTTGCTAGGTGCGCGCTACAACTGAACCAGGAACAGCTGATTTCCCCACAGCTTATCTGTATCTCCGCGCTCTGCTTCCTTGCTTTGCCTGCCGCTGCTGAGCGTTCCACGCTGCAGCAGCTGGTTCCAGGCCCCCAGTTGGCAGGCATGGGGGTATGTCTTATTTTCAGGGTATGTCTTATATTTCTCAAATGCTTAAAATTGTTGCCCTGGCTTACTTTTTGACTACGTATTAAAAAAGGGGAAACACGGTATGTGGCTCCTTCGGCTTCGCTAACCAGCCCTTTGTATGACAGGAGAAACAGCAAACAGTTTCCTCTTCCCCAGGAAAGCTTTGTTCTCCCCTCTTTGTCACACCTCTGAAGGTACTGAGACACTGCCGAGTCAGTGAACGTTTAAGCACATTTAACTTTATTATTTAACTTATAAACATGAGTTTCTTTGGTTCTTAAAAGCACATATCTTTTTTTATTTAACACAGTTTTCTTCATACAGCTCCTGCATCCCTCTTTAACACTCTACTCTCTACCAACTCCCTAACTCCCAACTGCCAACTGCCTAACCACCTCTCCCTCGCTCCCACAACCCTCTCTCCGAATTAACTGCCTCCCATTCCTTTTAAACTCCTGGCAGTCCCGCCCCTCAGGAATGGAATGCGTCATTTATCCAGGAGGTTGGGGTTTAACTCTCTGCACCCTGGAGTTCTTTTGCCCACCAGGCCAATCCGTCACATAAGGCATATTTTCTGAGCTGAAGTAGTGATGCAGAAATCCTATAATTATAATTTATTCACAATGGGCTGAACCTGTCTAAGAAAGGCAAAAAGTTTGTTCTCAGCAGGGAAACCTTTACCTCCAATCCTTAGTTCTCTACCACTCTGATGACTACTAATTATATGAAAGGGAAAATGCACTCCTGCTTACAAAATTTTATTGCCCAATCACTGATGTTTCTCAGCAAATAAAACAAAGAACTTCTTTCACAATGACCTGTAACTCCAGCATCAGTGAAACTTGTTTTAAAAAGAAAATGCTATGTATTGCATGGATATTTGTTGCACATCACACAAAATAATATTAGTAGTCTTCCAATGATTATAATACAATTTCTTCATAAATTAGGAAAGGGGCGTGGCTCAGTGGTGCACATTTCTAGCAAGCAAAAGGACCCAGGTTTAAACAGCAAAAGCCTCATTTGAAATCCTGACAAGGTACTGCCAGTCAGTGTAGACCAGGCTTCCTCAACCTCGGCCCTCCCGATGCTTTTGGCCTACAACTCCCATGATCCCTAGCTAGCAGGACCAATGGTCAGGGATGATGGGAATTGTAGTCTCAAAACATCTGGAGGGTCGAAGCTGAGAAAGCCTGGTGTAGACAATACTAAACCACTGAGCCTCTTGGACTTGCCGATCACAATTTGAACGTGTGTGATAGGGTGAACTCCTGTTGCTTTGTCCCAGCTCCTGCCAAACTAGCAGTTCAAAAGCATACCAGCACAAGTAGATAAATAGGTACCACTGCTGCAGGAAGGTAAATGGTGTTTCTGTGTGTTCTGGTACTTGTAATGGTGTCCCGTTGCACCAGAAGCGGTTTAGTCATGCCGGCCACATGACCCAGAAAGCTGCGGACAAATGCCGGCTCCCTCAACCTGAAAGTGCAGCTGAGCACCGCGCCCCATAGTCTAATTTGACTGGTTGTCCAGGGGTCCTTTACCTTTACCAATGGGCTAATGCTCTAGCATGGTACAAGGTACTGTAGTTTCCAATATTCTTATTATACTGACCCTGGGAGTGGAGCCAATTTTTTTTCTAGCAGATTTTTCCTTTGTCTCGATTCATGTTTCTAAAAAATCTAATATTGTGCCTATTCTTCACAGATGTTCCTTCCTATGTTTCTGAGAATTCTCCTGTGAAACCCACTTGGAAACACATAGGAATTGCCATAGATGTGTAAAAAATACCCAGTTAATTGCTACTATGGTCATTTGAATTTTAAAGTATACAAATTATAGTTCCCTTATCAGATATCCATCTAGGAAATGATGCCAGGTTATTAAAAAATGTGACTATAAACCAAACACTATATAGCTGGAAAGTTCAGCTGGTTGCATGGGGCTGACAGTGCCAATGTTGCAGGTTTAATGCCTGTAAGGGAGAGCTGGATATTCCTGAATTGCAGGGGAATGAAGATGATCCTCAGGGTCCCTTCCAACTCTTATGATTCCATGAGATATCTGCTTAAAATGGTTTAAGTCACTGAAAGACAGGCAAGCTTATTTAACTCAAGCTTTTATTATTCTGGTATGTGTCAAGCATCCACAAGTTCAAATGTAGGAAAGGATGTAGGTGAACAGAAGTGAAATACTTTATGGAAGAAATACAAAACCGAATCTGAACTGAGTTTAAGATGGAAAGGAGAGATCAGTTCCCTGGTACTTGTTTCTTTTTAAACACAAGTTTGCAAACAAAGTCTAAGAGTTTCTCAATATTTATAAATGCAAGTCAATGTGAACTACTAACATTTTATATTCTTAATCAGAAATGAATATAAAGGGATTTAAATTTAAGGAAGTTTAAATAAGGTCAAGCTGTATATGCTTTAGAGCTGGAAGCCTCTGGTCATTTATTTGCCAAGCAGCCCCGCTCTTGAGTAATGGTATTGTTTAGATACAAATAGCTGGAGGATCGGGACCCAAGAACAGTCACCAGAAGGGGCATTTACAACTTAAGGGATAAATCAGTATAGCAAGAAGTTTTGAGTTTTCTGGGTCTTAGGACAGCTATATTGTTCCGATTTCCGATTTCCTTCAGAATGGATAGGTTTGATATTCTTGCAGTTGAGAGTCCCATGGACTGCAAGAAGATCAAACCTATCAATTCTGAAGGAAATCAGCCCTGAGTGCTCACTGGAAGGACAGATCGTGAAGCTGAGGCTCCAATACTTTGGCCACCTCATGAGAAGAGAAGACTCCCTGGAAAAAACCCTGATGTTGGGAAAGATTGAGGGCACTAGGAGAAGGGGACGACAGAGGACGAGATGGTTGGACAGTGTTCTCGAAGCTACGAACATGAGTTTGACCAAACTGCGGGAGGCAGTGCAAGACAGGAGTGCCTGGCATGCTCTGGTCCATGGGGTCACGAAGAGTCGGACACGACTAAACAACAACAACATTGTTCCGATATGCATCCAAATGCCAGAGTAGAGTGGTACTAACAAAAATGCCACAAAGTTCTTGGTAGTCACACTGTTTCCCCCTCCCCCATTCCCCCTCCCAAAAGGAGTTATCTTTACTGTTGCTCTTCTTTTTACCTACACGAAAAAGGAGCACTTTTCAAGGCTCTCTCCGCCACTCCCTTAATTTCTCCCAAAACACTTCGGCGACGGGGCAGTCACGATGGCAACGACCTAGTACCATAGCTGCCAAGTTATCCCTTTTTTTAAGGGATTTTCCCTCATGCTGAATAGGCTTCCTCGCGAGAAAAGGGAAAACTTGGCAGCTATGCCTAGTACGCCCATAAAAGCCTTACCCCGCGCCCTCCATTTTTATTCTTATTCAGAATAATACACGTATCCAGCATTACAGGCTCACCTCCACCTGCAGCAGCAGATCGCTCGCTCCCCGTAAATTCCTCTCAGCTTCCACTGAATGGATCCCGGCCGGGGGCTGCTAAACCCTTCTTCCCCTCCTCCTCCAATCAGAATCGCCGGAAAGGAGGAAAGGGAAGCAGCCACGGTAGCTCGCTGCTGCGCATGCGCTTGGACAAGCCGGCTGTCTCGAGCCAATCAACCGCTTCGGAAGATTCAGTTCAAAAGTAAACGGACGGACGAGGGAGAATTTTATGAACACGGTACAACCGTTCCCTCAGGTCAGCCGTTAGCGGTTGCTGGAGCGGGCTGCGTTTTAGAACATATTCTGTGTATTTTTGCCCTTTCTGTTTCTTTCTCATCCCCAGCCCCGCTAAAAAACTTTGGATTTCTCTTCCATAAACGGTGGCTTTTTTAAAAAAGAGAGAAATTAAAAATTAAAACCTAACCAGTCAGGCATACTTTTCAAAATGATGTGATTTTAAGAGGGGGAGGGGAGAGTCAACAGAATCTCGGCAACCTAACCCTAGGCATGCAAGTTCAAGCCACCCCAAATTAAACACTGCTAGGCCCCATTGATTTCAGTAGTAGGTATGTGCTAATAACTATGAATTATTGCACTAAGGTTTTGTCTGGGTTTGAAATATATATAATTTTTTTTAAAAAAAAATTGTCCAGTAGCACCTTGGTATAAGCTTTCATGTGCATGCACACTTCTTCATATGCATATGGTTTGTCTGGGTTGTACCTAAAAGCAAAAGCTCCTGATTAGGGGAAAATGAGCACTTGTGCCATCTATCTAAAAATACAGAAATTCACATTTGCAACCAGTTGTCAATGTAGAATCTCAATCTTCCAGAATTGTCTGACATAACCAAGAAATGAACCCTATGCTACTATAAGCTTAGCTCACTAGCTAATTCACAACTAATTAGTTAGCAAGTTCACAGGCTGTGCTCGCTCATAATGCTAAATCAAACTAGCTTACCTGTGTGTTACCAGAGCAGAGATTTCACCCACTGTTCCCACACTACCAGATGCTAAGCCATGGATTGGTTTACCACTACACCTGGACCCAGGCTTGTGGTTTATCTCCCCCAGATAAGCCACATGTAGGAAAATAAGGACAAACTCTTAGATAAGTGAGCACTGTTCAACATTTGCACTAAAACAGTGCTCACTAACAGTTTCTCGCCATCCTGGAAAAAAGTGACAAGTGGGGTGCCATAGGGCAGCGTTTCTCAACCGCTGTTCCGCGACACACTAGTGTGCCGCGAGACGCTGGCTGGTGTGCCGCGACGTGCGGCGACGAGAAGGGCAATTTGCATTGTCACGTGCCTGGCGGCTGCCAATAAACAGCGCTGACCCGCCGGAAAGCAATATTTCTCCTCTTTCCCAAGGCTCAGTGCAAACGAGCCTGGCGGCCGCCAATAAACAACACTAACCCGCCGGAAAGCAATATTTGGCAAGTGTTTTTTACAGTCATAATTATAATATAGGGCGGCACAGAGTTAATTTTTTTAACTTTTTTAATGGTGGTGTGCCTCGTGATTTTTTTCACGGAACAAGTGTGCTGTGGCCCAAAAAAGGTTGAGAAACACTGCCATAGGGTTCTGTGCTGGGTCCATTGCTGTTCAATGTCTCATAAACAATTTGGATGATGGAATTAAGGAAATGCTCATCCAGTCTGCAGATGACACAAAAACTAGGATGGGTAGCTAATGTCACAGAAGACAGAATCGAGAATCAATATTCAGGATGACCTTAACAGATTGGAGAACTAGGCTAACAAACTAACAAAATGAATTACAATAGAGACAAATGTAAGGTTCAGCACTTAGGAAGAACCAGTTGCACACCTTGATGGGGAACACATGGCTCACCAGGACTAGATGTGAAAAGGATCTAGAGGTCTTGGCAGACCACAACTTTAACGTGAGTCGACAGTGTGATGCAGTAGCAAAAAAAGCTATTGCTATTCTAGGCTGCATCAACAGCAAAGTTTAGTGCCCAGCTCAAGGGAAGACAAAGCACCTCTCTAGTCTACCTTGGGCAGACCACAAGTAGAGTACTGTGTCCAGTTCTGCTTTCCACAATTTAAGAAGGATATTGACAAGCAGGAACGTGTGCAGATGAGGGCAACAAAGATTAATGTCTGGAAACCAAGCCTTATGAGGAATGGTTGAGGAAGCTGGGTTTGTTTAGCATGTAAATGAGGAGACAGAGGAGATATGATATGATAGCCATCTTCAAATATCTAAAAGGCTGTCAAGATGAAGCATGCTCATTTTCTCCTACTCTGGAAAGTGGGGCATGAACCAATGTATTCAAGTTACAAGAAAAGAGATCACAACTGAACATCATCAAGAACTTTCTGACAGCAAGAGCTGTTTGACAGTGGAACAGACTCCCACAAGAAGTTGTGGACTCTCCTTCCTTGGAGGTTTTTAAGCAGAGGCTGGAAAGCCATCAGCCATTAATTATCTAGTTGAGATAATTGATTTCAACAATGGATATGTTATATAGCATTGAGTGATTGACATTGTGATCCACTAGTTGAGATTCCTGCACTTCAGGAGGTTGGAGTAGATGACCCTTAGGGTCCTTTCCAACTACAATTTTATGATTCTAAGTTTCCAAGCACCTTGTTAAAGATATGTTAACTGAGCATTAACAGCATACTGATGTCACATGATCCCAAAGATACAGATTACTTTTGTGATCTTCAAATATATATTAGACAGCATCAGTAATACAATCTCTGATTATGGCTTACGTTAAGTCAAGTCAAGACCTGACCTGATAAAAGATTTGACTATGTAGATAAATCTCACTAATGACCTGGGCTAATCTAATATAGATATTGGGCTGGCATGGCAGCTGGCTGGTTTATAATCCAATCTCACAATTTCAAAATGTACATTTGTCAATAGAAAATACTTACCTACTTCTACAACACAAAGTGTCAGAAGTTATACTTTGGACACTGTTAAGAGAGGACAATACTGCAGCCAGACAGTCCTGCAGTCAGGGACTAATGCCTGGAGGGAGGGGCTTCAAATAACCACTGGCAGATAGTGATATCATTACGCGTAAAACAAAGAAATATTATGTCATATGGGCTACATAACATGATTTGGTCTTAATATTTTACTGAGAATGATTCACACAACCATTATAGAGGCATGGTGGTTGCATAGAGTTGGTTTCAAAAGTGACATTTTTCTCAGACAGTACTGAATTAAATCCCGAATCCTGTGGCTGTGTTGTTAAGACCAAACACCCTTACAAGATATGTAACTGTGTGAGACTATAGTTTAATAGAATCACAGTTAGTTGTTCTGCTCCCCAAAAGGGAATTCTGGTTTAATTTCAGTTTACTAACCAGGACCTTAAACTTCAGACTATAAATTAAGGTCCTGGTTAGTAAACTGACATTAAAACACAGCTCCCCATTTTGGATGTAATGGGTAACTGTGGTTTAATTAAACCAAGAGTTAAGTCCTGAGAAAGAAAAGGAGGGGGAGCATGTGGTCTTCTTGCTTGTCCTGCTTGCTAAATTAGCAAGCCTGGAAATGAATGCCTTAACCAGGTCAGTACCATACTCTCACCACCTTTTCACTCTTTTCTTCAGGTGGCAGTGAAGATTCTGATTTCTAAACAAGCAACCCTGTTCAACATCTGCACTAGACTGTCCTGGATAGAAAACCAAAGAAAATAATGCAAAACACTCCCTCTTTTGGACACTAGAAAAAATTGATTTCAACAATGAAGTGGATATGTTATATAGCATTGAGTGATTGACATTGTGATCCACCATCTGTTCCACAGATAATCCTCAAGACTTCATAAGTGAAAGAGCTCATGTATATTTTCCTATGAACTAGAGTATTTATAATTTATTGAGTCATGCTGAAGTAAAAATTCAAACATACTGAGATATGTCTGATAAAGTAAGCTTGAAAAAGCAAATAATGATATAAATTTGCCACTGTGTCATAAATAACGTTATGCTTATCTTTCCAGGAGACGTAAACATCTGTCTATCCTGATAAAATTAAATTTATATTTTACAGCCTCTCGTGTAAACATCTGGGAAATGTCTGGAATTGTGTCTGGAAAGATAAAATCCCATTCCCTGCCTCCCTAAATTATACACAAACTTTGACAATACAAGCCTTCCCTCCCTCTAATCAGTGTTGCTTCCAACAGTTTTTTCCCCTTTAGGTGACTTTATATGAAACCAAATGCATTAAATTAGTTTTCAACTCATCATCACATAGCAGAATGAAACAGTGAGCGTATTTCACAGAAAATCAGGAATGGAGCCATTCTTATTAATTTTTTATACATGTCTGTACACCCACTTTACATAAATTCCTTAAATGAATAATCTAGTCACAGGTGCCAAGTTTCCATTATCATGGTGGCATTTTTTTAAGCCACTGCAATCATTGGAATCAGTAGTTTCACATTTTGTTATTCCATATGAATCATGGATAATCCAGGGGCCAGATAGCTTGTGTGTTGAAAACATGTGTAACCCTTGCTTTTTGTTTTGTTTAAATACTTTAGATCATGGTATGAGGGTCTTATTGTGCTGGAATCCAAACTGGCATTCGTAAAAAGGTGCCAACCTGGATTCCAGCAATAGTGGTGAAAATAATACTGGAGCCTTAAGAACACTTCTTTGAAAGTTGGTAACAGTTTGATTGCAAAGGTCTGGAGCAGGTTTTTGCTTTGCAGGGAGGTAAGGTAAAGGTAAAGGGAGCCCAGACCATTAGGTCCAGTCGTGACTGACTCTGGGGTTGTGGCGCTCATCTCGCTCTATTGGCCAAGGGAGCTTCCAGGTCATGTGGCCAGCATGACTATGCCGCTTCTGGTGAACCAGAGCAGCGCACGGAAATGCCGTTTTGCAGGGAGGTAGACCTGGCCAAGATGCAATGGCACAAGTTACTGCTTGTGCCATTATCCACTTGGCCTATCAACAATATCGAATAATGTTACATTAACTGCTCACTCAACATTCTGTAATAAACCTTAACAAGAGAGAACAGAGTAGATTAAACTTTCAATGGAGAAATACCTTATTACTGTTTTCCACATTCCATTTTATGTCATACTAAATATGGTAGTCATGTGCTGCTATATTTTTCCATATATACACTTTTAATGTGTAAAGTATTCAATATCAGGCTCACCTTGGAGCAGTATGATAGCAATGCTACCAATAAAAACAAAAGTAAAATCATGCCATGGCTAGAAGTATATTTATTTGATTATCATTTTATAGTTTAGCAAATATAGACTGAGCTTGCAAAGCTGCTTGCAAAGTTCAGGCCAGCTAAAAGTGCACTGCTTGTATTATTTTTATTAATTAAATGTCTATACTGCCCATCTGAGTAAAACAGGGTGATTTACAACATGCAGTGTCTCTAGCTGTTACAACACAACTACTGTGCAATCCTTAATATAGCCTTACCTTGTATTGTTCAATGTCTGTTGAAGAATGGTCACAAGTTTGGATCTCTTTCTGCTGAAGGGGTGTGGGTTTAAATTATTTTAAGCAAAGTACATTTGAGATTAGGAGAAGGGGACGACAGAGGACGAGATGGTTGGACAGTGTTCTCGAAGCTACGAACATGAGTCTGACCAAACTGCGGGAGGCAGTGGAAGACAGGAGTGCCTGGCGGGCTATGGTCCATGGGGTCACGAAGAATCGGACACGACTAAACGACTAAACAACAACACATTTGAGATTGCCAAGAACCAGCTAAGACAAACAGATACAGAAAACAGTGTGATGTAAGCCGAGAATGGAAAACATGAATTATACATCGTCAGTGAAAGAAAGCATTTTATTTAATCAATATTTTTTTGGGGGGGGGAGTGTTAACATAGTCTTGAATAAGCACCCATTTGTCCACATTGCACAGGGCTCCCAATACTGTTAGAGTGCACTTACTAATGTGTGTGACAAAATTTGTAACTTTATAAATCTGCTTTTGTAAATTTACAATAGGACACTACAGTACTAATTTTCTGAGTGTTTGACACTGGTGTCCTTAATGGAATTTAAGGAGCTTTCCCTTCTCATTAACTCTGGTAGTTGTCAGTACATTGCCTCATCTTTAATAGTGGCTCTCATGGTTTGTTGTTTCTAAAATTGTAACTTTCATATAAGAACAAAAAATTCTCAACTGTATTTAATTACTAAAAGGCAGGATGCCAGATCAGATGCCTGACAACAAATCACACTCTGTCCCTAGAAAGCAGTTAAGTTTTTCATCCTATATGTGTGAGCTACCATTAGTCAAGGATGGTAGGAGATTCTGCACATGTGTGTTGGAACATGTTCACAACATGTTAATGAATGAACTCTGGCAGTGTAAAATGTTCTGGATGAAAGAGCTCTGGAAAACCGAGTTTTCTCCTCCCTCCCAATCGGTTTTTGTTTTGCATAGTGTCTTTTCAGATTTGAAGTTTAAGGGGAGGCCCCAGTTTGTTTGTTTTTTTTGGTTATAAACTGCCCTCAGAAGTTTTTTAGGCCGAAGAATTGGATTTTAAGGGGGACGACGACACCCAAACACTGCCTTTGGCACTGGGGACAACACATAGTCCTGATGACTAGTAGCTTTTGACAGCCTTATCTTTAATGAATTTGGCCAATCCCCTTTGAAAGCTGGTGGCCTTCACCACAGCTTTTGAGAACAAATCCTTTAGCTTTAACTACCGGTATGTGCTTCATTTCTTCTAACGGGATGGCTCCGGATTCCGAAACAACGTCGATTAATAATAATAATAATAATAATAATAATTTATTTATACCCCGCCCATCTGGCTGGGTTCCCCCTGGGCGGCTTCCAACAAAACATTAAAATACAGAAATCCATCAAACATTAAAAGCTTCCCTAAACAGGGCTGCCTTAAGAGGGAGAAAAAAGCTGAGGGAGAAAAAAAAGTTATCCCTTATATACACACATTCGCCACACAGTGCATTATTTTACACACCTGCGTGGCGTGTGTTTTACCTTTTAACAAAACGCTCGAGCCCTCAGAAAAATCAGGCGGGAAAAGCAGGGCGCCATTTTTGCGCCTCGCGCCCCCCTCCCCTCCCCACCCCAACCGTCAACTACCCTTACGAGACTAACGGGTCTCGGTTCCCTCAGAGGCAAGCGAGGGCAGAAGCCGCCCCTGAGGACACTGGCCGTCCTAGGCGAGGCTCCCAAAGTTTTTCGCCTCGGCGCGTCTCCCGAAGTTTGTCGCCATGGAGAAGGCCAGCCTCGGGGAGTCGAAGATCATCCGGCTCATGCTGCTGAGGCGAAACCGGCTCCGGCGCAAAGGGAGCCTGGCGGCGGCGCTGGCTCAGAGCATGGCGCTGGCGGTGCTGGGCACGGCAGCCGCCTACCCCATCTGGGTGCTGGTGGAAGACAAGAAGAGGAGGGCGATTGTGCTCGGGGCGTCCTGGGCGATACGGCAGGACAACCCGGCTCCGGGCACGCCGCTGCTGGGCCCGTCCGGTGGCCCGATCATGCTGGCCATCGCCGCCTGCTGCTTCTTCAGCGTGCTGACGGGCTCGTTGGCTCTGGCGCTGGACTTCATCGGGGCGCGCGCGTGCCGCTCGCTGGTGCCCCTCTTGCACTGCCTCACCGCCATGATGATCGCGTGCACGGCGGCGCTGGGCTCGTGCCTCTTGGCGCTGATACGCGAGCGGCTGCACAACGAGCCAGAGCTGAAAGGCTTGTCGGCCAGCCCCGGGCAGAGCCTCTTCTTGGCTTTCCTGTCGTGCACTTTGGCTTCCACCGCCACCGGATTCAGCTGCGTGTCGCCGGCCCGGCTGGAGCCAATGCAATCGTCGTGGGACATTGGGAGGGCCAAGTCCTTCCACGGCCCGTCCGCCACTTCCCTGCCGCCGGTGCACGACGAAATCCACCCCTCGGTTCCGAAGCGCGGGCACGCGAGCAAAGTGCAGTGGCGCGAGTACGTGAACCAGCTGCCGCCCATCTTCCGGGAGGAGCTGAGAAGGCGGCAGCAGCATCAGCAAGCAGAGCATGGGCACAGCTCAGGGGAGCAGAAGGGCAACGTGGAACAGGGAGAGGCCTTGTCCAGCGCGGGGGGCGCCACACGCCAGGCACACATGAACGAATCGAACGAATCGCATGCAGACACTCTGTTTCTAGGGTGAACGACCTCAAGCATCCAAGCCCAGCAGGAGAACGAACGCCAGCGGGAAAGGGCAACAAGAAAACAGTTGCAAACTACCTGTCGATTTCCTTAAGATGGTGCTGCTGCGAATAAAGGAGCACCTTAAGATGACTAGTTATACTAAAACAGGGTTGGTTGGTTAGTTAAGAGAGTGACTGCCTTATTTCTTTCGAAGCTGTCATCCCCCTTCCTCTCACTAAAGGAATATCCTTAGTTTAACCTAGGAAAAACCTGCATAAAACATTTATTTACATGTAGGTATCAAACTGTAACCCTGGAAAGGAATGCTGAAATAACGTTGCTTTTAGTTGCCCCTTATTGCACAGTGAAACTTCATTCATATTGCTACTAGGATGCCTTAATGTTTCAGCACAGTCTGTTCTCAAACCTGAAACATCTATGGAAGGGGGAAACAAAATTCATGACCTCCATATTAGAAACCATCTTCAAAAGCAGGGGATAAGGAACCTATGGGCCACTAGATGTTTGAATCCTAGTCTTAAAAAGCACAGGTAGCATAACCACTGGTCAAGGATGACTGCTGTAGCCTTTCTTGCAATGCATTATCCATGATGGTTGCTTATGTGCTGAAGCCTTCACCCAAAATTCCCCCAAAAAGTTTGTTGCCATCTTTTACTTTCTTCACAACATTTGCTCCTGGCTATTTTAGCCTCCTTGCATACTTTCTACCATAATTGCTCCTTTAATTCACCCATGCCTTAAAACAAGTGTGGTGGGGGAAATCTCTAATGAAAATTACAAAGGACAACTAAATGCAAAATTCCCCAAATAAGCCTGTTTTACAAAATGCTGGAAAAGTTTGGACATTTAAAAATGTTTTGTTTGTATTAAGTTTAGTGCAGTTGCTTCAGCTGAACAAGTCTAGATGTGCAAGGACTTAGCCATTTAAAATGGCATCCAAACTCTAGATATGCACATGCCAGTTTAACATGCAAATTACATTTTTAGATTAGATTGTGGCTACTGTGCATAACACCACAGAACCATTTATAAATTCTAAGATGAAGCAATATTATTGTATAGTTTAAAACAAAAAAAATGCTAGTTCTTTCCTAAACCCTTAATAAAAATCCTTACCTCTCAAATATTATTATAGTTTGTATGTATAATTTAGAATAGGAATAATTGACTGGTCTACAAGTTCTTCTAGATAACTACACATTCCAAAGCTTCACTAGTGTTGAGCATTTCCAAGCCATAATAGGAATATACAAAGCTATTCTTGATGTCCTTTTAGGCCAAGAAGTTGTTTTCAACCCCTGCATTTCTTGCAATGCATTATCCATGATGGTTGCTTATGTGCTGAAGCCTTCACCCAAAATTCCCCCAAAAAGTTTGTTGCCATCTTTTACTTTCTTCACAACATTTGCTCCTGGCTATTTTAGCCTCCTTGCATACTTTTTACCATAATTGCTCCTTTAATAGAACACCACTAAGGTGAACAGGATGCTCCACAATTTGCAGTGGGCCCAATTCTCTGCAATTCAGTGTCTTAAAATCCAGAACTTGTGACATGTAGCTTCAATGCATTCAGGACGGTACTGCTCATACCCAACTTCAGAACTGTACCGGTTTTTGAAATGGGTATTTTGATTAACTATGTTATTTGTGCTTATCTGTGTACCACTAGAAACATTTATAAAATGGTGGTGGTATTCCCCACCCCACCCCCAAACCCTTTTTTCTCTGCTTTCAATTCTTGCTTGTGCCTGAAACTAACTTAGAAGTGTTTCCCATCTTTTCTTAAGTTACCCAGTACCCAAGAAGTTAGTACATGAAGGTTAGCAGGACTAATGCACTTCCCCTCTGCTTCTGTCCCAATTCCTCTCCCTCTTTTCCTGGCTTGAAAAACCGTAGCTTGCCACCCAAAATGACTGTGATTTACCTAAAACTGAAAAAGGAGAGGGAATTGCCATGCACAGGCACATGTGTTGGCATTATGTTTGAACAACGCCAATAAATTGTTTCTGGAACCTGCTTACTACGCATTAAACACAAGCAGCAGCAACGCATACAATTTCACACCTAGTCATTCCACAAAGAATAGTTTTAAGAAAAACTGAAGCTTAGAGAAAGACATGTCAGATGAGAATTACTATTTGTTGTAGAGTATCTTCTGGTAGAAATAACACTTTGAAACCCAAACAATTTCAGTAGTTTCTTATTAAGGGAAACAATACTGCTAAAGTGTTCCCTGTGGGAAGGGATAGTTGTGAAAGTTCTAGGACAACGGCTATGTACGGTATGTGACAATGCATTTTTACAATTGATTCAGTAATAAAGGAGCAGAAAGGAGAGTATTTCATTGCAGATGTTTTTCCTTGCTTTAATAATTTGTGGAAGGCATGGTCTCAGGCCTAAAGAGGAAAAGAACATATTGAAACTATGTTGCTGAGTGAATGGGACAGAGGGTCTACATCAGGGGTCCCCAGACTACGGCCCGGGGGCCGGATGCGGCCCAATTAGCCTGCCAATCCAGCCCGCGACGACCCCCGCCGCCCGCCCCCACCGCCCGCTCTTACGGCGCGCAGCGCGGCAGCGCTCTTCCGGGTTGGGAAAAAAGCGCCGAAAATCCTTTGTGTGCATGCGTATGGGCCTCTCCCGACCCGGAAGAAGTCATTTCTGGTGCACTTCCGGGTCGGGGGAGGCCCACGCGCATGCGCACAACGGATTTTCGGCGCTTTTTCCACCCTGGAAGTGCGCCGCCACGCCAGTAAACGCCCGTGCGCATGCGCACGGGCGCGCACTCCCCCGCCCACCGGGCGATCGGCGCGGTGGGAACCGGCCCAAACGCCGGTAAGTCTGGGGACCCCTGGTCTACATTCAAATATACGGTAGTCAATTTGTGTGTGGCAACTTACAGTTGGTAAAGGCTAAGAGGCATGATTTCAGAAAGGGTGAAAGGGATTACCAAATAAAAGCAGCATAATTTTGTTCTACTTGCTTAATCAAATGATGGCACACAAAAGCAGGTTCTGTAAATATTTGTATAGACAAAAATGCATACACCAATGTAACATTGTTGTAAGTTTTAATGTTTATTTTCCCAAGACAGCCTAGCCTGCATTCTACTTGGATAAATTTCACAAGCTAGTTTTCTGCTGCATCTAGTTTTTAACTTTTAACCATGTTTCTGATGACAAGGAATGCTGCAAAAATACTCTAGTCCAACAAAGAGTTATGATCACAAAATAATCTTTATCCATTCTACTGCGTTTCAGAATTACCAGCTGATTTAAAAAAAACACAAGGTAGATATAGATGCTAATGGTGGCTAACCTGGTATGTTTTCTTATAGCAAACTGTTGTTCATGCAACACTTGTGCTCAAAGGGGAAGGCACAGCATTTCCTACAATGAGCCACCTTATAAAGAGTTCTTATTTTTACATATTTGCAATGTCACTTTTAATTTAGTGTGCATAACCTCAAAACTGAGGTATTATTCCAATTATAAAAACCACTTGCATTTTGGATGCAAGTTAAGAATACAAAGTTCTCTCTAAAGTGGCTCAAAATAGATTGTTCATGGCTGCCTACATCTAAAGATAAAAAGTCTAGAACAATTGGACAGATTAGGTGGTATTATTAACGGTGTTCAAACCATGACTTGATTTGTACATCTATTCACATCTCCAATCTTTTCAGCAGTACATATGCACCAAATTTTATTTTGAGGTTTCCATATCATTTTCATAGAAAACAAAGTTTGAAAACAAATAACATTGAAACACAGCACAGTATCCTACCACAAAAGAAACAGCTGGTTACAGGACTCAATAAAATCTAAAAATGAGCTATGCTGTAAATTACCACATGCAAAAATAGCTTTATGTCGTCTCTGAAAATGAAAAGGATGGTGTTAAACTTGTTTTTTATTGTTTTCTAGTATTATATGGCAATTTGTGTACTGCAACACAATAGTTGGAAGAGGGAAACGTTTGTATGAGTTTCATGCAAAAAATCTACACAAATTAGTTTTGATGATATGGAAAGCTTTTTTTGTAAACAATGAACAGTCATCTGGTGCAAATGCACAGGGAAGCCTTCCTCAAAGTTTTCTGACTTTACAAGCAACTAGTAATAAGCCATACAGGAAAGAAAATAACTAAAATAAAAGGGGTGGGGAATAAAACAAAACACAGGCTGCAGGAGTAAAACCATAGTCTGCTGCTAAACCGGTCTCTGTTTTTTGTGTCCAGTGTTAACACTTATACACTCCTTTTGATGATTGACTAGGGTTATTATCAGCCCCCTGAAGGCGAATCAAGCTTGCATGCGTTCACATACAGCATCACAACCATACTCTCGTACACACCCCACTCCAAGACTAGGAGTCTGCTTTATGAGCAAAGAGCCCCAGATTTGAAACACACACGTGGCCCCACAGCACTGAGTCCAGACATTCACTCAATGTTGTCCATTCACACGGTGCTTCATTAGCAAGACCTGGGCTCATTCTCCTTGGACTTATATGGGCATCCTATTCTCCTTTATGCTTACATGGCTTGATGATGGAATAGTACTGCATTTCCCCCCCACAATTGCGCTAATTAAGTCAATGTTCCTCCTCAGGCACTGAAGATCTTTGACCTGTAGCCCTTTTCCTTTGAACAACCTATATAAGCATTCAGTGTGAAGTTTTTCATTACATTTTGCCACTCACTCTCACTCGCACCCACTCGCCATCTTGACTTCATTCGGGCTTTTCTGTGATTCCAAATGAAATCTTCACCATTTTCTTCCCCGATTTAATGCAGCAGCGGATCCCATGAGCCAAGCTTGATGGATCAAACCTTATTTTATTCAGTGCTGCATTGTACCTAACTTCCAAAATACCACTCTAGAACTGGAACCCTTCTGCAGGTACATTGGCAGATGAATTGAAACCAAATGTTCCACCTTGTATTGCCTCTGGAACAAGGCTTGGATCTTCATCTATCTGTAAATGAACCACAAAGACCAGAAATAAGAATCTTCCGGGCTTCCAGTCCCACCTGCCTTAATGGAGGCAGCCCCCACGATAGCAGGGGATCATCGGCGAACGAGCAGAATAAAGATAATAGTTTGAGTTCCTCACTTGAAGCTTTATAAATTTATATATTGTAACATCACGAATGGAAATCATTGTATCTGTTGACTGAGGGATTATTATTATTATACTGTAACTGAAATGTAACTGACTGATTAAGATTATGGAATGCAGTGACGTAAGATCAGAAATGCACCCAAACCACCATGCGGGGAGCCACTTTAACTAAAATGTATTAATTGGAAGTTGATTGGCATTTTCATAATTGTATAATTTGGGAATTAATTGTTATTGTTCTAATTTGGCTATTATTGGGGGTATGTTGGAAAACAAAGTAAAAAATAGTATCTATATCTATATCTATATATATAAAGAAATAAGAATCTTCCAATCCAACCAAAGTCGACTACCAGGTTTTCAACAATTAGTACTTTACTTCAAAATACTCAGTTTCACAATTATGTACTTACATCATCTGAAGAGAAGAACTGATCAATGATCTCATAAGCCAGTTTGTAGATGTCTTCATTTTCATGATTTTGTAGCTGTTCAATTTTCTCCAGCCCTGTAAGGTTTAACACAAAAAAGTTGAAGGAACCCTAGACTAGCTGTAAAAATGAAAACAAAGTTTTTTCAAAACACACTGTTAACCAGTATGTCCACAAATCATATTTCTCCATAGAAACTATGAAAATATTTCCAGATCTGTGACAAAAATACAAAAACAAAAAACTGAAAGATCACTTTATCAAATCTAAGACCTTGGCATACAAAGCCAAATTTTTAAACATACCTCCACATTCTTCAATAAGGTTGGCTATGGTTTCTGCCTCCTCTTCAGTCATTTTTAATATATTACTTAGCCCATCCAGCACTACTTGTACAACCTGAGCATCTTTTACTGTTAACAAGTTGCAAAAGGGAGGAATTACATTTTGTTGAATTAGGTATGCCACCTAAAAAAGGGATAGAAACAGACATTAATCCAATTAGGATCAATACAATTTACATAAACTGCTTGGAGGTTTATATGATTAAGCCATAAACAAATTATGAAATAATAATAAATATACTAAGTTAAGAGTATGGAGAAAAAGGAGCGTTAATTAAAACATTTTCAAACCTACAGAAATTCAAGTAAAAGGATTCTCACTATACTCAAGAAGTATTATGTCATCTAATAACTCATAATTGGTTTTGACTTTAAAACCAATACCAAAATATGAGTTGACTTTTAAACTCATATTAAATATGTATTTAATGAATCTGGACATAATCAACTATTGTATGTTGGTGGATTCTAGCTCCGGATATTGAGGGGGCTTGGCTTTTAGAATAGAGTATCAATCATGCAAGACTCACCTGTGAGCCTACTGATTTAAGTTTTAAATCTGCAGGAAACACCAAGTGATAGCAAAAGAAACCAAACCAAACCTTGGATCCAAAGGTGCATTACAGAAGCAAAACTTGATTTCGCTTCATTTTTGCTGCACTCTCCCCTATTTCTCCGGATTCCACATCACCACATCCCATACTATTCTGGAAGGTCTCTGCCCCTCAGAGGGGTGCACCAGTGGCGGAGCTTCATGCTCTGGCACCGGGGGGCGGAGTGCAGGCAGGGCTGGCGTGCGTCCTGGAGGCGGGATGTGCCGCCCGCAGGGGCATGATGTGCATCCCAGGGGCGGGGGGCAGCCGCGGCGGAACCCCACTGGGATCGCGCCGCCGGGGGCGGGGTGCTCCCCACTCCTCTTCCTCCGTCAGTGGGGTGCACAGGACTTTAGTGCGAAGGGCAGGAAAACCCTATTGCAGGAACATCTACTGTGAAACAAGTTTCTCTTGAGCATAGAAATGCTTATAAAATACTGATTTATTCCTCTCCCCACCCTCCACCAGTTGAGAAAGAACGTCATTGCTAGCCCTACGTTCAAGGCCTACAACGCAGCTCTCCCGTCTGTGGCATTTTATATGCATGTGTGCGCTCAAGAGAAATCCAAAGGATAGGACCCATATCAATGGCTTCAGGTTACAAGAAAGGAGATTCCAACAAAACATCAGGAATGTTTGACAGCGGAATGGACTCTTTTGGAAGGTGGTGGACTGGAGGTTTTTAAGTAGAGTTTGGAAACGTAAAAGTTCTACACTGGTCTGGATGAAATTGATCAGAATTGGTTCAAAGTGGATGAACTGATATTTTAAAGGCAAGTATCAAATAATCAGCACAATGTGGTATAAGGCGATTCTTGCAAGAGGACCCAGCTGTGGCTTTGATCTAGTATAATCCAGTGAAAGTTACACACTTTCAAGTCCCACTGATGTCAAGGGAAGAATTAAGTGTTTGCTTAAAAACTCTCCCACTGAAATCAGTAACACTTCTAAATGCTATTATTTGGTTGAATTGTGTTTCCTGTTTTGTACGTTCCTTTACTGTTTTAAACCAGCCAGCCAGCCAGTCAGTCAGTCAGTCAGTCAGTCAAACTAGGTTACTTACTTGATCTTTTCTTCCACTGATTGTCAGGTTGCTTATAGCCCAAGCAGCTTCTTTCTGTGTACCAAAGTCACCCTAAAGAGAAGACAGTTGAAGGAGTATATTTATTGTCTACACAGGGGGTACACTCAGGCAAGCAACATTAGCTGATTCAGGCATCAGTCTTGTGACCACAGAAGAAAAACAGTGGATGAGCAGTCTCCATATTCCAAAGCTAAGACATACAACCGGCTTCAGGACGCCAGCATCTGAGGTGTAAGTCAGCCACAGCAGGAAGAGCTGGGACCCTTCAGAATTTTTTGGACTGCAGCTTCCATAATCCCTCATGGTTGGCCATGCTGGCTGTTGCTGATGGAAGTTGGGTGTACACACCAAGGACTGAAGAGATGCTACAATACCTGATCTTTCATCTGAAACAAGGACCTAAGCACTGCTTATCTGCTCCCTATCAAATGGGAGTACAGTGGTACCTCGGGTTATGTACCTGATTCGTTCCGGGGTGCGGTATGTAACCCGAAAAGTACGCAACCCGAACAAGCACAAAATGCGCAGAATGCTTCTGCGCATGCGCAAACTGTGCAGAACGCTTCTGCGCATGTGGCGAACCCGGAAGTTAATGCTTCCGGGGACGCCAAGTACGTAACCCGAGGTACGACTGTACAGGGAGAAGAGGAAAGTACTGAAGAAAATCTCTTTGACTGGAAAAAGCCCAGCAGAGGAAAAAGGTAATAGGTGGGTGGGGATTTTCAGGGGAGGATTGGTGGGCATAGGAAGTAAGTTGAGCACTTCCTATCCAACCTGGAGGCCTCTGCTGCTTTAATTATTACTTTCAATTACTCAGACTGTGGGTCTCTTGGGGACAGGCACCTGTCTAGCTGGAAAAACCAGCTTACTGGGAAGAGTGGCCTAGAACCCTCCATCAAGCATACGTACCCAACCAGCACATTTTATCTTACTAATGTTCCACGGCTGTTTCAGTACAAAACACACATAGAACAAGACAAAAGCTTAGTAAAAGATTGGTTTTGTCTAACCTTATCTAAAAGGTGTATTATCATTGGCACTAGGTTAGCATCTATCACCGCCTGGACTTGCTGCTGATTTCCTGCAGTGATGTTAGATAGGAACCAAACAGCTTCCTGCAACAACAACAAAACCGTGATTTTAAAAATATCAACAAGAAATACTTTGAATAATGAAAGTATTAATCAATCTCTGCAGAGCTAGACTTCTCTTAAAGGTGCAATACAAGCACAACTGAGAACTATTTAAATTTGTTTAACACCACCCAGGCAGCGGAATTCTGCATCAGCTACAACTACTGGACTGTCTTCAAAAGCAGAATGATGCAGCCTGCATTTCAATAGTTTATACAGAAGTTTATTAGAGCACGGATAAGAGAGGACAAGTTGTTTCACTCCAGGAATAGCTGTAGCTATAATACTAGTTGGAGTGGGGCATAGTTGCTTCTTGGCACGGAAGCTACCTAGTCCGACAGTGACAGCTTGGAATTGAAGAGCCCTCTCAAACTATGAACCTGCTCCTTCAGACGGAGTGTCTCTTACTGGGATTCAGTTTCAAGTAACAATACCCAAGGATAACATGCATTTTTAAAAATTGGCTTTAACACTACTGCAGCTTAGAAGAAAGATCAGTATTAGATGGTTTGTAGTATAACAGGTGCCAGCTGTAGCATTTTGTTTATATTTTGACAATTTTATCTATACTTGTTTAACAGTTGGTGGATTTTACCAGTATTTTATTCAGAATTTTATAATGTACTTTATGTAAGTATATTAGAGAGTTCTGTGGTTAAGTAACCTATAAAACTTACTTTTATAAAAAAAACTACCCACAGAAGCATAAATGAAGTTGCTACTAGTGCAAATATTTTTTGCTAAATGTAGAACCCAAAGAATGTGTAATTTTTGTTTCCCATTTAAATCTTGATGATTCCCTAATCCAAATCATATGTTTTAGGTGTCATTAAACTGAACTCTTGGATCAGATCACATTCCTTTTGCCTAACAAAAGGAACCTGTTAGAGGTTTAAAATGTCTAGATGCAAACTGCGAGCTTATTTTGGGCTCTAATCACTGGCAATGTTGCAGTAAACCCAGATGATTTAGCAACAAGGCCTCAGATGCACTGCGAAATCAACAGCTTCTTTATCAGTGCCCACAGTTTACATCACTATATAGCTTTTACACAACCAACCCCTTTTACTTCAGACTAAAATTTGCCCCCCTTACCTAATATACACACCCCTTACTATTCCCTATTACCTCCATTTCATCATTTCCAAGAGTCAGTTTATAATTCAGGTGTAGGCAAAAGACAGGCTGCAGAACCACTGACCAATTTTTGATGAGCCCCCTTATATTTAAAGGCCACCAATTGCTAGGATATTATTTGTAATATTTATTTTAGGTCCAGCCCTTCATTATAACTGATCTTAGGGCAGGGCACAAAAAAAATCCCAATTAATAAAATAACCATAACCAAGAACAATGCTGGACTAGAAACGGTTATATCTGATGCATCACGATACATTTTATGTTTTATGCTTTCATATGAAAGCAGGATTTTGCATGTTAAACAGGGGGGGAAACATTATTCAGTGCCACTGTGAGATGGCAAAGCAAAAATAATGCACTGAATGACCACCTCAAACTGTCAAGTTATAGGAGGTTGCTACATTATTCAGATAGTTTTCTTGAAGTTTAAACTACTTGTGGGATTGCCTCACCCTGTAAGTGTCCACTTGAATGCTTTGATCTGTGAAACTGACACTGTTACATAATACTTGCTACACAGCTGTAATAAATCAATCTTTCAGTGTTGCAGCACTTAGACTTTGGAACTACCTGCCTAGACTCCTCAGGCAGACATTTCCGTTGTACTCTTTCCAATGACCGTTTAAAGCTTTATTGTTTAGGCAAACCTATCCAGACTTGTAGATGTTGATGTGTTTCATTCTTTTTTACTGTTGATTTTAATTATCTTCAAATTTTTTAAACTGCTTTTATTTATAATTTTGTATTACCTGTAAATTGCTTAAGAGATTTTACTGCAACCAAGCAGTATAATTTTTGTGAAACAAACAAATATGCTCCTTGCAAAGGAATTGCTACATTACAAATTCTACAAAAGTCAGAACAACTTTTCAAGTAGAGAGATTGACGATTATCCTGTACTTTTGTTTGATATGTCACATAGTCCCCTGGTATCAATTTTCATGCATTCAGCATCATGCCCATTTTCATACCTTATTAATTTTTTCTTTGGGGTGAGTCAATAGGGCAGGGAAGTGTGAAAGAGCTTCACAATTCAGAACTACTTGGGTCTGTTCATCAGTACCAGTAACAATATTTCCTACAGCTCTGAGTGCGGCAGTCTGAAACAAAACATTTCAAAAGTTAAAACCTGATAGCTTGAGTAGCATGTTTTAAAATCAAGCATTATAGTATTAAGACTACATGATTAGACTGAGGGATAGCTGCCAAGTTCTCCCCTTTTTTAACGGAAATTCCCTTATGCTGAATAGGCTTCCTCGCGAGAAAAGGGAAAACTTGGCAGCTATGGACTGAGGTTGAAATCCTATGCACATTTACTTCTGAGTAAGCATGCATAGGATTGCACTACACAGCTTTAATAGATTAACTGTACCACTTAAATCAGGTAGAAGACATGGTTCTGTGCCCCACCCCCACCAAAAATAAAAACTTGTAACTTTACAAATCTGACAATGAAAGATTTGAAGAATTATGATTTATGAAACAGCTACTGTGCTGAGTAGCAGATTCATCTTTTTCCTGAGCCAAATTTGATGGTGAAAATGGTAATGGGTTGAGCTGGTATTACACAAATAAACCTTAGAGCCACACACTTAGTAACTTCCTGGCTCTCAGTGAATCAGTTGGCCATTGCATCTAAATTGAGAAACAATGGTTTGTGCAAAGCCTGATTTGTTGTGTCAGATTGAATGATAAGCAATGGCTTGCTAAAAGGCAGGTTACAAATCAGAGTCCAAAAAAGAACTCAGCCCCACCTCTCCATATACTTCATTACAGTGGTGCCTCGCTAGACGAAATTAATTCGTTCCAGGACTGAATTCGTCCTACGAAAATTTCGTCTAGCGAGGCACCGCTTCCCATAGGAATGCATTAAAAGTCAATTAATGCGTTCCTATGGGCTCCGGGGGGGGGGGGGGGGGAGACTGTTAGCGGCGGCGCTTGTTCTCTTGGCTCGGGGAAGGCAGGCAGGTGCTTCCCCGAGCCAAGAGAGCAAGCGCCGCTGCTGCCAACAACAGAGCCGGATCGGACGAAGCTTCAGAAGCTTCGTCGGATCCGGCTCTGTCGGGCGGGGTGGGGGAAAGGCGAAGGAACGATCCTGCGCCTTTCCCCCACCTCTGCCAAGCCCCATGCCGGCGAGAAGCCTGCCTCCCCCGACATGGAGCGCGGCCTCGGAGACCTCCGAAACCGCGCTCCATGCCGGCAAGCAGGGGACACCTACCTAGCCCGCCCCTTTGCCTTCGCCAAGAAAGCGCCGCCTCGGCGAAGGCAAGCGGGCGGAACCTAGTTCCTCCCCCGCTAGTTCCTCTTTGTGTTCTGCTGGTCTCTGCCAAAGGGGAACCAGCTGCAGCAGGGAAAGAAGACAAAGGGAGATCAGCTGAGAGGCGCTGACAGCTGTCAGCGCCTCTCAGCTGAGCTTCCTTTGCCTTCTTCCCTTGCTACAGTTGGTTCCCCTTTCGCTAGATGAATGCCCTGATTTTCTGATCGGAGGTTTTTATGGCCACGCTTCGCAAGATGAAGCGGTGGCCATAGAAAATCTCGTCGCATAGCGAGGCAACCTCCGATCAGAAAATCCTTTTGTTAAGCGGAATTTTCGTCTAGCAGGGCATTCGTCTAGCGAGGCACCACTGTATATCTGAACCAATCTACAACGACTTGCAGTTTGTATCCAGAGCTGGAAAACTGAAGTGGAAGGACCTAGCACCCATTTTCAACCATTTTGACACTAATCTGATAGCGTATCCCATATTCCTAAATCTAACAAAATGAAATATTAAAGAATACCTCTCTTTTGCAATGAGCATTAAACTTGCTAGTTAATAAAAGCTTGCACTCAATAGAAACTAAAGAAAGCTACTGTCCTTTTATTTTTTGAATCTATTTTGTCCTATGGGGACAGCAGCTTTTAAAATGTTTATTCAAAACACGATTCCACGTTCCACAAAATATGAGAAACATTCAAAAGTCAGAATCCCCCCGCCCATTTCTGAGCTTGACAAGCACAGTGACTGAACACAGTAAGAATACAATGTGCTGCATACTGTAAATTTCTAATGTAATGTTGTCAGTAAAATGCTTCAAATAAAGGAAAAATGGTACAAGACTCACTTGCACTTTAACTTCCTGATGGCTGAGAAGAGGAACCAAATGAGGAACTATCCCAGAGTCTATCACCATCTGAATCTGTTCATTGCCTGAATCTGTTAAGTAGGAGAGGGCCCAGACTGTATCTACCAATATCTGTTCAAAATCAACAAGACACATTAGAGTAATACAAAGGAGGTTCTGCAAGACACAATGAGTCATATATAAACAGAAGCATTTTCCCTTGAAAACAGTGGTGTTCTCAGCCTACTTACTATTTTAAGTTTCTGCAACATACCACAAAATAAAGCACAGAGGGTATCTGACCAAATCCCTTGCAAATTTTTGTTTCATTCTTCCTTTCAAAAACATTTCCTGCTGAATCTTAAAACATGTTATGCTGCCAACACCTCAGTTAGCTATGACACTTGTCTAATTTCCACCAGCAAGTATATACATTATATCAAAATGCCTCTGGCCTCTCCTATGTATTGGCAGAGTGGCTTCTGATTTTGTTGCAGGTTAAGTCCCAACCCAACTAAGAACAGAATGTACAGAGAAGCAGGTTCTGCAGATTTATTCCTGAACTGAATGGGTGCTGCATACAGAGCACGGCTGTCCAGATAGCGCCTCAAACGCTAAGCCCTTCCAAAAAGGCTAGAATTGTTCCACTCAGCAGATCCAGAATGACAGTTCTATTCAGTCTTTAGGTATTCTTATTTTAAGGGAATGATCCAGTCCATCACCAACTCAGTGCTTGCCTATGGATATATGTTAAGAGAACCAGTGGGAAATCCATGCAAGTCTCACCAATCCGTGTGGGAGATGAGATTTGTGCCAGTGCACATAACTGTTCTGCAAACAGTTACCGGGACCATAGCCCCCATGTAAGCTGCAAGTTGTCTGTATTTGTGAACTGTCCCTCAGTTTTGTGGGAGCACTGACTTCTGAAATATGTTTTATTCCTTTGAGAGACTTTTGCTTTGTTAATAAGACTGACAAGTATCCACCAATATAACCAAGGAGGCACAAATTGCTTTCAGGGGTAACCTGGCAAGGTTGTGATTTGTTTTTTCAATAAGTGCTTATAATTAATCAGTAAACAGGCTGTGCAATATTGAGATACTCACATTTACATCTGTGTGATGAATTAAAACACAGAGTGCTGGGAGGATCTAGGAGAAAGAGGAAAAAGGTATTCAAAATTCTGCAGGAAAGCTCAAAGTGATAAAATTTCAACAAAGAAGTAATTTTACCTCCTGGATCGTTTCCATTGGTGGAGGCGGGTCTTTGTGGCGACACAAGTTGACCATTACCCAAGTAACATTTCTTAAGAAAGTTATGGGAATAGATGGGCTGATGAATGACAGCAGAGGCTTCACCACTCCAAGACTAATGACATAATCTCTACACTGGGGTCCATCACCTGTATAAAGATGGAGGAGCTTGTGGGTAGAAGAAATATAAACACTGATCTATCAAAATTTCTTTTCCCCATTAGGATAGCTCTCTCTGTATGTGAACAGTTTGAAATAAGCAAAAAGGATGGCTCTACAGCATCTGTTTGAAGCCCTCTGGACAGAGACGCCACTCCCAAAAACTGAATCCATTTCTCCAGCAATACATTCTCCATTGCTGATGAGAGAAAATAACTAAGAAAACCAGTACTTTAGCGTAGCTGTAAATCAGATTTAATTTTGTGCGGTGGGAGGGGAGATTCTGCACTCCACCCCTAAGCATGAAAATTATAAATCCCTTTTTGTTACAAAAAAGAGAAAAGGGTACCTATCAATGTTCTGTTAACACAGCTGTAGCTATTTATTATGAGAGAAATAACTACAACAAATGCTCTTAGAATACACTGCTTGCTTTTAAACAATTTAATCTTGAATTTTTCCAAGTTTGGGCATCTGAACCTTGGCTGCCATAAATCTTATGCCTCATCTGAACTCTCCCCTCCACATACTCCAAATACCATGCTAGGTTATCCACTGAAATGTAGTATTTCCAATCTGTGAAAAGCCAACAGTAAATTCAGGAAACTTGAATGCTTTGCATCATTTGGGGAGGTGGGGGGGGAGCAGGAGTATTTTTTGTCACTAACAGCTATGTTGTAAGTAGACATTCAACAGGTTAAGCCTTTTCAAGGAGTTTTGTTTTGTGGGTTTTGTTGCCGGGGGGGGGGGGTTGCTGTCCAGAAAAGCTATAGACTTCTGATTCTTAACTGTAATAGTTAAAAGCAGGCATCCCCAAACTTCGGCCCTCCAGATGTTTTGGACTACAATTCCCATCTTCCCCAACCACTGGCCCTGTTAGCTAGGGATCATGGGAGTTGTAGGCCAAAACATCTGGAGGGCCGCAGTTTGGGGATGCCTGGTTTAAAGAATGTAGCTGGAGACAGAGAACTAGAAATGCATATGCTATGCATAGGTATCAGATATTCCACCAACTTGGCAGCTTTGCTTGCTGTGTGAGGAATACCGACAATAAGTGCACCATGACCTGAATAACTCATGTAATATTCTTCCATGTGATTTACTTGTCTGAACCTTCATGTGCCTAACTAAAATATGCTTTGGGAAAACACTCCCCCACACAGATTTGTGTACAAGGAATTGCTGGAGAAAAACAGCTTTCATTCAGTAGTAAAATTCTAAGCAGTTCTCATTGCCATAGTAGTGGAGTTTCTACATGGAAATGCAACAAACCTATGATATTGCCTAAAGCCCATACTGCTTGCTCACAAACATTTTGATGGGGCGAATGCAGCAACCTCAAAAAAAGTGGGACAGCATCTGCAAAATAAAGAAAATGATCATTATGACTCCTTTTTTTTAGTTTCCATAGCCCCATGGCTAAGATTTAAACTTTAAATCATGCAATATATAAACAGCCATTCCTCATTCAAAGATATTCAGATTGCATATCAGGCAGTCGTAATTTGTCTAATTATCACTCAACTGATACAGAATTTCAGGGGCTTAGTGCATGGAACTGAACCTCTTGAGAAAAATGAAGAACCTTTCTGAGCCTCCAGTTCTTAACTTCTTCCACAGCACTATAATGTTCAGAATAAATCTTTCCAATTTTGTCAAAAAGGAAGATGCACAACTGTGTCTGGAACTTAACACATCTCCCCAATGAGATGTAGCACACTCAGTTTGCAGACAGAACAATGATGTGTAAAAGTGGAATTACCACACACTTATTTATGTTCCTTTTGCATTATGGCTGAAGGTAGCATAAAGCCTCCGTCATTGCCACTTCAGTTTTGCAAAGCTCTGCAAACAGTATCCTTCTCCTGTAGAATACTCCTAAGCATGTAAGGCACTAAATCCCACTGACAGCACATTTTCAATTTTCTGTAATTTTTATCTTTAAGCAGCCATTGGGTTGGATCCAGACCTCCTGTGAACACTGCTGAAAATCTCTCCTACTTTCTGCATCCTCTTGAACAGCTATTAAGGGTTGGGAGACCTTGTGGAATAGCATGAGAGGTGTCACTGGGATGATAACAACAACAACAACAACAACAACAACAACAACAACAACAACAACAACAACAATAATATATTGTTTATACCCCGCCCATCTGGCTGGGTTTCCCCAGCCACTCTGGGCGGCTTCCAACAGAAATATTAAAATACACTAATTTCTTAAAGATTAAAAGCTTCCCTAAACAGGATTTGCAGAGGCAGCAGGGAAATTGGTGGAAACCACCTTTCCAGCAGGAAACCCACATTGGATCTTTGTCCCCTCTGAGAACTGACAAAGTCCTTCCACTCTGGTAAGGGCAAGTCTGGATCCAACCCATTATAAAAGAAAACTAGAGAAGTAACTCTTTTTTTAAAATATAAAGAAGTCTTTTATACCGATCAAGAAACACTGAAAACAGTCATATATCAGCAGTGGATAGTTCCAGAGATATTCTTCAGATTATACATATTTTAAAGGCAATGCCACATATTCAAAACGATGTCCAAACCCTAAACAGCAGTTAATCTTAGCCACAATTAGTGAAAATAAGTCAGCTTCAAAAGCTTGGTTGGCTTGTTTCCCACTAATCACAGTTTGTCTAGGTTCAGATGTCACAAGCTGAAGTTGTTCTAAAAAGGAAGATAAAGTTTATGGATGCGTCTTCATAGTAGTGCCAGAAGGAAGGCGGGAACTAGGCTTATTATTGTAATGCTAAACTATGGTTTAGTGTTACATGCAAATTTGGCCACAAGCTCCAAATCAATTCGTTACTTACTAAATTCCATATTTCTAATCACAAAGCGGGAACATCTTCAGTGCTATCCAAATTTAATTTCAATTTAGCGAGAGATTATGTACATGTCTTCCTTTTCAGCGTATGATTCATTGATTAGCATTTAGATTTCAATCAACCTGGCTATAGCATCAGAGAACCAACTCATTGGCACATGTGAATACCCAAAGAAGAAATATAACGTGTCCATAGTTCTACTCGATCAGCAAGGCATTTTTGCACGAGTTAAGTACTGATTAACTTACTGGATTGAACGACAGCTTGCGTTTGTTCAGAAGTTCCGGAAGCAATATTTGTCAGTGCCCATGCTGCTTCAAACTGTAAAGATGGACTAAGAATATAATAAGAAACAAACAATAGGTTATTACAATATTTTTGATCAATTGCTTGAGAAAACAACTGTTCCTTTAAAGGCACATACTCACTTGTCATCTCTTTCAAGGCAGTGCACTAATATGGGTAATATTCCAGATTTTATTAAGTCATCAATAGGCGGGTTGCGATCACTGGAGAGTAGTTTTCTATTCAGAAATATTTGGAAAGTAGAATATCAAACTTTCAGGCAAAGCTGAAATGGCTCCAATTGATTATTATAGCTAAAAACACGAAGAGCAGCTAACAGGGATTTCACAGCATACTAAATCTCCTATCTTAACATAAAAATTAAAAAATATGGTAGTAATTATTCTGATATTTCATAAGTAACTATCAAATACAATTTAAATTTAAACCAGTAAGTCTGAATGCATTATCTTATTTTCCCCCTTCTTGACATTTGTGAAATATTTTTCGAAGTCCAAAATGTCTTAAATCAAAATTAAACCGAAAGGAGATCAAAGGCAAGCAAATGTGCCCATTTGCCTCTTCTTAAAAGAGAAGATAAAAGAAGATACCTGGGCCAGAGTGCTAGACAGTACAAAAAGATGCTCATTATCCTGCTACAGATCCTCATATACAGAGATTGCTGGTGACTGAAAGCAATGAATAAGACTAGTTCTCTCCTTTTTTGGTGGGTAAAGTTCTTGTCAGGATGGAGAGAATGGATGGCTGGAGAAATGTGGAATGCTCTCCCCCGGGGAGGTTTTCCTGGTACCTTTGTTACAGATCTTTAAGCGCCAGGCAAAATCATTCCTCTTCTCTAAGGCCTTTGGCTAATTAAACAATCTATGGCCTTTAAACTGGGGGAGGGGTGGGGGTAATTGTTTTCATTTGTTATTGCATTGTGCATTCTTGTGTTTTTATATTGTAAACCACCCTGTGAATGAAGGATGGTATATAAATTTTATAAATAAAATAAAGAGGTACATGTGTGAGCGAAAGTATGAGGTGCCAAGCATTTTGACCAAAAAGGTATAGGGTGGCTCTAGTCCTGAAGCACCACCCCTGCCTTAAACAGAAATAAGGTTTATTGTATACATTGGAGAGAAGAGAGTTTAGAACTGGACAACTGGCTGGTCAAGTATTTCATGAGGCCAAACTACACATGTGAGTCTACTGCTGTTTATTTCATTATCAGGCCATGTGTTAGCAAGAGCAGTAGTGAGAACTGCTTTTCCCCCTGAAGCAGTCAGGTTCATACCCACAATACATTAGATAATGCATGAAGACAGAACAGGTCAAGCTGCTGCCACTGATATATGGAAGAGCTGCCTTTAAAAACTGACATTAAGTATTTTAACATATTAATGAAATATTTATAGACCACACTTTATCTATCCAGGTTACTAGGGCAGAGTGCAGAATATAAATCAAAAAGGCAAAAAAAGGCAGTTAAAACTATGACATCAAAATATTGAAACCATGGGTAGCCAACATGGTGCCATCCAGATATTGCTGGACTATAATTCCTATCAACTCCATCCAGCCTAGTCAATGATCAGGGATGATGGGTGTTGGGAGTTCAAGAACATCTGAAGGACACCAAGCTATGAATAAATATAACCCTGGGATAATCACTCACTTAGAAATCCTTAAAATACCCTTGCAAATAAATCAGCCTTGATCACCAGCATCACTTTTAAATGATGGGTATTTTACATGTCAGGTGCAGGTTAGTTGACTTCCCCTGACAATGGAACAAGGAGAAGAGCCACTCTGGCAACTACTTCTTATACCTTGAACTGGGCTCAAAAGCGGATAAGCAGCCAATATAACTTTGAAAATTGGCATTACTCTATCTAGCCGTACCCATTAAAATTCTGGCAGCTGCATTCTACACTTATTAACGCTTCCAGTTTGTCTTCAAGGCAGTCTGGAAGTTACAAGAGCATGGACTGCTGTGGTGAAATGGTCCCTGTCCAGCCAAAGCTGGTTACTTTCTTTGGCTCTTTTTAAATTCTCTCTTAATTTAACTGTTAAGATGGCCCTGGTATTCCAAGATAAAAGTGAAATATTTGTGAAATATTGCTTTCATCAATATGTGCATGTGAAAAATGGAATTCAATTGTTGATCAACTTGTGCTCCAAACCATTTTAGAATATGTCAAATACAGATTATCAAAGTAGAGTTCACATTAAGAGCAGCGAAGAACCAACATTTCCAGTCATAACACAGTACAGCTATCAATTCCATTAACAAACTGTACTACCGTAGAAGAAAGCATATCTGAGTAAATTATTCTCTTACCTTGCAGCCTGCACTGCACTTAACTGGATACCTTGGTTGTCACTTGAAGCATTCTAAGAAATAAATATATTTAAAAATCAGGACTTTCACAATATAAGTGAATTTTAAAAACAGAAGTGAGTAAGATACTTACCTGCACTATTGCCTCTAGAGACGTGTTTTGCTGAAACAAATATCAAAGCATTAGAAATGCATTCAAAAAGACATACGTATATAATATTTAATCACCAATTAGTTCTTACCACTCTGAAGTCACCATCTATATCAGAATCTTCACAGATATCTTCATGAGGTACGTTTCGTCTCTTTAACAGATGCTCATCTCTTTTGTTCTTTTAAATACAAAATACAAATTACATTCAGACAAGGCGTATATGCATTCCCCAATGCTTTAAAGGTATATTATAAATATTTGTAAAATTAAAAAAAATGCAAATATAGGTAATGTAAGAAAAATGCAGTGTACAAAGCAATTAAAAATATTAAGGGTAGAAAATACCATAAGAGGCTTTTAATTCATTTTACAGTATAGAAAAAGTAAAGGTGTTACATGATTTACATAACCTGACACAGTACACATTTATAATCACTCTTGATCATTTGCCAACTAAATTTTATGTTCATATAGGTAACAGTTTTGTATAATTCTAAAGCTTGCATATTCCAAAGTTTTAAATGATAAAGAACATAAACTTTTGGGGGAGGAACAGAGTAATGGAACTAAAGAGTGGTCTATTCATGGAGTTTTACATGGAGGAGTTGAGGAATGGCAGCCGTGGATGAAAAAGAACTATGCAGTTGAAAGGTTACTGTAAATCACTTTAGAAAAACCTAGAATTCTGAAAAGCAGCATAAAAGCTAACTTAGAACAGTACCCAACAATGTAGTTCCATTAGTGAAAGGAACTTCTCCTCCCTCTCATCTCCCAGCACATAACTAAATCTTTTGAGAAGATCTGGAGAGGGCATGGGGCGGTGGGTAGTTTTATTGTGTAAAAGGAAATCCTGACACTAATGTAAGCACTTTGTTGGGTACCAACCTAAATAAATAAAATGCCCAATACTGTACCAATCAATTTTTTTTTGGCCAATTATATAGATAGATGCCAACCTATTTACTCTCAAACAAAATTCTTATAGGTATGCCAAGGAAACTGGCATTCTACAATTGGATTATGGATTTTACATTAATATGTATATATGCATTTACTTGATATGGTTCTTTTCCCACTCCAAAGTTTCAGACTTTTGGGGAGGAGCAGAGTGATGCAAGCAAAAAGCAAGTTGTCTGTGCAGAAATGTGCCTTACATGGCAATAATCAAGGAACAGCAGCAATGAGAGAGAAAGGAGTATGCAGAGCAAATATCCATCCCCGAACATTGGAAGCTCTGTAAACCTCCTCTAAATTCTGAGCACGCATCATCACACATGTATTTTAAAACTTTTTCTGCAGTCATAAGGGTATTTTTTAAAGTGCAAGCCAAAATTCTCCTAATTCATTTAATAAAATAACCCCAATTATTTCTGAAAAGGATTTTCCTTGCTACACATGCCCAATTAAACTTAAGTGCAATTTGTATCTACACAAGGAAAAGAAGTATTATCAGTGATATACACCAAAACAAAAAAGCAATTGTACAGCAAGGAAATAACTTGGGTAAATAATCACTTTATAATGTGCAAAGCTTAAAGAAATCCATATTATACATAGAAAACAATAACACATATTTAAACAGCAGTATTAGTAGTGCTCAATGCTTCAAGTGAAATCAAACAGAGGTGAGACGAATCAAATTAAAGCAGCTTAGCATTGCAGCTAGTTACCAATTAAAATGTTGACCATGGCTGGGAAACTTCTAATGACAGGGGAAAGTAGTATTTCAGGACAACATAAATATATTAAGCAAAACATACTAAGTGAAAAGAGAAATTGAGCAATTTCTTAAAGCTGTCAATAAAAAGGCATGATTGTTACATTACTTTAAAACAATGCAATTCAGGAGATAATTGCTAGAGATTATGGGCTTGATCCAGTCTAAAATGGGCAGAGCTTCTGTGGCTCATGTTCCTTGACTGATCAGAGAATTCTTTAACATGGGGGAAGGGAACAGAGCACATCTCTTATTCTTTATGGCAGTGGTTCACAAAGGTATGGCGCGCCACACTGGTGTGGCAGACGATGGAAGAGTGGTGGGAAGATTCAAGGACAGTCAAAGGAACATTTATATAGTATAGTATAGTATAGTATAGTATAGTATAGTATAGTATAGTATAGTATAGTATAGTATAGTATAGTACAGTACAGTACAGGTATAGTAATATTTTTTTATTTGCAGAATATGGATAGGTATTTTTTCAAAATCAAGCACTGCTCAGAGTTTTTTCTTTTTGTTTTCCAATATATTTATTATCAATATTTTGTGTGTGTGGCATAAACCAATTTTTATTCTAAAAGTCTGGCCCTGAGAAGAGAGTTTGGGAACCACTGTTTTATGGGGACTGCTGCACCTGCAGTGGATTGGATCAAGCCCACACTAAATTAGGTGATAAATAGCATTAAATCTTACCTTTCTTAATTCCACAACGACTTCATTTCGTTGTCTTCTCATAGTCTGGAAAGTTAAAGTTACACAAGAAAGTTACATCTAGCTTCCACTGTTTATTAAGGCACAAACTACAGTGTCTCAAGAACTAAATGTCAATGTGGGGCTCAAACAATTCCCCACATGAAATTCTAGGTTAACCATTTGAAGCATGAAAACTGCATACCCTTTGTTGTGGCTGTCTGAATTGGCTGCCTTAAAAATGAATATTTAGCATTAGAAATTTGATGAAAGAAAAGTAGGTATTCAAAAGTAGGTATTCAAACCAATGTAACTAGTTAAGGAGAAGCCTGGGGCCATATTTTAAATTGTCTAGTTAATTAATTGTTTAATTGTTAATACATGGTGTTTCTTTTATAGCTCTCATGTCTATTTTTCTTATTTATATCTTACTTTTCTTCCATCATAGAACCCAAAGCAGAGATCACCCATCTAGACACTGACCAGACCCAGACCTGCTTAGCTTCAGCCAAGGAGATGGGTGATGCTTTTAGAGATCATACCCTCATCCACTATGGCAAAATGAAGTAACCTAGCTATTGCAGAATCTCATTCTCTCATGAAAGTGAGTTTGATACAGAAGATACAAATTCAGTCTCTCCATCTGACTACTACGTAATGTTAGCAGTGCTTTTCTCCTAAGAAAAAGAAAGGTGCCAGTACTACGTATCCTTGAGTACTTGCAGAAAAGAAACACTAACTGTTAGTAATTGTATACAGACCAGTGAAACCTGCAACAATGTGAATAACAGTAGCCCACCTGGCCTGAAAAAAGGATAGCATGATCAGGTCATGGGTGTGAGCAGCAGGGAGGAAGAAAAAAAATATCAATATTTTTTGTTTTCTAAGCTTCCTGAACCACCTTCTGCTGTGCTACAAAAAAACCAAACCAAAACAAAAAACCCCAGAAGGATCAATTCTAGGGCTGGCTGTCAGACCCGAGCCATTTGGGGGGCCAGAACAAGAAAGGGAAACTGCACTTTTCCTTTCCTTCCTTAAACATCCCTGTACATTACAGGGGGTGGGGGTGATTTCTAAAACATTAGGCGACATATCCTCTCAACCCTAATCACACACACCCTTATTTTCTTCAGCTGGCATCTACATCTATATTCACTAGGAAAGCCAAACTCAGCCAGTTCCCTGAGCAGACTGAGTATACATGCATCCCGTAATGCTCAAAGTTAGAGAATTGTGGGGTGTGTTCTGCTGCTGCTACTTAGCTCAGGGAACTTGCCTACACTGTTCCTTGTCTACCATCACTGTGGTACTTTTAAGAACAGGGAGAAACAGCTAAGGAAGCTGTATCACCCCGTCCCAATATTTTTAGGGAAACTTTCAATTGTTCTAAAGATAAGAATGACAACTGCTTTAAAGAAGCATATTTTCATACCAATACTATGGCTTTCAAAAATTAGCATAGATCTGTGCCAAATTAAAAAGTACTTTAAAAGCAGTGACAAAAATAAGCAATGCATAGAAAGATTATAGAGAAGGAAAACATCTAAAAATACAACCATATCCAACACCTAACCAACAGTACTGTTGCTCAGTATTTAAAATAAATATTTCAGGCATGTCCATTCATGTTCTGTTGTCCAAAACTGGCATTGACGGCAGCCAGAGGTTTCACACCAAGGATTTCCTATAGGAAGGCATTTCTAATACACACCCATCTGCATACAAAATATCTGATTAAACTCAGACAGGGTCAATAGTTCAAGCAGGAATGAAAATGTGGGTTATAAAATCTGAGAATATGTTGAGAGCCACTGCACAAGCAAAATTAAAAGGGACAGCAGAAAATCACTAAGGCATCCCCTGTAGCATCGGTTCTTAAGGTTTGTTGTACAGTACTCATTATACATACAGTACTTGGAAACTACAACTAATCCAGAATGCGACTGCTAGACTGGTGACTGGGAGTGGAGACCATATTACACTGGTACTGAAAAACCAACACTGGCTCCAAGTAAGTTTCCAAGCACTATTTGAAGTGTTGGTGCTGAACTTTAAGGCCCTAAACCAGGCACCCCCAAACTGCAGCCCCCCAGATGTTTTGGCCTACAACTCCCATGATCCCTAGCTAACAGGACCAGTGGTCAAGGATGATGGGAATTGTAGTCCAAAACATCTGGAGGGCCAAAGTTTGGGGATGCCTGCCCTAAACTGCCTTGGCCCTGTATTCTTTGACATTTCCACTGCAGCAGAGACAAGTTAGTTTAAATTTAAAACAAAGTGAATTGCCTCTTCAGCAGGTGGCATGAATCTTAAAGATAACACAGCCCTTCAATTTTCTTCTATATTATCATGGTCTCAGGGATCACTTAAAACAATACCATGGTCCACTGAATTGCTACAGACTCTGGCCAGCACTGGGGCCTAACACTTCTTTTTGCCATGTGTGTTTTCTTAGAGCAGTCCTGGTTTGTTTTCTATGGGAGAGGGCAATCGCTGAGGCTCTCGTTTTGATCAGTAGATCCTGTGATCCAGAACCCCCAGGTCAGGTAAGTGCAGGGGTGGAGTGGCAATAGGTAGGCCAGTGCGAGTCAGAGCTGCTTGTTGGTGCCGCCAGTGCTGGACCCAGTGGCAGCCTGGGCCTGGCTCTGCACGGCGCAGGTGCAATCCACCCCAGCACCTAGCTGAGCGGGGTTGTCTGGTACTGCTGACTTGCATCTAGTAAATAACTAAGTGTCAACACAAAAGAAAGCCACACTAAGTTCAGTGAGCCTTACTCCCAGGTAAGGGTTTGTGGGGCTATAGTGTTTTATCTAGACAGCCAGGGCTCCTCTGGACAAAAATATCTTTTTACACCAGGTCAGTGAGATGAGGACCACTTGCTTTTTAAAATTATCCCATATAGAGTTCTATTTACAAACAAAATATTAAAATAACTACTTTTCTACCAGTAGGACAGGGGAGCATGAGCGTAGCCAAGATTTCTGTTAGGGGGGCAGAACTGCCCCCGGGCTATGCTCTTGGGGGTCCACAGGTCGGGAAACGTTGCTTTAGGTGACTGTATTTTTGTAGCAGTAAGAACAGTGCATGATCTAAGATTATGTCCCAGGATCTCTTGCAATGACTGCATGTAATCAGAAATGTGGGTCAGCATCCTCTGAAATATTGTAGAAGATCCTGTGATGCATCTCACTCAATATGCACTCGAACTATGTAGCAAAATATTTCAGGAAGGTCCTAAATCTTCCCACACTCCAACTACAAACCAGCAGAGATTTCAGAGGTGTAACATTCAGAATGTAATGTCCCTAAGCTTCAGCATCAATACAGAATTGCAACATTATACAAGTAGGATTTGCTGATGACAGCAGGGCAGAACAACTTCTGAAGGAACTGTTGAGCATAATGACACTTGAAAAAATTCAAATCACACTACATAATGCATCTATGACATGCATTAGGAGAGAACTATAGCAAAGGTTAGGGATGCGAGTGACGGTGTGGTCTAAACCACAAAGCCTAGGGCTTGCTGATCAGAAGGTTGGCGGTTCGAATCCCCGCCACTGAGTGAGCTCCCATTGTTCGGTCCCAGCTCCTGCCCACCTAGCAGTTCGAAAGCATGCCAAAGTGCAAATAGAAAATAGGTACAACTCCGGCGGGAAGGTAAACAGCATTTCCGTGCACTGCTCTGGTTCACCAGAAGCAGCTTTGTCATGCTGGCCACATAACCCGGAAGCTGTCTGCGGACAAACGCCGGCTGCCTCGGCCTATAGAGCGCGATGAGCACTGCAACCCCAGAGTCGTCCGTGACTAGACCTAATGGTCAGGGGTACCTTTACCTTTAATAGCAAAGGTTGCTACAGGTCAATGTCAGAGAAACACCAATTTGTAGAGTTGTGCCCCAAGGGTCATCTAGCCCAACCCCTTGCAATGCAGGAATCTCGACTAAAGCACCAATGACATATGGTCATCCAACCTCTGCTTACAAACCTCCAAGGGACTAGTTCACAAGCTCCTGAGGGAGTTCCACTGTCCATACCACTGTCAAACAACTCTTACTGTCAGTGTTCTTCCTAATGTTGAGTCAGAATTTCCTTTCTTGTAACTTGAAGCCATTGTTGAGGGTCCTACCCTCCAGAGCAATAGAAAACAAGGTTGCTCCATCCTCCATGTGACAGCCTTTAGTTATCTTAAGATGGCTATCATATCTCCTCTCAGTTTCTTTTTCCCCAGGCTAAATATACCCAACTCCTTAAAACCATTCCTCATAAAGCATGGTTTCCAGACCCTTGATCATCTCGGTTGCCCTCCTCTGCACATCACCTTCCAGCTTATCAATATCCTTAAGTTGTGGTGCCCAGAACGGGACACAGTACTTCAGGTGTGGTCTGATCAAGACAGATTAAAGCAGTACTTTCCTTGATCAGGATTATTATACTTCTGTTGAAGCAGTCTAGAATAGTATTAGCTAAGCATGTGGTCTAGGTAAGACCAATCTTTTTCACATGTACTACTGGTAAGCCAGATGTCCCCCATCTTATATTTATGCAGCTGGTTCTTCCTGCTTAAGTGTAGAACCTTACATTCATCCCAACTGAAATTCATTGTTAGTTTGGGCCCAGTTATTCAATCTGTTATGGTAATCTTGAATCCACATTCTGTCTTCTGCCACATTAGCTACCCATTCCAGTTTGGTACCATCAGCTAACTTAATTGGACCTGCCTCCATTAACCCCAAACCCCACTACTCCAATAGGTTTAAAAGAAAAAAGTAAAAAAGACAGCAAGCTGGTTGTTCAATTCCACAATACATCTAATTGTTTAAAACACAAAGCTAGTTTAAAAGCCTGTGTTTTGACTTTACAAAATAGGTTTACCATTAAGTAGTGTGGAACTGTGTTATTGATTTGCTCCCCTGATAGATGTTATCTTGTATAACCTAATGGTCTTATTACTGTGACATAACTCTATGTGTGCTCAATTACCCCAAGAAATCCAGAGAATGTAGATCTGAGCATCCTAGGCTTTTTCAAGGAATATATGCAGTTTGTTGGGTGGAGGGGGACTCTAAATGCACATTAAATATCCTGCACCCACAGCAAATAATTGGATCAGGGTGCATGAATACTTTGGCAATCAGAGCCTCAGAGACACTAATTTCAAAATGACAGCCGGTATCTCGTAAACCGGCATAAATAATGTTTCCCCCTGTCCTTTTCATTACTTTATCTTACAACGATCAAAAGTTATCTGTAAAAATACTGCTTCATAGAATCATAGAATTGGAAGAGACCACAAGGGCTTCAAAATTTATCTCTGCAAAAAATGGGTGCTTTACAAACTCCTGAAAATTAAATCATGTTAGATTTTCCAAGTGCACCTTGGAAACTAAGATTGCAATTCTAAACATATTTATTGGAGATCAAGACCAGCATAATACAATGAGAATTAATTCTAAGTAATAAACACATGTGGGATTGAACTGTAAAGCTTATTAGAATTAAAAGTGATCCAGTGTAAAATACAGTGTTATAAAGGCTTAGGTTAAATATGCCTATTCAGAAACAGCAGATCAGTAAGTAAATCCAGATCATGGTCACAAAGACAGATGGATTTTGGATGACTAAGGAATTTGATTCAATACTGGAGATCCCTTTGTCCTGGGAGCACAGGACTCAGGCAGAAGGTCTGTTTTTCAGGAGAGCAGGAAAGTGGAACCTAGGGCTACCATGAAATATTCAGTTCCATATCCCATAGAGTGCTGTACAATCCTACTCTACAGAAAAGCAAAGTGGGAAAGCCCTCGTTTTAAAAAGCTGTATAGTTACCATGTCAACAGCTGACAGACTAATTCCAGTATTTTTCATGTTTTGAATGAAAGCTTTAAATAAGCATATCACAGAACAGATGCAAAATGTTCAGCAGTTGCTGCCTAGAATACATGACATTTATGAAGAATTGAAAAGTTATGCTAGCTGCTGGTAATTATGCAGGTAAATTATCGAAGGGCAAAAATTTAGGATATTTTCCCATCTGATTATTCAAATACACAATATTTCTATGAAAAAAATGAAAAGCAGAGGGCAGCAGTATACAAGTCATGGATTCTTCTGGGAACTCTTGGAACTACAGTTTTTTCGGAGAGATCAAGGCTCTTGAAAAAAATCCTCAACCTCACACAAACACTTACACTTTAGGAAAAATTGTGATTTTTAGGCCTCTAAATGAAACATGAAGTGCCATCTTATATACATTCAATGGGATTTGATCCAGACAGGTGTATATATAGGATTGTAGTCTTAAGTTAGAATAATAGCTATACTGTGACTATCTTCTCAATTTAAACATAAGGTTGAGGCTAAAGGACTGTTTAAAGGTAAAGGTAAAGGGACCCCTGACCATTAGGTCCAGTCGTGACCGACTCTGGGGTTGCGCGCTCATCTCGCATTATTGGCCGAGGGAGCCGGCGTATAGCTTCCAGGTCATGTGGCCAGCATGACAAAGCCGCTTCTGGCAAACCAGAGCAGCACACGGAAACGCCGTTTACCTTCCCGCTGTAGCAGTTCCTATTTATCTACTTGCATTTTGACGTGCTTTCGAACTGCTAGGTTGGCAGGAGCTGGGACCAAGCAACGGGAGCTCACCCCGTCACGAATCCCGCCGACCTTCTGGTCAGCAAGCCCTAGGCTGAGTGGTTTAACCACAGCGCCACCTGGGTCCCTAAAGGACTGTTTACCTGCCAGCAATTCCCAGGGCAAGAGAGATATAAACTACCGTAGGACATATTGCTTTCATGCACTTAACAAATGCATGTTAAGTGCCATGGGTGGCCAATCTGAGACACAGACAAGTGATTGGCATGTATCTGCTCACCAGAACTGTGTGACTGCATGTTCCATAGCTCAGCATCTAGGGGCACAAACTATCTTATGGCACACCAGGGGGTGGGGTGGGATTGGCACATCCTCAGAAATGCCTTGTGGTGTATAACTTGGGACAGAATCCTGAGCTGCTCCAACCTGTATTGATATTCTACACTACTGAAAAGTGGGGTAATTATGTTTACATGCTTTTGCTCTCCACAGCTGACTATATCCAAAGCCAGATCTTTGACGAGACACTTGAAGTCATACCCTTATTTTATTTTTAAACACAGGGAAGACAGACTGTCAACTTGGTGAGATATACTTGGAAATATTTCCCATTTAACTGCTTTAAATTTAAACTAGCATTTAAAAAAAATGCACGTGAACATGTTTCTGCTGAACACAGGTGAATGGTTCTGGGAGCAGTCGCCACCTTTGAAGAAACACTGATTAAAATTTGGTTTTAATATGATCAACTTGGGGCTTTTACATATTTTAAAATGCTGAATGTGTATTCTGCCTGTTTGCACCGTGACAGTGTGGCTAAGGAGGCTAATTACATCGAGTTCTGTCAAGTAACACGGTAGTTTGTTTGTATATATACTGTGTCTATGTGTGTGTGTGTGTGTGTGTGTGTGTGTGTGTACACACATATACATGTGGCGCCCTAAAAGCTATTTTTGCCGTGGTGTGTAGCTCACAAAGTCTGGTTCCTACGGAGAAAACGCGTGTCACGGGAAGCGGAGAGAGAGAAAACAGAAGAGAAAACATGTCATCTGACAGGCAGTTTCCATGTCAGGCAGCTGAGTGGGTGGGGAGAGAGGGGCGCCTCCATCCGCTCCAGCAGGGCTACTGCCCCCTCCCTTTTCCCGCTCTGCTAACCTGCCTGGCCCCAGCTACTGTCCCTTCCCACCCGCCTGCCGGGAAAGTCCGAGGCCCAGGACGGAAAAGGAGTAGCAGAAAAGGCCTGCCCCGCTTTCTCCTCCAACGCCCCCCCCCCCCCGCCAAGCATCCCCGCCACAGCGAACAGAAGCGGCTAGGCCTAGGCCCTCCCAAACCCCGCGGGTACAGAGTGGCAACGCGTCCCCTCGTGAGGAAAAGTCAGCCAACCCCACCCGCCGGCCAGCCTTCCCTCTCTCTCCGCTGACGGAGCGGCAGACTCCGGCTCAGGCCTCGCCTCGAGGTAGGTAGGCCCCGCCACGGGAGATTAGCAGAGACGCCACAGCCAACCGCCTTTGGCGCGGAGGCCTTGTCCGAACTGATCCCCGTCCTCGCTTGCCGGCCCACCCGGCTCCTCCCTTCGCGCGAAGCGGGCTGCTAGGCCGCTGCCCGGGCTAAGGAGGGAGAAGAGCTACCTCCAGGTCTCGGCCTTTGTTCTTAAAGTTCTTCAGCCGTTGGTTGTCCAGCTTCTCGTTGTCGGCCATGGCGGGAGGTAGGGAGCGCGGCCTCTCCTCTTGCCTCTCCTCCCTCCTCTTTCTCCGTCGACACCCAGGCCGGACCCAGCCGGGCCCCTTCTTCCCGGCGCCGCTTCCGCCCCTTCGCCTCGCCCGCTCGCCTTCCCTTCGGCGCCGCGGCGGGTCTCCCTGGCTGGCCTGGCCTAGTGGCGGGCTGGCGAGCCAAACCGGCGGCCTCCTCCTCCTCCTCTCGCCTGCTCAAGTCGCTCCCCGCTGGCTTAGGCCTTCCCAGGGCGGCGGAATGTGCCGGTAGCGAAGGGAAGAGAGAGAGAGAGAAAGATGGGGGGAGGGAGGGGAGGGGACGGGCATGGGGCAGGGGAGGAGGCAACAGCCTCGCTCTCAGACGGACGGCAACGGCCACGCCCACTCTCCCTCCCCTCGCGCGCTCTCTCTCGAGCTCTCCACCCCTCCTCCCGGCAACATCCCCCTCCGACAAGCGCTGGCCTGATTGGCTGTCTCTCCGTGATGTGGAAAGGGGAGGCTCGCCGGCACACTGGAAAGAGTGGAGGTGGGTGGGAAGAAAATACGCAATTCGAGGGTGGGGAGGAAGAGGAGGAGGAGAGGAGAAGAAGGCGGGGCCGTGAGGGGAGCGAACGGTGCGAGCCCCGTGTTTCGCAGCGCATTTCCTTCCCCAACCGCCAGGGGGGAAGCTGCTCTTTCCCCGCCCCCTCACACGCGCGCAGACGCCCAGGCAGCCATTTTGGGGGCCGTGAGGCCGCTTCGCCTGCACTGTTCACGGAGCAGGGCAGGAGGAGCTCTTAGGCTGGCCACTTTTGGCAGGGGAATAAAAGGCATGCCCGGGTTGTTTTCGGCAGATTTATCCCTTCCTTCCTTCCTTAGTTTCTTTCCTCCCCCGCCCACCATCGTATCGGAGAAGAGCCGGAGAAGCTCGCGGAAAGCCCTGGCTCAGTAGTTGCGCACTAAGTCGCGTTGAGTTCAGTGGTGCGAGGTTAACCCTCAGGAAAACGGGGCGTAGGATCGCAGCCTGTGTGTGTGTGTGTATCTCTTTTTTGGAAACCGAGTCGCCAAAGTCAGCAGGTAAGTCAGGCATGTCCCGGGGGAAGGCACGAGAATGCTCCTTCCCATCTCCAGCGGCTCCTGCCAGAAGTTCCTTTCGGAGCGGGGGCGCATTCAGCCTCGCGCACCTCGGATAAAGAAGAGCGTTGATCCAGGAAGGGAAATCGGGCGCGTCCTAATCTGAACGTTTGAAAACAGGGAAAGAGGACACGGCGCGGTTTTATTGTGCGGTTTCATTGGCAGTTGCCAGGGTTGTAATAAACTTCTGAACTCTTGTTACAGTTGTCATAATTGTATTCTCGACTTTGGTTGGGGTTTTTTTGCGGGCAGGTGGCCTTCCTATGCAGAAATTGTGCACGTGATAAAATACTCTTAAGACTATGGTTCCCAGTTATTGGGGTCTGCGGAATGCACCCAGGGGGGCCCGCAGCTCCATCCCTTTCCTCCCCGCCCCCCAACTATTTTTTGTTTGGTCATTTTTGCATGGTAATATCACAGGTGTTATGGTCTGTTTTAGTGCTCTGTGGTTTTTCAACATGTTGGCCAAAATCAGTTTTGAAGTCATACCACAGTAACGATTTTGACCGGCAATACGCAGCAATATACAGTATATCGCTCCTTGCATGAGGAAGAGCAGGGCAGCTGATTTCAAGGCACCATGGATATCACACAACGTTTCTGAGCTGATGGGAGACCAGGGCAGCCGACCTCACTTCAAGGCATTGTGGCACTACCTTCCCCCTGGCACCAAGGCTGAGCAGCTTCTCAGTCAACAGGAAAGCAGCAGCATCCACAGTGAGAGTGCATCTTCGCTAGCTGCACCCCCCATTCCCTCCCACTCAAACCATGTAGAAGAGGTGACTTCGCTTCCTCTCCTCCCCCCACTCATCCGATCTCCATGACTAATCCTTCCCTCATGCCTACATCGTGATATATCGGAATATTGCGATGTTTAGCTGCTGATATGATGTTGAAAACATCTCTCAGCCCTAGTCTGTTTTCTTAATATACCTAAAATCCTTTGCTGATTAAGGGTTACCCCATATTTTGTTCAAAAACTTGCTTTGCAGAGGTAATTACCGTTCAGTTATCAAAACTTTCAAAAGTAGGGGGGCTGTGGCTTGGCTTTTAAAAAATAGTGGTTCCTCAGTAATTAGCTAATTAGGAACCACTGATCTAAGGCAATAACTTTAATAATTTTGTACACACAAAAATGCAAAACAGGAGATGCAATATTTTCTACTTTGGTTTTTTGAATATTGATGGGAACTCTCCTGCTTAAAATTCTTAAGTCTTTAGTGTGAAATTCATGCAGTCTCCCCACCTGCTGCTCTTGCATAATTGTTAACTGCATGTAAAACCATAGTATGTGTTCTGTTCCATTCAATGCTGCTTTTGGAACAAAACGGAAAATGAGCATTGGGAAGAGAATACATCTTAGTGATGGAATAGGTGCTAGCCAGTTGATGCCAGTCAGAATTAGCTTCTGCTGCTAACTTTAAAAAACTAGTTTATTTTTTTCAAACAAAAATAGCAGGTAGATGTGCTTGTTCATTAAAACAACAACAACCAAAAGCAACAGTACCTGTAGTAGAATGTCTGGACTCCAGTTCCCATTGGCTTAAGACAGGAAAAAGCTTATGATGGGAGAGTGAAGGAAGGCAAGGGTTAATAGGTCACTCTTAACCCTAGCTAACAGGACCAGTGGTCAGGGATGATGGGAATTGTAGTCCAAAACATCTGGAGGGCCGAAGTTTGGGGATGCCTGCTCTGAACCCTGCATGGTGCAGTGCCTGAGCCAGCAACCTGGCTTCTCCTTGAACCCTTTCAAAATTGTGAAAGCAGAACAAATATAGGCACCCTCTGATTCTGGTTGTTTTCCAGGTTATCACGTATGATGGTGGAGCACACATACACCTGTTCTGGCCACTTCTGGGTTGCTGTGATGTGTACATGAGCAGTCACCATCACACGCATATCAAACCTATGTAAATTGGCCATTGCCTGTACCTTAAAGAGAGAATACAAGGCTTTAATGTTCTTTTTGGGGTCCTGGGTAGTTCCAATTGAATAATAAACCTGGGGAGAAGGCAAGGGCTGGAGAATCCCACAGAGACCAAACAGACTAGGTAGATTGTGGGGATAGGGACTTAAAAGGTTTTGTTTTCTAAGGGAAGGGTTACATAAAACAAAGGGGAATGTAATTGTGAGCTTGGCTAGATGAAGGGTTTGTATACTAGAGGAAGTTTCGAGCTGTGGGACATTTAGGGTCTGGCTTACAGGAGAAAGTTGAATTTTATGTGCCAAATTGAATACTGATTCTAAGTCAGATTGATCTTTACCATAAGCATCTAGTGTAAAAGTACTGAATGCGAAAAAGATTCTGTATGTAGCCTTGGATAAAATATCCTAACCTTAAAAAATGCAAATGACTCATCACTTTGTCATTACTGGTAGAGATAATGTTTGTTGAAAAGAAAGGTGCTTCTGTTCTTGTCAGAGCTAATGAACAGCCAGAAGTGTGCCTCTGTGTTGGTCATGTACAAAAGGCATCTGGTGCTTTTGGTCCTCATGGCAGAGAGAACAAATTTCCCTCTTGTTAGGAAAGGTAACTGGTATACACCATTGTATACTTCCTCTATCATGATTGCAAAGAAAACACCATGCCTTGCTTGCACTGCCACTTATAGCAGAAAACTTAAAGAGCATGGGGCGCATCCTGGATGACAGCAAGATGAAACATCACAGAAACAATCGCTAGAAGAAGAAAAACAATAATTTGCAACCAGTGAAGCTTCTGCACTACTTAATGAAGACCACAGCACATTTTAGCATGGTCGAAAAATGCTTCTTGAATCTGAGGGTTACCGACGCTTCAGGTTACAGACTCCGCTAACCCAGAAATAGTACATCGGGTTAAGAACTTTGCTTCAGGATGAGAACAGAAATTGCGCACCGGCGGCGCAGCAGCGGGAGGTCCCATTAGCTAAAGTGGTGCCTCAGATTAAGAACAGTTTCAGGTTAAGAACGGACCTCCAGAACGAATTAAGTTCTTAACCAGAGGTACCACTGTAGTTTGAAGACAAGCTTAGAATCTTCACATGGGGAAATGTGAAATGGAAGCCAATTGGTTTGAACATATTCTTGTCATTTAACATTAAATGAGGAAAATTTACAATATTCATAATTTACTATGTGCCCCCCAGGCACATCATCCCAGGAGGTTTTCCAGTCAGTTTCTTGCCTGTGAATCTGGCTCAACAGAAGTTTTTCTAATTGCTTAGAGCAGTGAATAGCTAGCACCAGAAACTTTCATGGGAGACGAAACCTGCTCTGGTAAAAGGTGAAAAGAAGCCTCTCTGTTGACTTTCCTTTGACCAGAGCTGGCTGGTGACACCCAGTCTTAATCAGTGCCAGGCATCTCTCAGATTAACATGCACACCCAGTTCAGAGTTGGAAAGCAGGCTTAAATCCTGCCAGCCAAGGCCAGTAATGGACCTGTTCTTGGGATTTTTTTCAAATACCTTCTTATGCTTGGTTGTGTTTGTTGGTTTTTATTTTAATTGACTTAAAAGGCTTGTTACTCAATGCAGTCCCCAAGTGGCACAACTAGGCAGTACCTGATTCACGGAATAAAATAATAGAAATTCTGCAATGGTGTTTCCAATACGTAAACATTTCCGCTTTTCTATATTGTGCAGCTTGTTTTGAACTTGATATGCAACAATAAGTCATTTCTTTGGCCACAGGCTGTCATGGCACAGATAAGATTAGAATTTTGCTGCCAATGCAAGCTGAGACAGAAGAACTGGTAAGGAGACAGCCTGTTTGCTGTACACATGTAATTTCAGCAATAGTAACCAGAGTAGGCAAAAACTAATGGTTTGCGTAAATACTGTCCTTTTCAAGTTTGCCCTAGTTAAGGAAGTCTCAAAGTTAGGAACAATCGCTGAGGATTTATGAGAATTCTTTTATCTCGCAAAGAAATAACCAGTATCTTTTAAGTGATTAACTTCATATTTTTTCTGGAACTCCCCCAATGTTACAGCAATGTTCAGCTTAGTGATTAATGCTTCCCCCCCCCAAAAAAAAACATCATAATAATTTGCTGGTGCACTGTGCCTGCTTATTGCTTCCTACATCCCCTGCTGCCTCCTTTCATTCTTACACTGCAAGCTCTGTGGGGCACAAACCGCAGCCCTACCTGGGGGATTTTCATGGGGCACTGCTTCTAAGCCGGGCTCTATCTACTCCTGCTTTTTTCCTTTATACTCTCCTGTCCACATCTTGTTCCATCCCACAACAGATTGTGTGGGCATGATTTTCTTGGGGGTGGGGTGGGGAGTGTATTTTTACAACAGCTCTGCAGGAAAAGAGCCTCTTCTTTTCTTCACCACCGAGGAGCCACAAATTGATTCAATTTGGTTTTTTTTATTGCCGCCACCCTATCTTTCAAGCCGTAAAGATTCACAAGTGAGCTTGCTTTATTTATTTAATAAAAACTATATACTGCTTGATAGTACGGTAAGAAACCTCTAAGCAGTTTGCTTATTTATGTAAGGTTTCTTCCCCATAGGACTGCAGGTCTTTTCACTGTCCGAAGGCAGAAAGAGAGAAAAGTTGGCAGCATCGGCATAGCCAGGACTTTTTTCGAGGGGGTCCTTTTGTTAGGGGGAACAAAACCTCAGCCACCGGTATGTATTTATATTGATTTGACTACACCCATAGTTGGCAGATAATCAGTTGCCTGGCTGCACACGCCACGTATCTGGGATTGAGGGCCTAAACACATGGTAAACTTAGCCAGTGTCTGAGATACCACTAAAAACAGCCTTCCTTTAGCGGTTGTGTTTATAACAACTGGGACTACTTACACACGGATCACTCTGCAGACCACATGGTGAATAGTCTCTGTGGAATGAAGGCTGCAGGTGGTAGATAGTGCTGGGGAAGAGTCAGTCGTCATGGTGCATGCTGGCACCAATGGCAGATGTGAGGTTATGGGAGCAAAATTTAGGTTCCCAGTGTTATGGAAAATTGCCCCTAAAATGCGCAACCTTTTAGGAAGGACAGACACGGGTCGGAAGCTCCAAAATTTGCACTAAATTCAGCTCCGCTGGTAAATGACAGAGACCACACGATGCTGTCAGGAAAAACAAACTGATCCCTTTATTACAGAAAAGAAAGAACTACAGCTGTAGGGTCCCTGCCTCAAAGAATGTAGGAAGGAACCCCGGGAAATGGTGCATCTCCCTTTTATACCTTTCTGTCCCCACATGGAAATCCGTGGACTGGGAGGGACGGGAAAGACAAGGAAAATGGGTGCTGATGGGATTAACTGGGTGTTGATACGACTATTTTTTCATATGGTGAAATGTCAATTGTTCTCCTTCGTTGCTGATGGGTTTCCCTTTGTTTGATCAGTCTAGATGGGAGTTGAGGTGGGGACGTTCCTGGCAATTGCCAAGGGGTTGGGGTTCATCCGGCAGGTGTTTTCCCCCAGGTCACGCAAGGATGATCCCTGGGATTATGTAAAAGGTGACACTTCTGGAGGTTTGAATAAACTGTCCCAGTTAATCCATCTTTGTCCATGGGTGTCTTTTGAATCAGGGGGGCAATGGGACAAGGTTGAGGTGGGCTGGGGTCATGCACGGGTTATGCAGCATTTCCTTTTACAGGAGACATATCTAATACAGAGAATTCTATGCAAAAGGTATTAGTCCTGATATATAAAGGTTCTGAGACATAAAACAGCAATTCTAATACAGAGAGATCCTAGCATAATTTAAGGCAAAAGGTTCTGTAGTGATAATCTAAAGGAGTCTGGGGCGGAGGGGAAGGTGGAGAAGGGAAATGTGTGAGCTTATGCTAACGTTGAGACATGTGTGCATATGCAGATCCTTAAGCAGTCTTTCAGGCAGGGTTGTGTCCTAGCGGGAGGGGTGAGGAGACGGGGAAGATGGCATTGAACAGGATTCTGTGTAGTTGCAGCTGTCAAATTCTGTCACCCCTCTCTGTTCATTAATAATGGTGTCCTGCTCCCCCCCCCAATAAAATTTTTTATAACACCAGGTAGAATACTGAAAGCCAGGACCTCCAAGGTAGCTTTCCCTGAAATGCTACAAGTTTCACACAAAGGGCCAGCCAGCTAGACAGGCACAGCTTTGTAGTCTTAATGAGCCGATGAGGTCGTTGTGAGGATGGCTTTGGATGAGTTAAGCATTGGGACAAAGGGAATAGGCTTCGCTTAAACTGGGATAGAACCAGACTGTTGGTGCTTAGATTTAAAAGAAGAAAGGTGTCTTAGCAGCTTTTAAACTGATTTCAATGGCAAAGACAGCAGCTGAGGAGGGTCCAGTTCAGAACAATCCCCCAAGGGGACAAAACATCCTAGGTCAAAATACAAGCTGTTCTGAGAGTCTTTTTAGCTCAAGGCCAGGGCATAAAATGGTGTAAATAAATACACGACAGCCCTCAAATCATGGAATCAGAATTGGAATCTATGGTTATTTACATATATTTTAAATTGAAGGTTTAAGTGGTATGTATCAATGCTACATAATAAGAAAATGCAAAATGTTCAAACTAGGACCCACAAAAAGGCTTGTGCTTTCCTAAATAACCAATGAACTTTGCTTTTTGTTTTGAAATAATCAAGCCTGTCTGGATTAAAAGAGACAATTTCTCAGTGTTTGTTTTGCAAGATCCTAGTGTTATAAGCAAAAATCTGCCCTTATTCCCTTATGGGGTACACAAGAGCCCTTATTGGGTTCTCCATCGGTCGGAGAATATAACAGAGGCCAACCAGAGAATTTTGAGAAGTAAAGCTTTTATTTTTGCTGTTGCAACATGGTCCTTCCCCTCACGCAGGAGAACAAGGAAGGAACCCCAGACAAAGGTGTCCTGCCCTTAAATAGAAATTTGAAATTGGTTTCAGCCCACCCCACCCCCGAAGCATCACCCATACTCACAGAAGGGGTGTAGCCCAAGACCGCCCTCCCTAAATTCATCATAGATACATCATGAAAGGGGAGGTCTGGTGGCAGTAATCTGAGCATCCTGGACCCTGCCCCCTGCCCCCAAAACCTAATCAAGTAAAAAAAAGGAGATATTTACATTTCCCTGTTTCCCAGCCAAGTTAATCGCACCCTTTTGTCTGGCACCCAGGTATCAGGATGCCAGGGATTATCACTTTAATTCCTGAGACAATGAGAAGGTTTCCCCCACCCCCCCTTCTTCCTTGCAGAGGAACACCTGGTCAGAGAGAGTCAAAATGGTGTCAGTCAGGCCTGTCTTCCTGCGCTGCTTCAGACATGTGCCTGTACATTCATGTACATGTTTATGAGCGATTATTATATATAATAAACCTTAAAATTCTTACAACACTAGCTAAATCTTAATTGTACGTGAAGTTACAGCATTTCAGACTGGCTCCTTCTGTATATCTAATTGCAATGAGTGTAACAAACCAACAGATGGTTCACTTTTGAAAAGCTCTAACTACAACAGAGTGCCTCCTTGCAGTATCCTATGCTAATAAGGAACTCATTCCTTGAATGTGGATCCTTGTGTAGCTAAAATGGCACTATCCATGCCCAAGAGGAAGGCGTTAGGAGGTTTGGGGAAACCCCAAGGTTTGCATAAAAATCTTCAGGAACAAAATACTAAAGGGTGCTGGGGGTGGGGAGTGGGGACAGACCCAAAAGAGCGTAGTGAGGTTTATGCATGATCAGTTCTCATATTGGGGGGGGGGGTTGCAGGACACCATTATTAATGAACAGAGAGGGGTGACAGAATTTGACAGCTGCAATACCCAGAATCCTGTTCAATGCCATCTTCCCTGTCTCCTCACCCCTCCCGCTAGCGACCCTGCCTGAAGGAAGGCTTAAGGATCTGCATATGCACAACAGTTAGCATAAATTCACACATTTCCCCTCTCCACCTCCCCTCCGCCCAGAACAAAACAATGTTTCCAGAAGAAGGAGGGGGGAAGCCACCCAAATCCAAAGTGACACTTTCTTACTCCAGTTAATAATGCAGCCCATTTTATGCGCTCTTGCCACGAACTTTGCCCTTTTTATATGCCCTTTAGATTATATGTCTGCTTATCTTATGTGTCTTCTAATCGTGAAACCCTTATCCGTATTCCTTAATATAGTCACTATACGTCCTTCACTGTGTGCCTTCCAACGTTTCTAGGAAAATCTCTATCCCCCTACCCCTGTATTAGAATTGCCAGTATCTCTCTGTATTAGAGTTGCTGTTTTATATCTTAGAACTGTATATGTCAGGACTGCTACCTTTTAATTAGAAACCCCTGTATTAGGTATGTTTTCCAGGTATATTTTCTGTGTGAACCCTGTATGACCCCAACCTAACTGAACCTTTCCCTACTGCCGCCCCATACCCACTCAAGAACGCACGGACAATAGAGGGATTAGCTGGAACAACTTTATTAAAATAAAAATGCCATCCTCAACGTAGTCCACCCTTCCATGGCCTGGAGGAAAACACCTGCCGGGCGACTTCCACTCCACGGAAATCGCCAGGAACTGCCCCACCTCTGCACCCATCTCGACTGATTGCCCCTCCCGCCAAACAAAAGGGAACACCATCAGCAACAGGAGAAGAGCGATTGACATCTCCCCATCTGAAAGAAAAAGTCATCTCCTCACCCAGCTAATCCGATCGCCACCCATCCTCCTTGTCCTTCCCCTCCCTCCCAGTCCAGGGATTTTCATGCAGGGACAGAAGGGTATAAAAAGGGACTTCACCATTTTCCAGGGTTCCTTCCTACATTATTTGAGGCAGGGACCCTACAGCTGTAGTTCTTTTTTCTGTAATAAAGGGATCAGTTTGTTTTTCCTGACAGCATCGTGTGGTCTGTCATTTCCCGGCGGAGCTGAACTTAGTGCAAATTTTGGAGCCTCCGACCCGCGTCTGTCCTTCTTAAAAGGCAACGCATTTTGGGGTTCATTTTTCATAACAGTAGGAAATTGAATGGAGTTCCTGGAAAAGGGCAAGGCTGGTTGTTGGAACACTCTCTACTGGAACATTTTGTCGCAGGTCCCACTTGTTTCAGCTTTTTTTCCTAATGCAACTTTGCAATGCCTGTTTCTTTGGGGTCAGATGAAGATCCAAAGGAGGTGACGGTGCCTTACAAAAAAAGGATGGACCTTTTGAATTGACTTTCACTTACCTTAACTCTTTCCCACTTTCAGTTCCATTGCAGATTGCACTGTCTAAGGATAAATAACATTTTAAAAAAATTATTCTCTGGCTGTATATCTTAACCTTAACTGGCCTGGGACTTACCTTGTGAAAATAGTTCATTTGAATAATTTGATCTGACTTGTAATCCATTAGGGTGATTACAAAGCAAGGACAATTAGAGGCATGTTAATGATAGGATCTAGAGATGTAGGAGCATTGATAATAGCAAGAGAGGTGTGGGAATGTGGATGAGGAGATATTGTTTAATATATCCTATCCCCGCTTGCGCTAGCAAGCACCAAACTTTAGCAGAGTAAAAACCTTTTGCAAAATGCACAGCAGAAAAGCGTTTGCACAGGCTTGATTTAAGCCTGTAAAATAAAGTGTATTTTTGTGGTATTTTTCCCTTTTTCCCTCTTAAAAGAAAAGACACGACACAATGCTCTTAAAAGTATAAAAGATGTTTACTTACAAGCATCTCGAGGTACAGCACACTCAAGAGGTAGACTGGCTTAGGTAAAAAGTGATATATACATGTGAAGTTCACTTATAGGAAGTGAGACTCCATCTCATCTCTCTCTGGGCTGGAAGCCTAGAGGGAGACTCACTAAGATGTTGCTTCTTAGATGTGTGTAGTCCAAGAGGTCTGGTCCAAGAGAGTAAGAAGGTAAGAGAGGGAAATGGCTGGATCCTTCAGAATTTATCTGCTGCATTTCCCAACTCATTTGCATGTGGAGGAAGAGGAAACTAGCCTTAGTCATGTGTTCCTCCTCAGTCCTCCAAGTGGACTATCTAGGGATTGTTGTGAATTGACTGCACTTAAGCCTTTGCATCCCACAAGATTCCAGTTCCAATTGTATTCCAATTCCTGACTGCGCCACTTCTGTCCAAGTCTCAGGAGCACTTATGCCTATTCGTGAGGATAACAGACTGACATTACCTGAAGGCATCATTTGTATGATTAGGTGCTTCCACACCTAATCAGCAACTGCCCCAGTTCCCATTCTGGCCATGACGTTTTTTTAAAGGCTCTGCATAAAGATTGCCCCTGCAGAGGTGCCTATTCATACAACCTGCTTCCATGGAGTCCTGGCCAGGTTGTGAGGCTGGCGATAATAGCTCAGTGTGCTCCCAGAGAAAATTATAAGGTGCCTACTACATGCAGGAAACCCTTGAACCCTATGTAATATCTTAAGCTTTTACTGTACATTTTCAGACATTTTTAATCAAAAAAATATCAGGAAGCTAGATGATATGCATTTCTCTTAAAATAAAAAAAATGTCCAGGCCATTATTATTATTATTTTTTGAAGGTGATAACACATGTAGGATTAAGGAACCTGGTATCTATGAGGCATGTGCAGCCCACGATTTTGATTTTATTACTTTCTATTACCGGACCTTAGTTAAAGCTATGGTTTTCCCAGTAGTGATGTATGGAAGTGAGAGCTGGACCATAAAGAAGGCTGATCGCCGAAGAATTGATGCTTTTGAATTGTGGTGCTGGAGGAGACTCTTGAGAGTCCCATGGACTGCAAGAAGATCAAACCTATCCATTCTTAAGGAAATCAGCCCTGAGTGCTCCCTGGAAGGACAGATCGTGAAGCTGAGGCTCCAATACTTTGGCCACCTCATGAGAAGAGAAGAATCCTTGGAAAAGACCCTGATGTTGGGAAAGATTGAGGGCACTAGGAGAAGGGGACGTCAGAAGACAAGATGGTTGGACAGTGTTCTCGAAGCTACGAACATGAGTTTGACCAAACTGCGGGAGGCAGTGCAAGACAGGAGTGCCTGGCGTGCTATGGTCCGTGGGGTCACGAAGAGTCGGACATGACTAAACGACTAAACAACAACAAAATTACCGGACCTGTGCTCATATTCCCTTTCATAGGAAGATCTACTCCAGGTTTTCCTCAAAGCAACCTTTGTTTCAGCAGTGTACCGGTAATGTAGGGTGTAAAAAGTATTTTAGCTGTCACGATTAAAGAGTTAGAAACTTTTTTGCTGATTTACTGTGTATCACCCAGAGACCTGCCAGTGTATCAAGCTCTACCATCGGTTCTGCTTGGGGATGGGAGTGTTCAGTACACTTTCATGTGCTCCTTTTACTAGGATGTGCATGAACTGCTCAGCAAACATTGACATTGTATTCCAGAGCTTGCTGCTACAGGACAGATGTGACTCATTCCACAAAGATGTTTCCAAGTGAGCCACTGTGTTACTGCATTGCTGGAGCGACTGGGCAGGGGTGTGTGTGTGTAGGTACCTAGGTTTCGGGAATCAAGGAACAATGGCCTTTCAATTTCAACAACAGTGTAGAGTTGTTGTCCTTAATAAACTATGGACAAAATTAATGCACCAAAGGAAGTTGGTTTTGTTCTGTTTCGATGAAACAAAATGAAGTTTTATGCTGAAATGCGAGGCCTCCTTGTTTCATCAGAACTCTGCCATTGCCCTCTCTCTGGGCTGGGTTTTTGTTTTGGGGTTGGGGAGGTGCTGTGTCGCATCAGCATTCCTTCCCCCCCCCTCTGCCTTGGCTTCCCACCAAGAGTTAAAATTCCTGAGCTCCTAGCATCTGCTGGCAGCCTTCCCTGTCCAGTATGAGAAGAGAGGGATTGGCCCCCCTTGAATGAAGAATTCCAACTCTGCCTCTCCCTGGGCCCAACCTTCTGTGTACTTCCCAAATTTACTGTATTCTCTTGGCGGGAGTGTGGGGCAGGTGGCCAGGTTGAACTGCACTGTACAGTAGTGAGAGAAACGTGGGCCTCTTTATGCCCTTTGGGGAACCTTCTGTGTAAGAATACCAAATCTACTGCGGACTGGATTGAGCCCAATGTGATTGACTCAAGGACCTGAAACAAAAGCTTCCAACAAACCATTTCATGACTCTCCAAGTAATAAAACTGTTCTAACAGGATGTGCAAATATTCCCAATCCATTTAATAGATCAAATTGTGAATATATACATGATACAAATTACACAAGAGTTTGAAAACCGACTATTTCAGAATTTAGTTTCTGTGGACTGCTTTCTTAAGCAAGAAGTGTTTTTTCCCCCAGTCTTCGAAAGTGTGCTACTTGGAATGAATCCTTTCTTCTAAATATGGATGCAGCAGATTTGCCAGTTTGGAAGAGGGTTCTGTTGCAAACAAGCAGGATTTATCCCAGCCAAGGGAACTGATCATCCATGAAATGACCTGTTTAATGTTTATTCACCCTCATTTGTTTGCACAAAGTTTGTGTGGAGATTATAAAATGTTGGCTTTTATTCAGCATCATTTCAGATTTGTCTAATTTGGGGAAAGAGGGCAGGGAAATGGGTTTGTTGCACAACAGTGCTAAAATTGCATTAATGGTCCACTCCTGAATCCCACCCACAAACTTGCGACAGTCTGGAAGCGCCCCGCAGAGAAAAGTGAGCTCCTCTTAAAGAGCCACTTATGTTGCACGCATCAAAACTGAAAGTGGAGCAAGCTCTTAGATGTCACTGTTTCAGTCCTGTCTATTTACCTAACAAACTGGTTTGACCATGTTAGCTGCTCCCTTTTTCTGCAGAATATTGCCGTACAACTATAAATTCACAGGGTTGAAGGGGACCCCCCCAAAAAATATAACTTAGTCTAACCCCAAACCATCATAGAAATATAATTCAGGTAGAAATATAATTCAGCCTCTTTTGCCCACTTCCCTTGTCAAATCTTTGTTTCCAATCAGATGCCACAAAAGGTAAACTCATAGTGAAGGACCTACCCACAGCCAAATTCACAACAATAATTGTAATTCGGTTTTTATGAGCTTGTGATAAAAAGCTCATGCATGTTTGTATGTTTTCAAAGAGCAAGCTATAAAACCAATTAAATTGTTTTGATCAGAAGCCGTTTATTTTATAGCTTCAGGAAGGCTTCAGTTACTCTTAATTGTGCTCCGAATCAGAAAATGACTAAAGTTAAGTCTTGCTTAATTGCTTTGTTCATTTGGGGATTTAGGCCTCAGTGGTTGGTTGGTTTGTTTTTTTTTTAAAAAAAAGTTTATTATGTGTATGTTGTCTCAAAGGATGGCAATCAACAAAGGATGGAATCAATAGGCTTACATGTACAGAATATGTCTATAAATATGTAGGTAATCTAGAATCCGTATAGTTAAATCTATGGTTTTCCCAGTAGTGATGTATGGAAGTGAGATCTGGACCATAAAGAAGGCTGATCGCCGAAGAATTGATGCTTTTGAATTATGGTGCTGGAGGAGACTCTTGAGAGTCCCATGGACTGCAAGAAGATCAAACATATCCATTCTGAAGGAAATCAGCCCTGAGTGGTCACTGGAAGGACAGATCCTGAAGCTGAGGCTCCAATACTTTGGCCACCTCATGAGAAGAGAAGACTCCCTGGAAAAGACCCTGATGTTGGGAAAGATGGAGGGCACAAGGAGAAGGGGACGACAGAGGACGAGATGGTTGGACAGTGTTCTCGAAGCTACGAACATGAGCTTGACCAAACTGTGGGAGGCAGTGGAAGACAGGAGTGCCTGGCGTGCTCTGGTCCATGGGGTCACGAAGAGTCGGACACAACTAAACGACTAAACAACAACAAATCTAGAATCCAATTTAAAATTAAATAAAGGGGGGGGTTTCTATAGTTCTAGGCAAGTGCATATTGCTTTCTCAACCTGCTTCCAACATTTTTTTTTAAAAAAACTGTTGTGATTTACCTTCACCCATCCAGCATCCTTGCTTTTGTTATAATCTTCTATAATGCCTTAAAGCGTGGCTGTATTCCATAATCTTAGAGGGGGAAATATGAAGCAGCGAGTTAAGCCTAGAATTGTTTACATCAGTGGGAATCTTGAAATATGGATTGTTAATAAGATGTATTGAAGCCATACATATGTTTCACAAAGATAAATATAATTTCTAGACAGAGCAGGCTCTTTTCCAGCAATACATATCAAGGAGCATGAGTGATTAATATACTTCAATATTTCTCTCCATCTCTAATAACTCGTGAATGGGTCATTCTTACAACTGTCAATGAGGCAAAATTTTTGTAAGCCTTTTTGAACATTATTTAGATTCATATATGAGGTGGGATGGGCAAGGAGGAGGCTACTAGAGACCCAAATCTATTGTCCTTCACTCCCAGTTCACTGTGACTGGGAGTGATACCGTGTTTCTCATATTTTAAGGCATCCCTACAAAATAAGGCATGGCAGGATTTTCCTGAGGTGGAAAAATATAATGGCATACCTCGAAAATAAGCCGTACCGGGTGGTGGAAGAAGGTCTGTGGCAAAGAAGGGTTGCTGCTGCCGCGTTAACCCCCGAGACCTGGCTGCAGCCTCAGCGCGCAGCGCGTGCAGCCCCAGGACCCGGCTGCAGCCTCAGCGCGCAGCGCGCGCAGCCCCAGGACCCGGCTGCAGCCTCTGCCTGCCGCGCGCGCAGCCCCAGGACCCGGCTGCAGCCTCTGCCTGCCGCGCGCGCAGCCCCAGGACCCGGCTGCAGCCTCTGCCTGCCGCGCGCGCAGCCCCAGGACCCGGCTGCAGCCTCTGCCTGCCGTGCGCGCAGCCCCAGGACCCGGCTGCAGCCTCTGCCTGCCGCGCGCGAAGACCCGGTGGGAGCAGGTCTGTCGTCTGCACAGATACCGGTACCGGTACTTATTTTTTAATTAAGACATCCCTTGAAAATAAGCCATGCTGTGTTTTTTTCAGGAAAAAATTAATATAAGACATGACTTATAATGTGAGAAACACGGTAGGTCTAGCAGACATCACTCTTCATTAGTGATGTTAAATTCTCAAGAATAATGAGAATATTAGAGAATTTTCATTTAAAATGGCAGAATATTCATTTTAATGCATTGAAAATGATATAATTTTAATGCATTGGAAATTATATAATTAGTTAATATACCTGTTTATTCATGGGTAAACTTGTTCAGATGGCAACCAAAAACCGTACAGATACTTTTATTCAATGGGGTAATGCAGTGAATTCACCACACTTGAAATTGACTCACGTTAATCACTAAGCCTGCCACTAACCATATATTTACCATCAACTTTGAATTCCAATGATGTTGTGCATGTATGAAATGTAGCTTTTAAAGTAAAAGGAATATTAAAAAAAACTCAGGTCTGCTACATGAGTACGTTCTTTAATAAGCATATCTACATGGTACAGTATTTTCAGTGCAACACTAATAAAATCATTATAAAGTTTAAAATAAATGCTATTATTTCCAGAAAATAAAACACAAATAATCAGTAACGATAAGTTACATAACATCAGAAATGCAAATCACTATCTGCTTAGACAAGTAAGGCAACACACAACATATTTAAATTATAAGTGATAAATTGTCACAAGAAAGAAATTTATATTAAAAATAGGCATTAAGTAACAAGTCTAAAATGTTTATAAATTTATATTGACTCCTCAAACAACTTAAGAGGATAAGTCACCATCTTTGTCTCCACTAGTAACAGAGCTTTCAGTTCCACACTGATCATCTGTCAATCTCTGGAAAATGGCACCTTGTACCATTTAATGGCACTGCAAAAAAGTTACTGGCACTAAATAAAAATATAGAAACATCAACTGTTTAAATCAAGGCCACCTCACATGCTGTTACACATAATTGTATAGGTCTAGGTACTTTAAGTGTATAAAGCATTTAAGCTACTTTCTGTATTAAAAAAATCACACTGTATGGCCAAGGGTATAGAATTGCTAAGAATAAGGTCACACTAAAATAGAAAAAAGGCTATTACATATAGTTGAAATACATACGAATTCAAATGTACATCAAATTAAATGAATGGCTTTTTAAAAACTAAAAAATAAATAAAATGTTTTCTGTAGCTCACATTTCAGAACTGCCAATGGCGAATGACACAATGCCCAGTAATGTAACTGGATTTTTTAAATTACAGGTAGGTAGTCGTGTTGGTCTGAGTCGAAACAAAATTAAAAAATTCCTTCAGTAGCACCTTAAAGACCAACTAAGTTTTTATTTTGGTATGAGCTTTCGCATGCACACGAAAGCTCATACCAAAATAAAAACTTAGTTGGTCTTTAAGGTGCTACTGAAGGAATTTTTGGATTTTTTAAAAAAATCATTATTCATTACTTACACTGGCAATATGACAGCTTGACTTGTTATTTACTAGATTTTTTTAAAACGTGGGTTGTAAAACTGGTTTTTACATTAGAATTTACAGTTTGTGGAGAATATTCTCTGGAGAACTCGGACTGCATTCAAACTTTCTCCAGTCAACTGTTGCATAGTTTTCTTTGGCAGTTATACCACTCTCATTATGGGTACCAAATATTTAAAATTTCAAGAACATTCCAGTCCGGTTTTATGCAGTTTCATAAGCAATGAAGTTGTGAATTAAAGACGCCACAATTGCATTTATTCATTAAAATGCAGCAAAATAGTATCTCTGAAAAGAGTAAACTGGCTTAGGATAAATATGTTCTGTCTGAAAAGCAGCACCAGATACTCTATTAAATGAATGACTTTCTGTCCCAGTCAGCTTTGCATGGCTGTTCTCCCTTGCATCAGAATAGAGTATGTTAAGCTTGCTTGAAAAGAGCAAAAGCTTCTTGCTTAGATTTCATGCAGGACTTTGCAAAGGACGTCACTTTCCGAAACCCTTCTGATAAACCCTCACCTGTAATTGCACAACAGGGTTGTACGTACCAGTTTCGGTCATGGCAGTGCTTTTTCATGTTCAGCTTCCTGGTTATTTCCTCAGCACTTAGAGCTCCAGGAAGATCCTGTTTGTTTGCTAGCACAACCACAGGCACGTTCTTAATCCTGTCATTCCTCAAAAGAAGCTCCAATTCTTTCTTTGACTCTTCCAACCGCTGGTTGTCTGTGCTGTCCACAACATAGACCAGGCAATCCACGTTCTCCAAATAGTTGCTCCAAGCAGTCCTCATTTGGTGTTGGCCCCCAACATCCCAGATGGTTAAGGCAATATCTTTCCCTGTTTCAAGCATCTCCACGTTGAAACCGATGGTTGGCAAAGTTTGGAAGACATCGTTAAATTTGAGCTTATACAAGAGGGTGGATTTCCCTGCTGAATCAAGCCCAAGCATTAGAATCTGGGCTTGTTTAAACTGCTTAGAGTTTGCAAGGCCCATTCTCTCTACAATACTTTTGTTGCTGCTTCTTTCTCGAAAGCTGTTTCGTTCAGTTGACGATGATCATTTTTGCCGTGTCTGCCTATCTTTGTTTCTCCAGTGAGCAAAGGAAGAAGAAACAGAAGGCCAGGCTTGTTCTGTGTGAAAAGAATAAGAACATTTATGCATTTGTTCTCTGACTTTATCGCTGTTGCACTGTGCAAACAGAATGTGATTAAAATATAACCTTAGCTGCCTAGCTGGAGGGTGGAGTTTAATTGAACAGTCACATAAGCCAAAGGTTGACCAGTGTCACCATTGAGGTGCACATAATGACCATATTCTTGTGTTCTGAGGTATTCATCTCTCTTACTGTGTAGGTGGGCATAGTTTTGCAATGCATGCTCTTACTCAACCACTAACTCTGTAACCTTAGTCTTGGCTCATGCCACTTAAACCAGGGATGATGAACCTCAGGCCCAGAGACCAAAAGTTCTCTCTTTTGGACAGAGATAACTTGGCTGCTGTATTCCATTCGCTGGTAACTTCCAGATTGGATTATTGCAATGTGTTCTACACGTGGGGTGTGATGAAAAAGTTTGGTTTTGCTGGGCAGGTTGAGTCCCCAAGTGTTTTCTTTTTCCCTGCCTGCAAATGGTTAATGTACGGCAGCCTGGCTGAGCTTCCGGGGTGGGGTGGGGGTTGAAAAGGAGAGGATTTGGAGAGACAGTTAGTTTGGGGAGTAAGTTTTGGAGAAGATTGGGATTAAGGCATAGCTGCCAAGTTATCCCTTTTTTACAGGGATTTTCCCTTATGCTGAATAGGCTTCCTCGCGAGAAAAGGGAAAACTTGGCAGCTATGGATTAAGGTTGGGAGAATAGGTTAGCAGATAGGGAGTGAGAGTTGGTTCTGGGTAGAAACATCCACTCTGTGGAAAATATCACAAGCTAGAGAAAGGAGTCTCTGAGTTTGTGTGAAGGACAGTATTTGGTGTCCTGTAAGAGTAATTAGGCCAGGAATTAACTGGGAGGCCGAGGTTGAGCCAGGAGAAGTAGAAGCTTTAAAGAGACAGTCTACTTAGTTCTCATTCCAGTCAGGAGGGGAGAGATTCTGCTACAAAAAGAGAAGACTCCCAAACCAGTGGAACTTTGGGTCTCTTACTTGGAGTACCTCAGGAGTAGGGTTGTCTAAGGGGTATGTAACTGACAGAAAATGCCACTGTGTTTCAGAACCAAAGTATTCTTTAAGAACCAAAGTATGAAGTGGCAACAGCTGTGCAACATCTGAGAAAGCACTGAAGTGAAATAACATCATAATCTGAAGTATTCAGTACTATGTTTCACCCACTCGTGTCATAAACTTCATAAAAATATTTTTAAATAAAATATTTATTGTTTATTTGAACAAATCCTGCCTGAGACTCCTAATTATTAAGTTTTCCCTCACGCAAGTCCCCCACAAAATAATCTGAGGTAGTTTGTGGGAATTCATGTTGTTCTGTGGGGTGGGCGCACTATATTTAAGTGAAGTGCAGGCCCAACGGCGCCAGGGGGAAAAGTGCCATTGAGCCGTCCCATGGGACTCCCCTGAAAATGACTCAGAAGCTTCAGTTGGTCTGAAACACAGCAGCGAGATTACTGGTCTTGCTCAGCACTAACATGTGCCCCCCAGAAGAGAATGTGGCCCTTGAGTTGAAAAAGCCGGAACCCCCCCCCAACATCTTAAACAGCTGCAATTATCAGGCATGTTTAAACAATTGAACAAAATAACCTTCCACTGCCCTTTGCCCCTTGTTCTCCAAGATATCTGCGAGAGATGAGGACTGATATCCAAGTGGTCATAGGTCAAGAAGCTGTCAGGTGAAGCAAGACAGCGGCAAATAACCAAAACAAGATAGTTCACTTGGAAGAGCTGGAGGGCTTTGCTGAGGATCTGTAACCTCTATCAAGGGTAAGCAAACCGAGACCTTCCTGACTTTTGCAGACCGGCTTAGAATTACCCACTAAATCATTTGTTGTTATCAAAAATGATAAAAATAGGCCACCAAGGGAAAGGTGAGAACAGGTACGTAGCACTTGAGCAATGAGCCCACTGTGGAAGCATTGCCACCAGGTTTTGCTTAAAATTACTTATTGTTTCCCAGCTTGAGCTCAAGGTAACCATTCCTGCGAATTTGTAGTTGGTTGTGCACAGCTCTGACTGGCTAGAACCAGTATCGTCATTAAGCCAGCTCCCCAGATACATCCCCCCCACTATTTTAGAATTTGCTATAGTTTATTACTAGTAAGCTGGACTATTATAATAATTGTATATTTGGCCTCTAAAAATACAGGGGATATAGGACAGTGGTTAGAGGGTTGGGCTAGGACCTAGAAGACCAGGGTTCAAATCCCCATTGGGCCATGAAGCTCACTGGGTGACTTTGGGCCAGTCACTGCCTCTCAGCCTTACCTACACCCCCAAGGGTTGTTGTGGGGGTTAAATGAGGAGGAGAGAGCACGTTGAGCTCCTGGGGGTGGGGAGTGGGCTATTAAATAAATACATACACATGCACGTGCTTAGAACACCTGAAGTATGGAGGGAGGGGAAAAACAACTGATTGGTTCTGCATTCAGTTCATTCATTAGTACTTCTGTCACTTGTATTCCAAACTCAGGAGGAAGCCTGGCTCGTGGTGGGGGTGGAAAGTAGGGATGCACTGACTACCTTTCTTGTTCTTCAAAGATTTCTCGTTGCTGAGCAACAAAGTGAAGAGCTCAGTGGAGTGGGAGGCCTGCCAAACTAGAAGAGTCTTTGAGATCTACTTGCCTGGGCACATCTGAAGTCAGATCCAGTCCTGGGGTTGGGCAAACAGCAATCTGTGTGGTCAGATGGTCCAGGGGGTCAGGGAATCTGAGGATCAGGGGGTCAAGACCAGCAGGAAGCAGCAAGGAACTGGGCTGCTTCCAACAAAACATTAAAATAATATAATCTATTAAACATTAAAAAACTTTCCTAAACAGGGCTGCCTTCAGATGTCTCCTAAAAGTCTGGTAGTTGTTTTTCCTCTTTGACATCTGGCGGGAAAGCGTTACACAGGGTGGGTGCCACTACTGAGAAGGCCGTCTGCCTGGTTCCCTGTAACTTGGGCTTCTCGCAGCGAGGGAACCGCCAGAATGCCCTCGACACTGGACCTTAGTGTCCGGGCGGAACAATGGGGGTGGAGACGCTCCTGCATGCCTGCATCCATCTAGCTCTAAACCAAACAGGAGATTTGCTGAGGCAGCTTTGAAAATACGTAAGGAAGGAGGACCTGATGGTAGGAGGAGCCACTGCAAAGTTGCTAAACTCTGGATTAGAAGTGCTGCTATACAGTGGTACCTCGGTTTAAGAACAGTCCTGTTGAAGAATGCTTCGGTTTACAAACTCCGCAAAACTAGAAATAGTGTCCCGGCTTGAGAACTTTACCTTGGTCTAAGAACGGAATCCAAATGGTAGAAGGGCACCGGCGGCAGGAGGCCTCATTAGGGAAAGTGTGCCTCAGTTTAAGAACGGTTTCGGTTTAAGAACGGACTTCCGGAACGGATTAAGTTCTTAAACCAAGGTACAACTGTAATATTATTTCTACAGTTGACACGCACCCATACATACATACATACATACAAGTGATAAGTTTGTTGAGGAAGCCTGATCAGCACCCTGTAATGCAGGAATCTCAGCTAAAGCATCCATGACAGATCATGGATGTTGTATATACAGTACAGTGTTTTGGCTGTACATGTTAAAAGCGTTGAAACTTAATGAAACATAATTGAAAAATAAATACATAAACCCTAATATTTAGGACTTAGTTTATATGCCAAACTGTCCTGCTACTCTTACTGAGTTCGTCTTCATCCTATATTCCGATTCAGTTCTCTGAGTGCTGTTGCTTATGTAGCCACAATGACGGCAGCCAAAGGGAGGCATTGAGATGCATTGTCAGGGTAACCAACTCGCTAAGGTAAAAAACAAACAAACAAAAAAAACCAACCCGACCCCAACGTTAAAAGTTCTAAACAAAACACGATACACCTTGCACTTCCAAACAAGCCCAAATAAGGAATGAGCATGTTGTTCTGTACGTACCCACGCAAGGAAAACAAGTGGGAGGGATAAAAATGGAGCTGATGGGAAGACGGGAGAGAAACACCCAGTTATATAAAGGGCTGCGCTGCAGAGAAGGAGTTTGTTTCCTTGCTAGCTCAGTTTCTGGTACGACTTGAGCCTCGCGGTTATTTCTCCTCTCCTAGCGCAAGAAGCATTCGATTCGAAGCGCAATTTTTTAAGAGTCGCACAGCGATTGTATTTGATTCCGGCGCCACCCCACCCCCACCCCTTCTCCACTTTCCATTGCCTACGAAAGAAATCACGAGTTTGAAAAATCACGAACTTCTGCCTTTCCCCTTTTAAAAAAAATATACTGTACAAAGAAACTTTCCCCGATTCACTTGCCGAGAAACTGCGGCTCTTGCGATCAGGAAATCCGGCCTGCAAGCACAGGGGTCGCTCGCCGAGAATTTGCACATGTCTGACTCGCTTGCGTCTCTTTCTTCTTTCTCCGTGAAGCCATCGCAGGCCGGAAAGGAGGCGCGATTGCCATCTGGGTTTTGCAGCAGACCGGCTGGAGTGAGCGGGATCCGGGCCCGGGAAGCAGAAGCGAGCCGGCGGAACTTTCGGAGAGGCTGGCGGTAAGAAAGGAGACGTGGGCGTGGGAAAGATGGGGAAGGGCGTTTTGTGCTGCTCGCAATGGTCTTTCGGGGTGGGGGTAGGGTAGCTCATGAAATCCGCATTTTCCTGTTATCCCGCGCGATTGGAAACAAGGACAAAGCTCCTTGCCTTTGGCTCCCGCTCTCTGAAACATAAACAAGCATCGAAAACAACGGGGGGAGTCTTGCGGCAGCGCCTTAAAGACATAATGGGATTTTGTGTACGCCCCGTCGGATGCCTGGGTGAGCGGCAGCTTAACAGTCAGATTTATAGACGGGGGGACATCGAATGGCACTGGGAGGCAAGGTGATGGATTTCCAGAGCATAAAAAGTTCATTAAATAAACATGTGTAGGAGTGGATTGGTGATCCGCGGTCACCAAAGCTCAGCCACGCCCTACGATTTGCCCTGCGCAGATAAGAGGAAAAATCGGGACAAGGAGAGCCTCCGGAGGATGGACGGGGCTGCACTGCAGTCTGTGGGCGTGTAGATTTATTTTGTAGGGTGACCCCGAGCGTCATCTCGTCCAACCACGTGCAATACGGGAATCTCAACGGATGCATCCGTGACAGATGGCCACGTAGAGGGAGATAAGGAAGGGATGACAAGTGGAAAGATGGGAAGTGGCTCAAAATGGTTAAGGGTCAGGATGAGTATGCAAATAGTGTGAAACTGAAAGTGTGTATATAGAACTGAGGTCAAGCTGTCCCTTAAAATGGTAAACAAACAAACAAACAAACAAGACAACATCCACACAAAACCAGAGGTGGACTTTGGCAATATTTGACAATATGGCACCCTCTGAGTGGCAAAATGGATCTTCTCAATGATGGGCCTTCTCTATTTTGCACCCCCTTGGCTCGATTGGCACCCTGTGTGGGGGGAACTGCCTACACCACCCTAAATCTGCACAAAACATTCCCCATCATGGAAAGCATTTGCAGATACTGTATTAGATTTCAGGATCTGAACTGCGGTGCAATGCTTCAGGTAGTCAAGCTGTGCTGGCTCTATTTCTGCAGGAATAGTGTAGTGCAGGAATGGGGATCTGTTGGCCTCCGGTGGTGGACTGCAACTCCCCTCAGCCCCAGCCAGCAGGCCCAAGGGTCAGGGATGATGAGTGTAGTCCAATTACTTCTTGATGGACTCCAATGTCATCAGTCCCATCCAGCAGGAAGTCACTGTGCTGGCTACTCTTTCTTAGTTTGATGAGAACCACCCACCTATTTTAAGGTGTGCTGCTGTCCTGCCTTCAGTCATTTCACGAGTCATTCCAGCACTTTAACTTGGCAGGGATGAAATCTTAGATGGTGGTGTGGTCCGGGAAACTGTGCAAAGCTTTTGCTGACGTCTAGTTTACTCCGTGCCCAAGGATCACATTTCTTCTCATGCCAGGGACAGATAATAGATTCAGATGTCATTCATTATAGTGCTAACAAAGCAGTTGGTTCAGGTTCTATAGCCAGTGCTTGGGGGGGAAACTTAGCGTGACTCATTCCAAATTAACCACTTTGGATGCATGTGATGAAACAAAGATTTGTCGCGGTTCATATCCAAGGTTTATGTTTTGGCCCAGCTTGGCCTCACTTGTCTCTTCAAGTTAAAACACGATTGCTTCCTGTCCTGCATTATCTGCAGGCACAGACTTGAAGAAACTCATCAGAGGTTACCAGGTCTTAGGTTTTGTCTCCATGCCACAGACTTGCAGATTTTTGCAGATCAAGTTGCTATTAAAAGCACAGGAACAGGCAATGCTGGCCTTTCTCTAGACACTTGGTAGCCCATTACCTAAATTAATCCCCTTTTACTCATTTGAGAACAGGAACTCCATGCTCTTCCCTAGCTTACTCACAATGGGCCTCCTGAACCAGAAGTCCCATAATATTCAACTTTTTATGTCATTTATTGCATTTGTATACAGTGGTACCTTGGTTTACAACCATCATCCGTTCTGGGGGTCCATTTGTAAATCAAAACAGGTTGCACTTTCGCCAATGGGGCCTCCAAATTTATTTATTTTTTGGAATCCCCCCAAAATGGCTTGTAATCCAAAAAAAGGTTGCAAACCACCGGAACATGCACTTCCAGGTTTGACGTGTTTGTAATCCAAAATGTATGCAAACCAAGACGCAGGCAAACCAAGGTACCACTGTACTGCCTTTCTGCCAAGGCACCCAAGGCAGTTAACAATTTAAAAATACTAAAACAAATAAATTATATAAAATATTGAGTGACGGAGTCCTCTCAGACTGTCTGGGGCCAATGGAACATGCTCCCAGGCCTGGTCTCCCTCACTTCTGAAGGTGGGAAAGGGCTGCTCTGAAAGTTCTCTTAGGATATTGGTTGTTCTTATTAGGAGACAAAGTTCTTTGCTTCCTGGCCTGGCCTTCCCGATTCCTCCTCTCCCCCACCTGCACCCCCAATCACAGACCCACTTTGGGGGCAAAACTGGATATTGAACTTCAAACAACAGCCTTTTCGTGTGTGTCAAAGTTGATCAGGCCTGAAATATACAGGGCAGGATCTTTCCTTTGCAAAAGGGAATGTGTATTTACCAGGGTAAAAAACTAGACCACACATGAAAATTAAAAACTTAATTTGCTTAACTAATGTTACTGCAAGGGCATATTCGACTTAATGAAGAGTCACCCTGGAAATGGGGAGTAGAAATTGGAGTGAAATAATTAGCCGGCCTTGGCAGACTAGTCCTTAATTTACACCCACACACCAAGGACTCAGGCTAAGGATCCTGTAACAAGCACAAATAGAATAAAGGTGAGTGCTGGAGACACATATTGCTTCTTTAGATTTTGCTGGGATAGTCTTCTCCCAGTTGAAATCCTTTTTTTAGACGTCAATCAATCTTCTTGGTCTTCTCTTTGTGGGATAACCAGCCTCATATAACCTGTTGGTTGAGTCTCATTATTGCATGAAGGGGTTAATACCATAGAGCAGGCATAGGCAAACTCTGGCCCTCCAGATGTTTGGGACTACAATTCCCACCATCCCTAGCTAACAGGACCAGTGGTCAGGGATGATGGGAATTGTAGTCCTAAACACCTAGAGGGCCCGAGTTTGCCTATGCCTGCCATAGAGTAAGCTGTCCTACCAGGCACTCTCCTTATCTTGGGAGGAAAGAGGTAATCAAGCTTATGTTCACCTGCAGTCTACCTAAGAAGTTCAATGTGTGGAGAGGTTTGAACTGGTTGCTCTAGCTTAGACCACATGGCTTCCGCCAGCCTCTCTCAATAATTTGGGAACCTGCCCTGCTTTGTAGCTAAGCCAAGTTTTACTGCCTGTGCAACATTCTGAAGCACATAAATATGACATTTGAAGCATTGGTAAATAAACAATTTTTAAACTTACCAAACGTGTTGTATTTTTCGTATGCTGAGGGAAGAGGGAAACTTTAGAAAGAAACTTACCATATTTTCAAAACTAGGTATACCTGCTGTGCATCTTTTTCCAGGGCTTTCATCACTTGAAAAGGAAGCACTGGGTAAGTTTCCATTTTGGAAAATGTTCCACTCTACATCACTGCTTGTAAGGGGGATGGGAAAGCATTTCTGTGATATTTATTCTGTCCTATCAGTGCACATCACATGTTCAGAGTAATATAAGAAAAGAAAAAGAGGTCGTTACTGTAAGAGGGAGCTTACAGTCTAACTTCTAACAGTGGGAGACAGCAGGAGGAGGGAATGGAGAGGAAAGAGTAAAGGGATGAGTGCAGTTATGCAGATTCAAGTTTTATTTAATTAAGGAATGTATATGCTGCCTTTGGGGGGGTCTCTAAAGGCAGCTTACAAAACATAATGAAAACAATATAAAACAACTTTAAAAAATGCATATTAAAAAATCAATTAGGAAGCTAAAACAGCTGCAGTTTGAAAACTAGCACAACACTTTTTAGTAAAATGCAAATTGAAACCAAACAGTTTTAAAGTCCTTTTTAAGAGCTAGCAGGGGGGGGGGGCACCATGCACATTTCTTCAATAGAGAGTTCCAGAGATACGGGGCCAGAACTGAAAAAGCTATTCCCAGTCTGCTGGATCTTGGTGGGAAGCCTCTGAGGCTGCTGATCCTAAGGCCCAGGAAAATTGATTCAAGTCACCGCAACAATGAGGATAAAATAAACAGAAGCAAAAGCTAAAACGTATTGCCGCCCTCCAGACTTCTTGTGGAAGAAGCACATGAAGAAGGGCCTCAGATGATGATCGCAGGGTCTGGGGCGGTTCATATTCAGGGAGATACGATCCTTGAGTTATTGCAAACCTGAGCCATTTAAGGCTTTTTTAGGTCAAAGCCAGCACTTTGAATTGGGCCCATAAATTAACTGGCAGCCAACCAGTCGGGCCAATATGGGCATTATATGCTCAAAGAGCATCTTGCCCTAGTGAGCAACCTGGCCATTGAATTCTGCACCAGCTGAAGTTTCCCAGCTGTCTTCAGAGGCAGCCCCACGTGTAATGCATTGTAGTAATCTAACACCGAGATTACCAGAACGTAGATGATAGAAGTTAGGCTATCCATGTCCAGACAGGGGCGTGGCTGGACCACCAGCCAAAGGTGATGGAAGGCATTCCTTGCCACTGAGGCCACCTGAGCCTCAACCAACAGCATTGGGTCCAGAAGAACCCCCCAAGCTGCGTACCTACTGCTTCAGAGGAGTGTGACACCCATCAAGGGCAGGAAGAAACACTGCAAATAAAAAACTTCATTATTTTTTTCCCCTGCATCAAGACCGCTCCCACCACTGGTTTGTTAAGCCATGTGCACACGCCTAGGGTTTGCCGATCAGAAGGTCGGCGGTTCGAATCCCCGCGATGGGGAGAGCTCCTGTTGTTTGATCCTAGTTCCTGCCAACCTAGCAGTTCAAAAGCACGTCAAGTGCAAGTAGATAAATAGGTACCACTCTGGCGGGAAGGTAAACAGTGTTTCCATGCACTGCTCTGGTTCGCCAGAAGCGGCTTAGTCATTGCTGGCCACATGACGCAGAAGCTGTCTGCGGACAAACGCCGTCTCTCTCAGCCTATAGTGCGAGATGAGCGCCGCAACCCCAGTCATCTGCGACTGGACTGACTGGACTGTCAGGGGTACCTTTACCTTTACAACTATCCTGTATTTTCTTGAGAAATACTGCTTTTTTGAGTATTTTGAGCATTTCTCCTCAAAACAGCTTTGCTCTGATTTGAGAACAGAAGCCATATGTGAATTGAAACACAGCAGGGGAGAATTACCTTACTGTGTTTTAAGTTGGTAATGTGTATGCAGCCGTAGTTAAAAACAAGTTGAACCGGCAACAGAATTGTTAGGGCGCCAACAGGTTGGCGTGCTGAAGGCAGAGTCGGATTCAGATGGAGCCTAGGCATAGCTGTCAACTTTCGGATTTGAAAATAAGGGATCAGCAGCCTCACCTGTCCTGGGGACAGTCTACGGTATATCTAACAATCCAGGATAGCCACGGGAAACGGCGCTGGAATAAGGGGATTTCCAGCAAAAAAAGGGAAGGTTGACAGCTGTGGCTTGGAATAAGGGAGTTTCCCACAAAAAAAAGGAGGGTTGACAGCTATGAGCCTAGGTCCAACGTTTCGGGTCAGTAACCAGCCAAGGTCAGGTATCAGTACCGGGGTCAGGAGAAGCCGAAGTCAGGAGCAGTGCGAGTCAGGAACCAGCCGAAGTCAGGTACACTGGAATCAGGAAGAGGACGAGCAAGGACAACCACCTGCAAAAAGCAGGTCCTCAGTGGGGCATTTTGGGGGTTTCCCCTTAAAGGTTTTTTTAGTTTTGGTCACCCTAACCCTTCTTTCGTACTCCTACAAACCTACTAATGTTTCCCTCAGGGGTTGTTCATTTGGCTACATAAGCCCTAGCACTCAAAGCCTGACCACCAGAGGGGGAATGGTTGACTCAAGAACCTTGTAAAGCAACTCTCTGCTTTTAGAACTGCGGCTGCTTCCCTACAGTTTAGTGTAACCTCAGCAGAGGGCAGCAAATTCCTTCTTCTGAAAGTAGGCAGTGGTGGTTGTTGCTTTACTTTCTGAAAGAGGCATAGGATGTGAAGCGTGAATGCCTGTAAACTGATTGCCGAATAATATTCATGTTTTTCAAAAAGAGAGTAGAAAGTGGGAGTTGTAGATGTAGTTGTAGATGGAGAACCCTGCGTGAGAGACAGAGAAATGTCAATCTCTCAGGCTGTGAGGAGAAAGGAAAGATCCCAGGTGAGAGTTGGAATGAGTGACTTTCATCTGCGAGTGTTAAGGGCTAGGAATTATTTTTTAAGAGAGAACTCCATATCCTACTTATTCTGTTCAGATTTTTTGTAGCTGCTATTTTATTGTATTCTGAAAAGCTTTAATAAAAACCTCATACCTAAAAGAGAGAGAGAGAGAGAGAGATGAAAATTTTGATTGAGAGAGAGCTGAAAAGTTTGATTGAGAGAGAGCTGAAAATGTTGAATTGGAGGGGGGGGGGAGAGACACAAAACATCCCACTAAAACAATTGTAAATTTGCTCTCTGCTTGACTTTTACTGGTCTTTGATTTGTACACCACATTGTAAATTTAAAATGCCACTCTGTATTCATTTACTTCAGATTTTCCCCAGTTAAATGCCTTTGATACCTGGTATGGAATTCAGTGGGGTTATAACCATTTTAAGGTTGTAGACATGGAAGGTCCCGTTCCCCCCCCCCCCAGAATTTCCACTGCCCATTATTCCCTTGCTCTTCAAGCATGTAGATGACTGAAACAAAAGACCAGTGAAACATTGATCCCAGCACAGTATTGCAACCAGCCGCAAAGACTGTTCACATGTTCCATTTGCCAACAGTAGCACCTGTGCACTTTGTAATGTTTGTATACTAATCCCACAGTTCTGTAAAACAAGATTATACACAGGAACCTAGGAGGCTGCTTTAATGCGAGTCAGGCAGTTTGCCCATGTTGATCGGTGCTTCCCAGACTTGGGTCTTCAGCTGTTTTTGGACTACAGTTCCCATCATCCCTGACCACTGGTCCTGCTAGCAAGGGGTGATGGGAGTTGTAGTCCAAAAAACAGCTGGAGACCCACAAAATACATAATCAAAATAAAAACAACAACCCAATACGCCCTCCCAACCCCTACATTTTAAAAGGGCATAGGACAGGCATCCCCAAACTGCGGCCCTCCTGATATTTTGGCCTACAACTCCCATGATCCCTAGCTAACAGGACCAGTGGTTAGGGAAGATGGGAATTGTAGTCCAAAACATCTGGAGGGCCGAAGTTTGGGGATGCCTGTCATAGGATGTCAGGATGAACTTCAGTTTCTTAGGGCAAGACTAGCTCAGTTAGTTAGAGAGCTTGATGGTGATAATGCCAAGCTTGCAGGTTCGAACCCTGTATGCGACAGCTGCATATTCCTGCATTGCAGGGGTTTCTGCAAGCTAATCCTTCCAGTTCTACAAATCTGTGATCCACGGAGTCGTTGCAGCTCTGTAGTTTTCATCTCTTCCCTTTGTTGTTTCGCATTGCAAGATTACAGCACATTGTGTCGTGAAGCCGTCCCAACACTGCCTCCTGTTACTGGCTGTTGGTGGTTGGACAGAGAAATACACAGTGTATAATGATGCCAGTGTATAATTTCATGAATGTGCATGAAACTAGGCATTCAGAAAAATGGAGGGAAGAGAGAGGGAGATAGTGGAAATGTAGTTTGTTAAGGCGCTGAGAGTTTTAGGAGACTCCTGTTCCCTTCACACAGCAAGTTTACCTCTTCTCGGAGTCAAGGCACTATCTCCTTGTTAGAGGTTGAGCAACCAGTGAGTGCCCCTCTTCAGTTTCTCAAGACTTCCCTAAATACATAGAAATCTTGAATTTGCAAGAAATCCTTTTCATCTCTGCTCCACTGCACGTGCTACCGTAAGCAGTGAACAACATATTTACCAGTAGTTCTGCTTTCTGCATTTATTTGTCTCTGTAGTGTACCTCAGCTAATAAGAGTTCCCTCTAGTGGCCAAAGGAGGTCTCACAGACTCATGTAAAAATCTCACGTAAAAATTGTGTGTGTATTTTTATGAAAAAGCATTTGAACCACTGTTTTTTTATTTTTCAAAAAAGGAATTGGCACTTTTGTCCCAATAAACGTCAGCTCCAATGATTTAAATCTTTTGAAATGTAAAATAAGGCACACAGACCCAGACAAAAACCCATATTGTGCAAAATGAGTTGAAGAGGAGCATTATTTTTCAAGGGCTGTCACATGGAAGATGGAGCAAACTTGTTTTCTCCTGCTCTGGAGGGTAGAACTCGAACCAATGACTTCAAGTTACAAGAAAGGAGATTCCAACTAAACATGAGTTAAATCTTTTGAAATGTAAAATAAGGCACACAGACCCAGACAAAAACCCATATTGTGCAAAATGAGTTGAAGAGGAGCATTATTTTTCAAGGGCTGTCACATGGAAGATGGAGCAAACTTGTTTTCTCCTGCTCTGGAGGGTAGAACTCGAACCAATGACTTCAAGTTACAAGAAAGGAGATTCCAACTAAACATACAGAAAAAAAGCTTTCTGGCAGTAAGAGCTGTTCAGCAGTGGAACAGACTCCCATGAGAGGTGGGAGAAGACTCTCCTTCCTTGGGCGTTTTTATACAGAGGTTGGATGGCCATCTATCACGGATGCTTTAGCTGAGATTTCTGCATTGCAGGGGGTTGGACTAGATGACCCTCGGGTCCATTCCAACTCTTAAGATTCTATTTTGATCTGCAGGGCAGCAAACATCAAAGTTTTAAAACAATACAATTTAAAATGAAATAAAAACACATCTCAAACATTTAAGGACAATTAGAAGTGTTTAGCATATCTAAAAACCATCATGCACCCTCACTGATTCCAAGGTTGCTGTGGCCACTATATTTCAGCCATCAAAGACCTGGGTATTTAAATTTTAAAACAGGAATGTTCTCCTGAAAGTCGATAAAGACGGAGACATCATACACTCAGTCACTGTAGATACATTTATAGTCCCATAATTTTATTATTGAAACTTGAGGTGATGTATGCATTTGTTTTATGTGCAGCGGGATAAGTGTGCTTATGCCAGGCCTCACCACTTACATGGACCACACTCATCAAATGGCATGTGAACTTGCCCAAGCTGCAATTTTTGTGCATTCCTAATAAGCCATAAAACAAATGGAGAGCAACTGTTTCCCTTTGATAGCATCACTTCTGGTATGAAGGTTCAGGTATACAGAATGCGAACGCCTTTGTTCTCCACATAGTAATTTTCTTCTTCACTGGTTTTTCTTTTTCAGCAAAGCGTTTATTGCCCACCTCTTCCATCCATAGCTCAACAATCCTTTGGAAACGCGATCGAAAACTCCCGCTTCTCTTTCTTCACATTCAAGGACCGATGCCTTTGCCATCCTTGAGAAGTGTTTTTTTGTGTCTGTCTCTTACCTCAGTCATCTTCACAGCATGGTACATGGTCGTCCCCTCCCACAATGTGGCGGAATATTACAACTGGATGTATTTCTATAACTACGAGCCCATCCATAAGCAGGACTTCCTCTTTACGCTACGCGAGCGATCGAAATGTGAAGACAACAATCCATTCCTCGTCATCTTGGTGACATCACGGCCTGCGGATGTGCAGGCAAGGCAGGCCATTCGAGTAACCTGGGGGTCTCAAAGATCCTGGTGGGGGAACCAGGTGTTGACACTGTTTCTGTTGGGCAAAGGAGCAGAAAGCGACGACTTCGCAAGCTTATCTATAGAAGACGAAAGCATCCTTTATGGTGACATCATCCAACAAGACTTCATTGACACTTACAACAACCTTTCCTTGAAAACCATCATGGCTTTCAGATGGGTGACGGAGTTTTGTTCCAGTGCTAAATATGTTATGAAGGCAGATTCAGATGTTTTCATCAACACGGGCAACTTAGTGAAATTCCTTCTGAATTTGAATGCCTCAGAAAACTTCATAACCGGCTACCCTTTAGTGGATAACTTCTCTTACAGAGGATTTTATACGAAAGTCTCTATTTCTTACGCAGAATATCCCTTTAGGAGATATCCTCCATACCTCAGTGGACTTGGTTATGTCTTCGACACCAGACTGGCTGCGAAGGTTTATAAAATGATGGGCCATGTTAAGCCTATTAAGTTGGAAGATGTTTATGTTGGGATCTGTTTAAATATACTTGGTGTGAACATCACCATTGCAGAAGATAAAGAACTCTTCTACTTGTACAGAATCAGCTTTGATGTTTGCAAGTTCAAGCACTTGATTGCCGTACATGGTATATCACCCCAGGAAATGGTTTCCTTCTGGCAGGAAATAACAAGAGATACTTCACTTCTGTGCCAGTGATTCCATCCTGTTTTAAAACCCTGTTACTTCAAGCCTGTTTGCTCCTCAGCAGAGCAAGGGTGGGCAGATTTTAGGCTGTGTCGTCTCCCCCCTGCCCCCCAGAACCAAGAACTACTGTCAAGAGCCAGGAACAAAATCTGCAAGCACCTTCCAAGTCTACAAAAAGTCTTTTCCCAAATGTGGTTCTCCAGCAGTTCTCCAGACTACATCATCCCCAGTCACTGGTCCTTGCTAGCTAGGAATGATGGGAGTTTTAGTCCAACAACAGCTGGAGACCCAAGTTTGGGAAATGCTGCTTTTAGAGGTTGAGGTGTTCAATGCTGTCCCAGCTTTTGCAGTTTATACGATATAATGTTGTGAGGACTTTTGCAAAGCTAGGAAATGATTATAAGGAAAGACTAGTTATCCACCTGTGGACATGCACATATTGGACACTCAGGGTGGCCCATTATAGTGGCAAATTCTAACTTCTAGCCACCGTTAGAAGGGGGAGGCAGGACATTCATGTGAGCAAGCAGGGATGTCCTTTGCACAGCCTCTCCCAACCTGGTGTGCTCTAGAGGTTGTTGGGCTCACAGCTCAAACCCTCTGTGATGGTGAAGGCTGATGGGAATCCAAAAATTTGACGGTCACTTTCAGAAATGTAAATATTAGTTGAGTAGTTGTGCTTAGCGCAATCCTGACAGAGGCCTGCTTTGCGCACCACAGTAAGACAGCAGGACATGCCATGACTCCATGAACATGCTGGTGGCCAGTGAGGAAGCCGCACTCGTTTTCCTCCTCCCTGGACTTCTTAGCTCACCGCAGGACGTGCTTTGGCTCAGCGTGTCATCCAAACCAGGGATCATGGTTAAGGTTTCTCAGTCGTGACCTGTAACCATAGATTGTTGTTAAGGAGGGAGGAACCTAACCAGGTTCAGGCAACATGCTAAGCCAATCCATGGCTCCGCTGCCATTTTGCGCTGTCCTAAAAAGCCCAGGGAGGAACAAAAATGCCTATGGCCTCCTTCTCGCGAGCCATCGTTTTGGTGCTAAACCATGGTTTGAGCTAGGTGCGTGGTGTGCAAACGTGGTCAATGTCATAGTCTGTTACCACCACATAATGAAAGATAAGCTTTCTGCAAATGGGTTTCTGCATTCTGTTTCCCCTTCTTTAAATAAATTTAGGGGAGGTATGTGTTACAGCTCCGGAGAAGTGAAAAGCACTGAAATATAACATTAGCTAGATACAGGTAGGTAGCCGTGTTGGTCTGAGTCGAAGCAAAATAAAAAAATTCCTTCAGTAGCACCTTAAAGACCAACTAAGTTTTTATTTTGGTATGAGCTTTCGTGTGCATGCACACTTCTTCAGATACACTTGAAACAGAAGAGTCAGACCCTTATGTATATACAGAGGGTGGTGGGGGTGGGTGGGAATGGGTGATGGGCTGATGGGAGTGGCGAACCTGTAGATGGCTGTTAACGACTGCTGATGACTGCAATTGGTCCAGCGGGGGGAAAGCAAGGGCTGAGGCGCTAAAGAAAGCTTGATCATGCATAATGAGATAAGAATCCAATGTCTTTGTTCATCCCAGGTGGCTCCATGGTTTTAAGCTTGGTAATGAGTTCCAATTCAGTAGCTAGATAGTTATCCACTGCTGGTCATATCTTGACATACCTAAGCCTCTTGTTTAGGTTTACTGCAGTGCTTTTCAGTATCAGCTTCACAGCTTCACTGCTTATCAGACCATAGGGCCCAGGTACCATCTGATATCTTCCGAGACATTGCTTTGTATCCATTCCCTTTGGATAGGTAGTGATAGCTTTCAAATTGCGGAACTTCCATCCATGGGAAACTCACTTGATCCCCTCATTAAAGGGAACCTCAGACAATAGGTCAACACTCAGAGGCATACCTAGGCATTGGAGAGACTGGCTCTCGCTGGAGAAACTTCCTGTCCTTCTCACACCGCGGCACAAAGGTGTGTGTCCCCCCCCTTCCTCCTCACCTTACCTTTATTCCAGACGCTTTTTGAGACAAGTATAACAGAACAATTTCTAATGTGACAATTGTAACGTGACTGGGGGTGCATGCCAATACAGCTTCTTGCCAAGGGACCCTAGGGATGCCATTGTCGACGCTCCACTGCTTAAGGGCACATTGGGATAAGATTCATTTATTTCTATAATTTATAACTACCTTTCTGCACTTAATCCTCACAAGCGCCTAAAATGCAAAACAGCACAGTAGCCGGACCATTGCCATTCCTTTGAGAGCAGCAGTGATTTAAAACTGCACTGAGCGCCAGAACTAAATACTGTATATTCCTGCGTATAAGACTACTTTTTAACCCAGGAAAATCTCCAACGTCGGGGGTCGTCTTATACACCAGGTCGTATTTTTTATACGGTGAGTACATCCCAAACTCTATATTTTAACTGGAAAAGTTGGGGGTCGTCTTATACGCCCGGTCGTCTTATATGCCGGAATATACGGTAAGTAAATGCCCACTGAACCATTCCGGAATCCTCTGCTCAATCTGGAAAAAGTTCTTCCTCCTGTAAGTGTGTTTTGGTAAAACACACTTATGGATATCCAACTACGGCGTGGTCCAAAACTCTTCCCAAGCTGCAAACCAGCAGCTTCGAATGTCATGTAATAGGTCATTTAACTGTTCCTAGGGCTATGTTTTGTTTTCTGTAGTTCTTATGTTGCTGCTGTATTTTTTTTATATTAGTACTTTGTGAATTTTGAATAACGGGAAAGTGAAATAAAAATGAATGTCGGCTCTGCCCTTGCCTCTGGTCATTGGGGGGGGGGGGGTAGAGGCGGTCTTCAGAACTCCAACTGGTCTTACATTCTCAGGAGAGCCCAAACGGGGGGATCATACACAAAGAGGTTGGTCAATCACCTTTCATCACTGGACGCCAGTCTTTTTTTGTTTTGCATACAATTTTCTCTCCGCTCTTTTCTCCCCTCTTACTCTTTCCCCATCACTTGTGTGTCTTCCTGCTTCCCAGTGGGTTCCTCTCGTCTCCCTTTCTACAGATCCCTCCCCTTCCTGCCTTTTCATCTCTCCCCCTCTTTCTTGCTCACTTCTAGGACTAACAGCTCCTGCTCCCGCTATCCCATTGCACTTCCTTGCGGACACAGCACCAATTCCCTTTGTAGCTTGCTTCATCTCTTGACTTCCAGCTCTCTTCTTGCGCCCAAACCATCCCGGTTCCTTTGCCTCCTGTGTGTTATTCCTGTCACTCCTGCCCTCCCGCAATCCACCACCTTGCAAGGACCTGGCTCAGGCCCCCCATACACTGGCCTTTTAACTACTGCCAGACACACTGAATCCTTTGGCTGTTGCCTGTTCCCACCCACCAGGATCCCCTCGCAATCTGTATTCAAATAAACATTAATTAAAATGTTTTTAACCTTCTATGGATGATCACTTGGTGCAATATTTATTAGTATTAGGACTTGGTATAAAGTTATGTGGCTCGTGACACACGCACACACCCCCGGAAAGTTTCCCCAGGAGAGAATGCAGCCCTTTGAGCTGGAAAAAGTGCCTCATCGTTGTCCCAGCAATTCCACTTACAACTCTTTAAGCCGATTGTCTATCCTTCGTGACATTGGCTTAGGATGCTGTTCCTTTTTTTTTGAAGGGTCAGGGAACTCCTCCAACTTAACGTCACTTCAGAAATAAAGCACAGTGCCGTAGCTCATGACTAGTGGGAACTGCAACATAATCTTGCTGTGGATTCGCTGGAGTTCTCCACCGCACACCCCAAGTTTGTGCATGTGATTCTCCTTGGACCTTTCCGCCGATTCCCTTGGTTATGTGCTGGCTCATTCGCCAACCGCCTTTCTCTCCTGTGCACCCCATCCCCATCTTTTTTAGCTGATGCAGCAGCTAAAAAAGCCAATGCAATTCTGGGCTGCATCAATAGGAGTATAGCATCTAGATCAAGGGAAGTAATAGTACCACTGTATTCTGCTCTGGTCAGACCTCACCTGGAGTATTGTGTCCAGTTCTGGGCACCACAGTTCAAGAAGGATACTGATAAGCTGGAACGTGTCCAGAAGAGGGCAACCAAAATGGTCAAAGGTCTGGAAACGATGCCTTATGAGGAACGGCTTAGGGAGCTGGGTATGTTTAGCCTGGAGAAGAGAAGGTTAAGGGGTGATATGATAACCATGTTCAAATATATAAAAGGATGTCATATAAAGGAGGGAGAAAGGTTGTTTTCTGCTGCTCCAGAGAAGCGGACACGGAGCAACGGATTCAAACTACAAGAAAGAAAATTCCACCTAAACATTAGGAAGAACTTCCTGACAGTAAGAGCTGTTCGGCAGTGGAATTTGCTGCCAAGGAGTGTGGTGGAGTCTCCTTCTTTGGAGGTCTTTAAGCAGAGGCTTGACAGCCATCTGTCAGGAATGCTTTGATGGTGTTTCCTGCTTGGCAGGGGGTTGGACTGGATGGTCCTTGTGGTCTCTTCCAACTCTATGATTCTATCCTTTGTGTGTGGGGGCAGTGCATACAAACTGTTGCTTTCCTTATTTCCCTCTTCGCCTTCCTGTTTCCCGCCATCCCTGGGCGGTGCGAGAATAATCCACACACACCTTTCAGAGCTACAGTACCGCCTAGCTAAGGCCGAGGTAACTTCCCTTCTGTTTTCTCTCTCTGTGTGTGTTCATGCGTGAATTATTTGTGTGTTTCCTTGCTCACTCCACCCTCTGAGGCAAATGCGTATCCAGTGTCTTGTGTTTTTTGGAAGGGATATGGCTCATTCCACTTTGTGGAGCCACGTTTTAGAAGTGTATTCTCCATGGGGTGCTCAGTTTTGCTGACAAACTGGAATGGCCAGGGTCGGGGGGGATCAATCCAGTTTGCTGCTGGAGGGAATGACGATTTCTGGTGTGGGCTGTTTGCTTTCCTGATGCAGAACTCAAACAGGGATCATAATCATTTATTCCTGCGTAGGACGAGGGCGTGTGTGTATCAAAAGAAACAGCAAGACACCATAACTCAAAAGAGAAAAGAGGCTTGTTATTTATTTAAATATGCTCCTTTTATAGCCTTTATTTTTTTATTTTAACCATACAACCAAAGCCTCCCCCCCCACAAAAAAAATCAGTAGTTTACACTTCCTGTAGACATTAACATAGAATCTGCAGTTGCATGAAACATATATTCCTCACACATTTAAAAGGAAGGGGGGGGGAAAGCTACTTCTAACGCACACACTGAAAGATACAATGGTTGCCCACACCTAGAAGTGACAGCAGACTGCCGCTTTTAGGTTATACTACAGCTAATGCTATATTTACATTTCGTTTGACCGTGTTTCAGATTGTCTCTTAGAGACAGATGTAGATTAAGTACAAAAGAAACCTACTAGTACCAAGAATTATGAGGTTTCACCAGTTCCTTCCATTCTTGCGCATTATGGTCAAAAGTGCTGGGGCTGGATAGGTTAAAATGAGTTCAAATCATGACTTCAGTGTGCAGTTGTAGATGCCGCACTGGGTTTGTTTTTTTAAAACCAGCAAGAATTGCTTCCATAATTCTTTCTGAAGTCTACTTTAAGATGTGCACAAGTGTGATGTGACAACAGCATCTATGTGCTGAGAAAGGTTCTCTGGCTTGGCTTACAACTCTTCATCCTCATCTGGAAGAACTGATGGGCACAGTATGCTTTCCTATGTTAACACCTGCATACATCTCATGATGCAGTTACGCCCCTGTGTTTTTAAAATAACCGGTGCCGAAAGATTAGCAAAGTAGAAAGCAGCTCTGTAGCTCTTCCAGATTTGGCTGCCTTATCTCACAGTCGGCATTAAAAAGGCCTTGAGCTCCTATTGGCTGGCTTTGGCAAAAATGGCATGGAACACCCTTGTACTCTCAATTCAACAGTGTAAGAAACGTGTTCTGATAGGGTGCCTTGCAGAGAGAGAGAGAGAGAGAGAGAGAGAGAGAGAGAGAGAGAGAGAGAGAGAGAGAGAGAGAGAGAGAGAGAGAGAGAGGCATTGCTGCTAAACCAGAGTAAGTGATCTCTAACGTCCTACTGCATGGAGAATGAGATGGTCCACCAGGACTGTAGCTCCCTGGTCAAGCATCTGCCTTGCATGCAGAAGGTCTGAGGTTCAATCCCCAGAATCTCTATAAACAGGGCTAGGAAAATACCTTGCTGGAAACCCTGCAGAAGCTGCGGCCAGCTAGTGTAGACAATATGGGCCAATGGCTTGACTCAGTAGAAGGTAGCTTCCTATGTTTCTGTGTAGTGGCTGAGACTCTCACCCCATTTGCTTCCGATTCACCTCAGTGGCTCTGAGAATCTTGTGGTGCATGATTTGCCAATCCTTTCCTGAGGTCCAGGTTAGTGTAGACCCATTTCTTTTTCAGAAGAAGGGAGAGTAGGGATTGTGACTTAAATTGCAGCCCTAGTAAATAATTTAAGATTGCAGCGCTGCTAGGTTTTATGAAGTGCCAGGGCAGAGAGGTTTTCTTTTGGCGTGGATATCTTCTAAGCATTAATTGTTCTGATTGTGGACAAGTGCCAGACTTTTCACTGAAAACCTGCCAGAACCTTTTTACTTACTTAAAGAGTGACTGGGTCATACGTAACCCTAGGACTATGGAGAGAGGCTTGGCAGCAGCTAATGTTGCTTTTAAACAATACTCTGCAATTAGGGGCAATTTCTTCTGAGAAATTATTTAAGGCAGACACATTTATGGCTGGGAAAATTAAGATATGGCCACCACATTAAGAGAAACGGCTCCAGCAAATGCTACTTTCCCCAGCCATGATACTCCTTTTTTTTTTAATGAAGTGTTGCATTCTGGAAGTTAAAAACGTGTTGGGCTGGCGCCCCTGCACTTTGGGGTCTGTTTAGTTACACTGAGATTAAAGTGACAGTCCTGCTTTACTGAATATTAAGAACAAGTATAAATACTAGAAAGTCAGCTGTGTGAAGAAATCAAGAGTATGATGTTTTCAATAATTCTACATGATGCACACATGTGTCTATCTTCACAGGTGCCTTTTGTTCTACATGAAAGAACATGCTTCTCCTAAGGTGGCACCTTGGTGGCAGCTGATTCTAAAATCTCCTGCTTGAACAGTTGGGATCACCTTTTGAATCGACTAGGTGGTTTTCAACTGAATAATCTAAAAATCAGCTAAACTTTACAGTCCTGTCCTATCTAGATCCTGTTTTCTTGCTGCGTTTCTATTTTGTCCTAAATGTTCTACTCCACATGTTTATCTCAAATGGAAGAACAATTACACTACAGCAATTGCAACATCACATTTAAAGCAATCTGCTGGGGCAGGTACATATGGGCTCTGCTACGTAAAATAAAGTTTGTGTGTGCGCGCGCACTTATGTATGTTTGTGTGGAATCATTTCCAATATCTCGTTCCACAATTTAAACACACCTGCCTTCAAATGACAAATCCACTTAATAGCACCATAGCAAATGTTTGTCATTTTTTTTAAAAAAGCATCCACAAAAATGCCTCAGAGCCACAAGTTAAGATTTGCTGAGTTTTCAGAACAGGGCACAGATGATGGTTTTCATTCCAGAGCTGCAACAGGGGTGCCAACTTGAATAAAATATTGTGGGGGCCCAGATATGCCGCAACCCACATAATTTGAATGGCAATGCCCATCAACTTTGGTGGGGGGGGGGCCCTAGGAATTGGCTCCTATGAACCCCTAAAAATTTTGGTTGGATCACATAAGTTATGTGAGGGGGACTATGGGAACTCATTAGGTCAGCTTTGTACCCGAAATGAGCAAATTGCCCATTCTGAATGTGCATCCAGGCGCTCATGTCTAGGGGAATCATAGAATTGGACGGTACCCCAGGAGTAATCTACTCCAATCCCCTGTGCCCTTTCTAGGTACACATGGAACCAAAAACTGAAGCAACTGTGTACTACCATGTGAGCCACCCTGATTTTAACCTTGTAAATCCCAGAAGTGAACACTTTAATAGCCCATTGATTTCAATAGGAGAAATGAAACATGTTCAACTCTATTAAAATCAATGAGGCTAATAAAAATAGAGTTTCATTTTGCCTGATCATGACCATAGATTTCAATGGGGCTGAATCACATCTGTGTTTCTATAGGCTGTGCCCCCAAAGTATCGTCTTCTACATATTTTATGAACAAGTTTTATGAACATTTCCGGATCTAGATGCTTTCAGTAAATGTTGATTGACTATCCCTACAATCCAGGGAATGATGTGCACATTGTATATACCACAATGCTCTAAATCAAGGCTGGGGAACATGGTGGGCCAGAGGTTCCCCACCCATTTTCCAAACCATGTCCTTCACAGGGAAATGCATGCTCAACAGGCTTAGATACACATAGCTGCACTCCTCTTTCCTAATAAACTAGATTGGTTAAATACCTTGCATGATTCCAGTCTACAATTGGATGCATTTTTCTTTACAGAATACTTGTAGTTTCCTAGATCTCACCCTTGTGCAAACCCACTATTTAAATCCATTTTCACATTAAACACATTTATTCTTTCCCCCGTCAACTGTAAATGGTCACATTTCCTACCATTTCTTAATTCAGTATGAAAACATTGTTTGCTTTCTCAGGCCCCACACAGCCATAAATCTAAACTATTTTTGCCCTTACACGTTGATTCTTTAACTCCATGGTTAAAAACTGATGAAGAATGAGGAAGTGGAACCATAAATTGAAGAGGATTTACAAGTCATTGTTGGCACTAATCATGGTTATATATTACACGTGCAGTGGGCAAAGCATGGTTAGGCTTGTGTTATAATAATTCCACTAATCTTTCCGAACAAGACCCGCTGTTTGGGTCGCAACATGCTTGCTCCCCTAGAAGTCGTTACCATGGTTAAGGGAACTTCTTTGCCTCTTCAGCCTTTCTGCTTGCAAGAAAGGTTCCCCTTGCTGGTTTCAATACTGCCTCCTTATATCTCATCTTCCAGCAGAGCTTCACTCAGCAAACTAAACCATGGTTGTGATCTTCACTAGGGTTAAGGCAACGATCCATGGTTGATTATTATGTTTGTACTGGGCTAAAATCATAGCTGCCAAGTTATCCCTTTTTTAAAGGGATTTTCCCTTATGCTGAATAGGCTTCCTCGCGAGAAAAGGGAAAACTTGGCAGCTATGGCTAAAATGGAATTAGAAAATCACTGAGATAGCTATCAATAAGTCATTGCAGCGAATTCCTGACACATGTTAACAGGTTGTAAACTTGGGTCTAAAAGCACCATTTAGTAATCTGGTATAACTCTTTGAATTTAGAAGCCATTTCCCCTCTTTTCTTTTTTTAAAACTAAGAAGGCATTTTTCCTATTATTGAGTGCGTGGCAATGAACTATTTCAAAACGTCCTTGCATATATGATAGGAATTAATTTCAAATTCTCCAGAAGTGGTTATGCAAGTCATGTTTCTGTAGAAGTATTATTTCTCAAGTCAAGCAATTTCTGCTCTTCCATTAAGCCATGCTTGTTGGGTGATTATTTCCTTATGTAGGAGCCTTTCCTGCAAGAAGAAAACTGTAAACAAGTCTATAAATATTCATTTGAAGCCATTAATTCCTAATATACGGTGTGAGACAATTTTTCTTTATGCCTAGCTGGCTGGGCAAACGAGGCCTTTTTAAACACTTGACTGAATCTAACCTGTGTTCTGTAATTGTTTGCAGGCTATTGCCTTTTCACAATGAGCTTTCCCCTCCTTAGATGTTTTAAAAATGGCTTTGAACAGAATGCAAATTAACAAACACGCAGGTTTCCGTGATAACCCAATTATCTTACACATTGATGATAAATCACAATTTCCTCTTGCTCATTTTGATCTACGCTATGTATAATATCTTCTGGACTAATTAACAAAAATTAATACCTGCCAGCTATCAAGTTTTGTAAAGATCCCACATACTTCAATTTTCTGATCAATAATCAAGATGGGGATGAGAAATACATTTCAGTTATTTCTTCCTCTAATACATTTAATGGTTTGTAAAGCTTGTATCAATGAGCTAAATTTCCAACATTTTTAAAATGTCTCAGTTCCAAGAATTCAGCTGCACCTAAAGTAGGAGGCTACTGACTAGTTTTGTTTCTTACTAATGTTTTTCCCCACTTTTATTATATTTTTTTATTGATTTGTAACCCCCTCTCTCCCTATTTTCATTGCACCTTTATCCTGCTTATGAATGGAAGTCTTACTGGTCTCACATCAAGGCTGCTGAGCAAATCTGCACCTACTTGGGTTTTCCATAGCAATGCCCTGCCAGCTGCTTCTCCATCACTAAACTGGGCCCCCTCTTCCTATTTCAAAGCAACAAGTGAGTATCACATATCACAGTTTTTACTCACCTTACCTCACACAGCAACTAAGTGAAAACCAGCATTACAGGAGCCTAAAAGATTTAAGCGCCTCTTGAAAAGAGGCTGTAATAAAACCAAGAGGTGAAATTACCAGGAACCTGGCACAGGGCCTTCTCTGCAGTGGCACCCACCTTGCCATCAGACGTCAAGGAGACAAACAACTACAATATACAACTTTTAGAAGACATCTGAATGTATGATGTTTTATTATGTTTTTAGAAGTGTTGGAAGCTGACCAGAGTGGCTAGGTCTACCCAATAAGATGTGTGGGGTATAAGTAGTAAAAATATTATTATTAGGAAGGAAGGCCTTGGGAAGGTGTTTCCAATGCCACCATCAGTTGTGCTTATGAAAAGCAATGGATCGCAAAAGCCAATGTGATCTCCTGTTCAGGCACTCCTCTAGTACTGGCTAGGGAAGGGGCAGGCAAGGGATGCCAGCAGAGATTGGCAAAGGGAGAGAACACACACGAAGTATGCCATGCACCAAAGGATTACAACAAAGGAAGAATTGGCCATGGCTGAAAAAGATGCAGTGTGACAATGGGAAGGTTAAAAAGGCCATTCAAAGAGTGAGGTTATGGATGGTCCCTTGCCAACATCTATCAATGTTTTACAACAGCATCTCGTTCTTTTGCCACTGCGTAGAATAAGGATTACCCCAAGGTTAAGTGAGATTATTGAAAACAGTTCTTTGCAGTGACTGAATAGCACTTCTAGTTTTGATTCTGCTCCCACAGAAATGTGAGACCAGCCCTTTCAATGACCTCCACTGAATCTGGTTGCTTATATCCTTTATCTACTCTTACAACAAATGTGCCAGCCCAATTAATCCTCCAAAACTATCTGGCCTGATCACCATGGGGACTGGCACTCAGAACGCAAGCTCAATGGCTTTTCACACAGAACATCAGATCCAATTCCCTGCATCTCCAGGAACAGCAGGGGGAAAAACCCCTGGAGAGCTGCTGCCGATCAGTGCAGACAGTACTGAGCTAGATGGACTGGTGGTCAGACTAAAGTCTAAGGCAGCTGCTATGTTCCAATCTAAAAGATCCTAGGCAGAGCTGGTATGCTTGGGCACTGATGAGATGCATGCTGTTAACCCTCAGAGCACTCTGCCCCTATCTCTTATTGTAAGAAGAATGCACTAAGAGTCCATTGTACTTTGCTAAAAGCATTGGAGCCATTCGTTAAGTCATTCAGTTAAAGGAGCTATTATTCCACATTAATATAGGAGGGCAGCAAAATAGGGGCAGGGATAAGGTCTTTGTTTGCATTTGCCTGCCCAAGTGGTCTGACACCAGAGTTAATTTGTTTTGAGAGTGCACACAATATAATTGGAGACAAGGGCAAGAAATAAGAGACCAGAAGGGTGAAATACACACTTTGCGTATCTTAATCCCTTGTTGTGTTATTTGCAAGACACTCCCATGTTCATAGGTGCCAACTCCCAGATTGAAAAATCCGGGATCGGCGCGGCGCAGCACCGGAAGCTGTGCTGCGGCCATTTTGGAACTGGGCAGAGCAGCACCGGAAGTTGCTTCTACGCATGCTCTGCCCATTTCCAAAATGGCCACAGCGCCAGAAATCATTTCTGCGCATGTCCAGAGACTCTAGACATGCGCAGAAGGCGCCTCCCCGGTCCGGTAAGAATCCGGGGGATTTACGGGGGTTTAAAAAATCCGGGCTGCCAGCGGGAAACGGCTGGAAAAACGGGGGTTTCCCGGGGAATACGGGAGACTTGGCAGCTATGCCTATGTTTCAGGGAAAGTAAAGGACACCTTCCTTGCCGCCGTTGAGGGTTATCTGTTGAGGGGGTCCTATGTATAACTACGGGTGGGATGAGGAGGAACCTGTAACCTTCCAGGTATTACTACTTTCCAGCTCCCATCATCTGGCCAGCATGGTCACACCTGGAGGGCCACAGCAAAAGAAGAGAGAGAGAGACTGCGCAAATGGCACTTCCAGAAGTGCTAAAGTCTAGCAGTAGCCCACCTACTAATCCACATTCACTAGAACCTAGTGGCCATGCTCTAGTATGTGAATGGAGGCCTTCTCATTCACTTCCATCAGAAGTGAAATGTCTCCTAACAGGGCGTTCTCCACTATATGTACTCAAGTTTCCCTCTTCATAGAAGAGAATGGGAATCCCTTGCATGCATATGGCTTTGAATTATAGCTTACTGACATGACCCAGCAGCCCACATGTCTATGGTCTTTCTTTCTTTTTAGAGGGCAGCAACGCTACACAGGTGAACCAAGGTAGCACCCACCCACCCTTCTTCAGCTCACGGAAACATACAGTTAGCTCTGCACATGCACATCAGAGCCAGCAGAAACAGGCAGGAGTTCACTGACCGCCAAGTGTGTTTAAAGCAGTTCAATGGGTAGCCCGGGATCAGAACCCTGTTGAACAACCAAGTGTCTCTTGTTAAGCTATGGTATAAAATTGCGCACAGCCTCTGCAAGCAAAGTTTATGAAGGCAGCACCGCTCCACTAACACACCTGCCCGTTTCCTCAACCATGGAGCCATCAGGTGGTGAGCATTACGGGGGATTAAATAGCCAGGTCACACCTACGTTATTAATCAATACTGGGATTGGAAACGTCCATTTTCTACAGCAAAGCATATGATATTCAGCGGCTCCAAAATACGGCTATACATAATCAACACTTTTAATCCCTTAGGCTGGCTTTCAATTATTTACATAATTAAATACCCAGGCCACCAGAATTATTTTACCCTTGTCAATCTTTTTTTCTTTCTTTTTTTTGAACTAAGCTTCCATTCTACTGAAAAGCTGCTGCTGCTGGTGGTGTGTGTGTGTGTGTGTGTGTGCGCGCGCGCACGCGCATGTATGTGTGTGAACTAGGCAGCAAGTTCACATTTCAGCTTGTTCGCTTCATCAACAGCCCTGCCTTGTATCTGAAGACATGTTGATAACAGAATGTACGGTAAATAGTCTTCCGTGCTAAAAACTCAGCTGACCTCCACAGGCTCTTCATACCCCCAGCCCTTACAACAATCTTTGACATATATAATAATTTCTGCAGGCATAGCCTAGTCCTGATATCCACCACGTCTAGAAGGAAGAGTCAATGAATGCTGTTTGTGCAATTTTCCCCAAGGAGCATGGACCTCAAAAGCTACCTGCTGGATGGAATTGAAAACAAGGCAAAGCACCATTAAAGGCATGCACACAGACAGTAGAAACAGACAGCTGGAGAAGCTCAAGAGCTTGTCCTTACTTATGTGGCAGGAAGGATGTTTACCTATGAAATGAGGGAGAAGGGTGGCATGTTGTGTGCCCAGCAGGCTCACTCCTTCACATCCTCCTCCTATGAAAAGACAGCTCAACAGCTACAAATTTGATTGCTACCCACCTTCCTACTTCTGCAGTTTAGCGGGGCTTGGGGACAGAGAGCAATAGCATTAAAACAGAGTGCATGCCGGGATGGAGATAGTTACAATGGTGAAAGTCCTGTGTCGCTTCCATCAATTGCTCACAAGCCATTCTTGTCTTGCCACTCCCAAGTTGAGCTCCTGGGCAGATGACTAAGAAATCACAGCTCTTCAAAATAGCCGAAGCAGGAGTTGATTAGCCTTTAAGAATGGGAGAATTTATCCTTAAAAGAGCTGGAGAAAAGAAAGCAAGCTGACCTTTTTTTTTTTTTTTAACCCCCACACAATGGTTTTAAATGCATTTGCCACATAGCTCTGCTTTTCAAAAAAAAGAAAGAAAGAAAGAAAAGGGGGAAAAAGTGATTTCTTTTTCCTATTTTCTTTTTGGGTGTACAGTCTTAATGCTAATATACGGTACTTGCTACAGCTGTCTACCATGTTGAAGTGTAAAGGTTTGATGAAGGAGTTCGCTGAGAGAGAGGCAGAAAGATAGAATTATTATTATTTTTTACTGGTCTTCTGTTTTACTGCTATTCTTGAACTTCACCACCATGACTGTTATGTTGTCAGGGCAGCCTCTGTAAAATGACTGCAGGACTATACTCTTGGCTCCAAAATGTGGCTCATCCAAGCGTTCTTTGATGAACCGTACGGCCTCCTCGTTGCTGAAAGCATCCCACAGCCCATCAGATGCCAAGATCATGAATTCTGGCTGAAGTTTGTCCAGGTCAAAGGTTAGGATATCTGGGTCAGGGATGACAACGTTCAGATTTTTCAGCGGGTAATCTCCAAGGGAGCGGGACATGGCCAGGATCCCCTGAACACGCCAGGAACCATTAAAACTGATGAAGCCACCTAGAGGGAAGAAAAACAAACACACACACACACATATTGTATTAAATTGCTTCTGCATGAGGTTGTTCTCAGAAGCTTCTGTGCCTCTGGGCTGTAAAACGAGTTAGAAAACAGAGTAATGGTTTTGCTTTGCATTTCTTATTGCAATCTTTCTTTCCCAAGCACTCCTCACATTTCAATCCTTCCTTCCTTCCTTTCCCCATAATACACCAGTTTCTCTGCTGCTAAGACGTTAAGGAAGGGAAAACTCCTCAGGGTTACCATTTAGGAACTGGAAGCTAAGAGCGAAGTTTCCTTCTTTGGAGAACCATTCTATCATAACTATACTTCCTGTGCTTCGATTCAATGAAAACTTTAAAGAAAGGAGAACATACAGCCATTGCAAGGTACTATTATAGGATGTGTGTATGTGTGTGTTAGCTTGAACGCGATATTTGAAATCAGCCCCAAGCTTGTGGTTTTCCATCCGCAAGATGGGATTCTGTGGACTGCTAAAGATTCCGTCAAGTTATTGGCTGTAGGAAAGTCCGTTGGTGTATCTCTTTGCATGACTAAAGAGTACAAGTGACTGGTTGCCATAGAAATTAATAGCTGGAGATGTTTTCAGAAGATGGGCTAAAGAGGGCAGGCCTTCTTCCTGTTCCCTGGCTGGTCTTGTCCATCTATGCTGAATCCAAAGCTATGACTTCATCCACCCCAAGAAAGAAAAGAAGGAAGGAAGGAAGGAAGAACCCTAATTGTGGGACAAGATTTGTTGGGATGTAAACAGATCCCAGCCACCTTACGTTCCGCCCGTATATATGTTTATACATATATTATATTACGAAGATGCCACTGTCTCTAGCGACTCTCATTCTAAGGAAACCAAACGCAAGGTATGTGCTGGAACCCTGAACTATCACACTATGCATGTTGGTGTGCATAACAATGCTTGTAAGGTCAAAATTACAGCTTCCTCCTGATTTGAAGATGCTCTCAAAAATGAGTTGAAGTTCTCTCCCTCTTCCAGCTCATGTCGTCACCACATGGCATTTCTGCCCTTCCTCACTTGATTTCACTGCCTGCTGCTGCTGGCAAGTTAACACACCTGTTGATGATGCAAATATTCCTAAATATAAGTAGGAGGGGAAGATGGGGAGGAGGAGGAGAACTTAACATCTGCATCATTGCTGCTACCATTGCCTCATGGGTAACACCCCAAGGTTGGACTCCTAGCCCTTTTTAGGGAAGCTTTTAATGTTTAACAGACCATTGTATTTTAATATTTTGTTGGAAGCTGCCCAAAGTGGCGGGGAAACCTAGCCCAATAGGCGGGGTATAAATAAGAATAAATTGTTGTTGTTGTTGTTGTTGTTGTTGTTGTTGTTATTATGCACATTGTTTCTTAGATCCATTGGAATAGTCCATTAAAAAATAAAGGAAGATGTACTGTGAGAAGAAAACACACACACACACACACACACACACACACACACACACACACACACACACACATATACATATATATATATATATATACACACACACACACACACACACACACACACACACACATACTGTATTGAGTAGCGTGATTAACAGAACCTGCATGAATGGACTGTGAAGGTGATCTCCTTGGAGTTATTTCCTCCATTTTATGCTATGTATTTTGAAATCCATTTTGAAATACCCAGACATTGCTACAAGGAGTTGGGTTGTGTCAGTATCCATGCTATTGCAATAGTTGTCACATGAATTCCTGGAGGCAATTACATCCTTACGTGTTTTGTATTTTTTTTGCTCGCCAAATACATATGACAAGTTGCCGAACTGCAAGAAAATATCAGCCTTTGTTTCTGACGTTTGCCATACAGTGCCATACAGTGAAATTCGTATTGATATGCTCAGGCATCCTGCCCTCTAGCTCTAACCAAGCCCTCTTTCTCCCTTCGGTACAATTCAAGAAGAGGTCCGCACTCATTTAAAAAGATTTATGAAGGCGGCGGCACATCAGATACACACTTGTAAAGACCAAAATCTCACCCTGGGGCAAAAGGGAAAGGAAATAACACAAACGAAGTTGATCATCCTCCTCCTCCAGGGTCCTTAGTGGAGCTGTAATGCAATGATCCAGAAAAGTCTTTTGAAAATAATCACCTCACACTTCAGAGTTCTAGGAAGGAAAAGGGGGGGAATTTTCTGGGTACAAACAGCAGGCATCTTCCTTAAAGCAAAGTATATAGCAGGGGAGGGGAGCAGAAGGAAAACAGAGGGGAACAGGGCCGGCTCTAGGGGTAGGCTGGGTTGCACAGGGCGCCAGGGCACCGGGCTGGCAGGGGGGCTGGAGCGATCTCCACACCACGGCGCCAGGGCGTCCGACATGCTTGAGACGGCCCTGGAGGGGAAGGACTCCAGCCATTTGCAAAATTCCATTACGTTCTGCGACTGCCATCAAACTGGATCCACAGGATTCCCATGGCTCTGCACGTGTTTAACTTTTTTTGTTTGTTAACTTTGCTGCGTTGAATGTTCATTCTGTAGTTGACCACCTTTTGCAATGTCTTGTTTTGAAATCTTCAAATAATATTTTAGTTTCCTGTTGCTTTAAATTGTATGCTTTATATTTGACTTCCTTCTCTAATGTTTTATTCTGGATTGTTTTATTTGACGTTTTAATGTAGGTTGTAAACTGCTTTGAGATTTCTTTGTTCCCTTAAAAATTTAAAGCGGAATAGAAATGAAATTAACAACAGCAACAATACATGCAGCCCCCTTTCATGCATCTGGCTCCCTTTGCCTGCAGCAAGGAGTTGATATTCATTGGTTTCCCCTCCTCCCTGACTCATCTTTGCAGGATTGCTTTTGCTTTTCCAAGCCTCGACAGCCACCTCTTATGCACCAAAAGTGGCTTTCTGCCGCCTCTATAAAGCAAAGGCTGAAATCTCAACATAAAACATGTGGTGTTTGCCTGCGGCTGAATGAGCAGCATTTCCTTTTAGAAAAAAAAGTTCATGTTTCTGCCTTTGAAAGAGCACTTCGAAATCCTCCATTACAAAACCAAATATTGTGCACTTCAAGCTTCTGCTTAAGAGGGAGGGTTTTTTTTTTCAAAAGGTTTCTGGCACAGCTGCCTGTTGAGCTCATATCAAAAGGACCCGAAAGTTCAACATGAATAAAGTATATTCCTACCAGGAATATGCAGTTTTTGCAAATTGGAGCTCCACACCTCAGCATACCTTTTACAGCTCTATGTGGCCTGCGTACATGGCATCAGTCTACAGGCATCCCCAAACTTCGGCCCTCCAGATGTTTTGGACTACAGTTCCCATCATCCCTGACCACTGGTCCTGTTAGCTAGGGATTATGGGAGTTGTAGGCCCAAAACATCTGGAGGGCCGCAGTTTGGGAATGCCTGGTCTACAGGGATCCCCAAAGGAAACAAAAAAACCCCCAGCACCCTTGCATACCAGTATGTGCGATCACTAAGTGCGTCAGTGAACAATGGCTACCCCCGATTCTAATTACCATACATAAAACTTAAATTGGTACAGGAAGCCCTTTGTTCTTCCGGTCCAGCAGGAACCAGTGGCCAAGCTGTGGGAGATGAGCAGCCAAACCTAACAAATGCATATTCTTGCTAGTGAGCATGAGAAGGAGCTAACACCACAGAGCTGCATTGCTGATAGGCAGATACTTGGACCATAGAAATGCAATGGATAGAGAGGGCTGTGTGTGATGTCATTTCCCCTCTGTGGCATTCGTACAGAGCCCCCGGTCGTTTCACGGACTATTGACCTGTACACCACTACTTTATTCTTCCGCTGCCACCAATTTTGTAGGGGGGAACCCAGGGCTCCCCAGTGAAGCATTGAGTCTCAGTCAGGTAGAGTTAACAATGAAGATTAAAGTTTATTTCAAACACAAACAAGTTTTAAAATATATTCGAAATGCTGTCACTCTATTCCCTCTCAGTCTTGTCCCTGACTCTAACTCACTCTGACTCCTCTATCTCCCCTCCCAAAAGAACCAACCGAATTAACTGTCAAAACCTCTGGGCTGAGCCTCAAAATCAGGTAGGCTCCGCCTCCGGGCTTTCTTACTGGTCAACCTATTAAGCTCTTCCCCAATACAAACGTATTCCCAAAGAATGGGCAAACACCACACCCTCCATTCCTGGAGAAAGAGCATATAAGTACTTCCTGTTCCTCCCTCTCCCTTTGACCACCGCTGGAGGCAAACATGCCTCTGCTTGCCCCAGTTTTAGGCACATGCCTGAAGCTGGTTATACTGTACTGTAAATATAAGAATTTTGCCTGCGTAGATTTGCTGCTGCCTTTTTTTGTGAACCAGTGTAAATAAATCTTGTTTTTAAACTTACTTCACAAGTTGTTAAGCTGGGTTAGAAGGAGGAAGCCCTGTGAACAAGCCAAGGGATGGTTCTCCCATATGTATTGGGAATGCCCAGAGGTAAGGGGATTTTGGAATAAAATCCTTAAGGTTATTAATGAAGTTTTTAAAGTGAAGTTACCTATAGACTTCAGTCTTATGACAATGGGTATATTAGAAAACACGGCCATAGAGAAAGGTGACCAGCACACCTTCAAAGCAATGATACTAGCAGGAAAGGCAACAATAGCTTTAGGTTGGAAAGATAGAGAAAAGAGGTCTGGACTAATTATTTGTTTGGGCCAGATGGAACCCCTATCTTCAATGGATAACAACTACTGGACCAGAAGACATTCAGTGAAAATTAAAGACATTGTGCCCGTGGCTGAGGACAACTGTTTGAACCCTTCCAATGGATTATGGGTGGGGGAGGGGGTGGGAAGGGAAAGGAAAAATGGTACGAGAAATTAAAAATGGGAAGGAGAGAATATAATGTATGTAAAAATTCTCGTACTTTAATAAAAAAAAAATTAAAAAAAGAAAAGGAGGAGGAAGAAGCCCACTTATTTCATTAGCCGGATTTGTGCAAAACAATGTTTTACAGTCTAATTCCTTTACTTGTTACTGCTTGCTCATACAGGAAGCATAGCTGCCAAGTTTTCCCTTTTCTCACGAGGAAGCCTATTCAGCATAAGGGAATTTCCCTTAAAAAAGGGATAACTTGGCAGCTATGACAGGAAGGCACCCCTCAAAGCAGGCAAATAAGCAGTAGCTGTTAAGGGAAAACGAGGCCAGGGCCAGGGGGCACCATGGATTGACAGTGAGGACCCTGTCAAGGTATCGATCTCGGCAGCTGCCTGGTGATGTCTGGCACCATTGCTGCCCATAAAAATAAATTTATAAAGGAATAACTCCCTTGCCTACCCCCCTCCCCTTCCCAAACAAGGCCAATACAGCATACAGAGAGAAAAATAACATAAAAGTTGCATTTCCAAAGCAGCAGGAGTTCTTTCAGCTGATTACTTAAGTGAAACTTTTAGAATATTAATCTCTTTAATGAAGGCTCCTCTTCTGGATTACAATAATCAGGTTCAAATGTTAATTGCTAATAGGTGCTCTGCTGTTAAAAGACTACTTTGTGCTCTCTCACCAGTGTATGGAATCTACATTTTCTTCTCTTTCCCACAGAGAATTATTGCCTGCTCTGAATGAATCGTTATTACAGGACACAACGCAGCATTAGCCGGAAGAGGCACTGGTTTTTTATCCATTCTGAACTGGAAGCTTCAAGTCCCCCCCCCCCAATCAAGCTACCAAAGTTTTGTGTGTGCATCTTTCTATGTTGTGTGAATTTCTATGTTGTGTACCACCCTGTGATCTTCGGATGAAGGGCGGTATACAAATTTAATAAAGAATAAACGAATAAGGAACCTCTGGTCCTGGGTTATCCAGCCTAGACTATTGCTAGACTACAAGTCCCATTAGCTACAGGCCATACTGGCTGGCTCCAGCCTCTCTACCTTTTCACGAGGGCCTTTTCCTCCAGGATTCTCAAAGGTGCAAAGCTGACCTTCACTGAGGAGAAGCTCCATACAGCTGTGTTTCCAAAAAATGCAAACAACACCTTCCTGCCGAGTTTATTACAGTATTCTGTCAGAAAGCCCACAGAAGTAAACACCAAACTTTATAAGCTTACCGGCTCTTTTAATCCTCTTCCTCTCCTTGAGCTGGTAGGGCTTGTGATCGTGCGACAAAGGGATAGCATTGCCATCCTTATCGCACAAGACGCCCCTCGAATCCCCAACGTTGGCCACCGTGAGCTCCTTATCTGACAGCAATGCAATCAAACACGTTGTACCTGAAAGGGGCAGAGGAGCAGGGATGGAAACAGATGAAGAGAGCGTCAAGACAATGGAGCGAAAATCACTACTGCTCGTGTCAACACTTTCTCCCCCCCCACCTGTTTTATCTGCATTCAGCAGCCATCAGAAACAGCAGCTGTGTTTGTATCTGAACGAAACATCTAGTACTCTGATGACAGCCTATTTAATGGCACTGATCAAATCTGACAGTCAATTTCTTCCCTGCACATTATTTCTAGTACATCTGATTTTGGGTTGGCATTACAGGGGTCAGTCCTCCGGCACAGCACTTCTCACCTGGCTTATCATTCAGGTGTAATTTTAAATGGCAGGAAATCTCTCTCTCACACACACACCTTCATGGTATATACAGGTGAAACTCGGGAAATTATAATATCGCCGAAAAGTGCATTTCTTTCAGTAATGCAACTTATTATTTTTTCTTTTTCTTTTTACAAATGCTTTCTTTTGGAAATTCCACATTAATAAATACTGTATATTCCGGCATATAAGATGACTGGGCGTATAAGACGACCCCCAACTTTTCCAGTTAAAATATAGAGTTTGGGATATACTTGCCGTATAAGAAATACGACCCGGCGTATAAGACGACCCCCGACTTTTGAGAAGATTTTCTTGGGTTAAAAAGTAGTCTTATACGCAGGAATATACAGTAGTTACAATAATGCAAAAATAAACAAAAACGAACATCGCTATTACATTTCATTAATTACATTCCATTTATAATTGACCCGCCTAATAATGACAAGTAATTACAATTACAACAAATAAAGGCTTGGCATATCTTGCTTTGCATGTCATGCATCTATCTCATATATTGGTTTCACCTTTTAAGTTGCATCACCTTTTAAGTTGACGATATTCTAATTTTCCGAGTTTCACCTTTAAAGACTGCCCCTTGCTTTTGAGGGACACAAATGTATGGAAGACTTGCAAAAACGTGAACAGCACCTTGCTGCGTGTGGTAAAGGACAGGAGGAAATGGCCTCTAAATTACAAAAGGCAGAGGGAAATATACTCCCAGTGATAACCTGACGGGTGTCTTCTCTCACTGGGCGAGGAGAGTAATAAGAGAGAAAATTCCTATTGACATATCAGCCTGCTTGTTGCCGTTCATGACTGACAGCGACTTACATTTACAAGATGTAGGAATCAACTATATCTGGGGCAGCTGCAACCTGCTTGACCCCCCCCCCCGTCAAATTGAGTTCTGTGGGGAAAGGCAACTTCTGGACATGTGACCACGAGAAGCCTCGTTATCCAGAAAAGGTTGATTTTACGTCCTCAGAGCATATGCTGCTGCCTCATACCTGCCCGGACCATCTAGCCCAGGCACCCCCAAACTGCGGCCCTCCAGATGTTTTGGCCTACAACTCCCATGATCCCTAGCTAACAGGACCAGTGGTCGGGGAAGATGGGAATTGTAGTCCAAAACATCTGGAGGGCCGAAGTTTGGGGGTGCCTGATCTAGCCCAATTCTGACTGGCAGCAGTTGTCCAATGCAACAGCAAACCTGCAATCTCCTACATGCAAGGCGCTTGCTTTTAGCTGAGGGTTTGGGCGCAAAGAAACCACGAATGTGCCCTTCTGGAGGAGGAGGTTTGAGTCACAAAATCATCTAGCATGAATCAATTCAGAAGAGTTCATCAAGAAAAGCTAACCATATCTTATAGCAGGGGATGGGGGGGGCTTTATGTACGATGCATTCCCTGTATAGATACAACTTCCTTGTAGAAAACTGAAATCAAGAAGAGCCCTGTGGATCAGGCCAAGGTAAGGTAGGTAAAGGACCCTTGGATGGTGAAGTCCAGTCAAAGGCAACTATGGGGTTGCGGCGCTCATCTTGCTTTCAGGCCGAGGGAGCCGGCATTTGTCCACAGGCAGCTTCCCGGGTCATGTGGCCAGCAGGACTAAACCGCTTCTGGCACAACAGAACACTGTGATGGAAACCAGAGCGCACGGAAACGCCGTTTACCTCCCCTACTTGCACTGGCATGCTTTCAAACTGCTAGGTTGGCAGGAGCTGGGACAGAGCAATGAGAGCTCACTCCGTCACGGGGGATTCAAACCACCGACCTTCTGATCGGCAAACCTAAGAGGCTCAGTGGTTTACACCATCCAGTCCAGCATTCTGGTGGCAAAGCAGATGCCTGTGGGAAGTCAAGCAGGACATGAGTGCATGTCCTTCCCACTTGTGATTCTCAGCAACTGTTATTCAGAGACATATGCTTCCTCTAAAAATGGAAGTAGGCCATGGCCACCATATCTAGCAGTCTGATTACTGCCATGTGCGGTGATACACACTTAATGTCTCATTTTCTACATGTAGTTGCTACCAAAAAGAGTCCAGCAGTGATTGAGTTCCTGCTGTCCTTAACAGGCAAGCCTATTTATATACTGCCGGATAAATAAAAAATCATGTTCCCCACCGCCAAGCAGAATTAAGTCTTTCTGAACAAGATGGCATCTAGTTTTGCACATACTTTTTGTGTGCTAAGACCAGTCCCATGGTTTTAGAACGTTTGACTTAATTGCTAAGAAACCCCTGCATATCTGCCGCAGAATCCCTATACACCGCGTGGAATTCTGGGTTGTGTTTACGGAACATGCTTGTTTCTTGCGGCACATTGGCCAGGCCTGTTGGGCCTCAACATCATGCTTAAGGGACAGCCTAGAAGACATGCAACGCTCCAGGGTGTTGATCCCTCCTTCCCTTCCATACATCCGTTCCAGTATCGCATCTGAACAAACTATGGTAGATGGGTCTGCACAGTTAGAAATCTTCAAGGACTAGATTCTGTCTTATGCTAACTCTGGGTTTCCTTCATGAAGTTGCAAGGAAAAGCAGCTATTATATATTTCCGGGGTACAACACCTGACATTTAACTTGACTTATTTGAAGACTGCTGAAATTAATTTATTTCCGCATCATCACAATTCATGTTCTGGTTTATCATTTAGCGGTAAATAAAATTAATTTCATGCTTTCTTTCTTTTTCCCTTTATGTGGGCCAGAGGAGTTTGAGGTGAATTTTCACCTCAGTTAGTTAATCTACATCTGATTATTCATAAGACTGAGACATCTGTCTTTGCATATAATGGAGACTTGGAAGATGGTGTGTGGTTGTGTGGGAATTATCAGTTATGCGAGAGAAGGAGGAAGTTATGAAAACCCATTGTTAATGTATGCATGAGAAGGAAAGAAGCGTAAAGCAGTAACATAGGCACACATTTTGGAATCCTGGTCCTGAAAAACTGTGATGTTGCAGCCCAGAACACCGAAGTGATGTCGTTACAAGTTGGTGCAACAAGATAATTTCTGTAATGTTGTAACTGTGCTAGTTTTACCCCTTCTAAACATTCACCTGCTGTTGGCTCAAATCAAAGGACTGGGCTGTGAAGGTTGTGTTGTACAGTAGAACCTCTACTTACGACCGATTCTACTTGGGCCCGATCCAAGTCGCGACTGCAGCAAACCCAGAAGTAAATACCGGGTTTGCCATGATTCGTGCATGTGCAAAAGCGGCTTCTGCCATTTGCGCACGTGCAGAAGCAGCTGCTGCCATTTGCACATGCGCACAACGGCGCTTCTACTAGCGACCCGTTTCGCCTAAAGGACGGGCCACCGGAACGGATTAGGGTGGTAAGTAGAGGCTCTACTGTACCTTCAAACAACTGGTTTACACCAGGTGGATTCAGCAGCTTCATATGGAAGTTATGCATCACAGGTTCCAGTAATGCATGAAAGCATGGAAGGGAGCCAGGCATAATGATCCCACCTCCAGTGTCGCTTTTCAGACAGGCTACACCCCCAAACATTTGCATGTTGGGTGGAAAAGGCCTGAAGGAAGAGTCAAGGCATGTGCAGCTGAATACACACACCGTCCTCCATCAAACACTGCGTAATCTGGGTTCCCAATCACATGGAAAAGCCTGCACATGTTCAGTTGAATGTGCATGGGTTTCCCCTTGAGACTTCCACTCAATGTACAAAGATCTGAGGATTGAGCCAGCAGGGATAGGGATGTTGGAGTGCGCATTGAGTGTGCATGTCTCATTTGTGTAAAGATCTTGGGTATGACCTCTCCTTCCTTGGGGTGGGGTGGGGGCTAAAGGAGGAGAGGGGGGGAAATCACACAAACAATGTGCAGAGCACTGAGGTTGCATCTTACACTGCGCATGCCATGGAATAGATTGTGTATGTCCACTTCTCCATCCTAGAATTGCTGGCTGATTAGACTTCTCACATGTGAGTCAGCTCAAAGAGGTAGATGTACCTCTTTGGTACATTACAGAAAAAGCCATTACGGCATAAGGCGAATGCTGAACAGCTTCACAGTGGTACCTTGGTTCTCAAACGCCTTGGTACTCAAACAACTTGGAACTCAAACACTGCTAACCCAGAAGTAAGTGTTCCAGTTTGCAAACTCTTTTTGGAAGCCGAACGTGCTTCGTTTTGAGTGCCACACTTCCGATTTGAGTGTTAAGCTGACTGAGTGTTACGCTGAGGTCTGTCTGTTTTTGCTATTTATTATGCGTTTTTGTTTTTGCAGCTCTTTTTGTTTTGTTTTTGTGACTGTGTGGAACCCAGTCCAGCTATTGATTGATTGATTGATTGTGTGACTGCAGTACATTGTTTATTACTTTCATTTTATTGATCAATGGTCTCGTTAGATAGTAAAACTCATGTTAAATTGCTGTTTTGGGGGTTGTTTTTTTAAAAAAAGTCTGGAACGGATTAATGCATTTTGCATTACTTTCTATGGGAAAGTACACCTTGGTTTTGGAACACTTTGGTTTTGAAACAGACTTCTGCAATGGATTGTTTGAGAACCAAGGTACCACTGTACTCTACCACTGTTCTGTTTATTTTCATTGGCCTTGGCAGAAAATCTAGACACAGTTGGACTTCTTAGGACTAGAAGTTATACATCTGAAAACAGCAACTCTTAAGAACACCATCTCAGATACTTAAAAGGACTCGTCTGCAGCACCTGACGCAGGGAGGCAGGATTAAACAATGCTTTCTTGCAGAAAATTCAAGTACTCACTCCACTGCCTTTAAGTTTGTTTTTAAAAATAAAGATAAAAATTGGAAGATCCAGTTACAGATTGCTTGCATCTCATCTGTTTTGGCCCCGAGAGACGTCAGCTAGTATGTGTCCGTCTACTGGGTTTATGACAAATGCGATATCTAATCCTGCTTTACCCTCATGACGCTGCGGCAACACTGCAATCCTATCCCTGTTTATTTAGGAGTAAATCCCACGGAGTTAAATGGGGCACACTCTAGGGTAACTGTGCACAGGACTGCCGTTTAACCCTCTTATATGAACTATTTCTCAGCTTCTCTCTCCTTTCTGAAGTGATACATTTGCCTGAGCAGCTGCAAGACAATGTCACCGGATAACAGGAAATCATTGTAGGCAATGATGTCTCCAAAATGCATCATGAGAAACATTTAACGTGGTTTTTGTTTCATGCTTTATTTTGGGGCAGAATGAGTTTCTTTTTGTTTCTAACAAGTGTGTGCAAAATAAGAACCACCACCCCCACACATCCTAGGAGTAGGATGATAATTTCCAGTATGATTTATGAAACCTCACTTTTCATCTTTTGCTGCAAGAGTCGACTGACAGCTGGGTTAGCATTAAGTCCCTGACCCCCATGTGGGCAGCCTGCCATCACAGGAGAAGAAATCCTATTTGAACTTTGTTTTCCTTTCCAGCTATTGTTATTTCATTCGTGTAACCTTGCAGGTGTGTGTGTGTGTGTGTGTGTGTGTGTGTGTGTGTGTGTGTGTTGCTGTTGTTGCCGGGCAGAAGGTGCACTTCTCAGGCGCCTCCAAATTTAACATAATTGCACAGTGGGAAATTCCGAACATAAAAGGTCCAAAATTGAGAACACATGTTGTGTCTTGGTCCCCGGACAGCCCACTGAACACCAACCTGCTGTGCAGTTTGAAAAGAAATCACCAGAAAACATGAAGGCACCTGTAAGCTAACTGGAAGAGAAAGGCTGTGCTTTTCCCCCACATAACCAACAAGCTGGAAACAGAAAATTAGAATGAAACAAGACATGGTTTAGATCTCTTGGAGTTGCACAAATTTACAAGGCACACAATCATACGCAAACTTCCTATCCCAACATTAGGGATGTTGGCGAATTCTGCTGGAAATGGGAATGGAAACTGCCACCATGTTCTGAGGTCAGGTACAGACATTACGCAAGTATGTAAAAGCAGTATTTGGGGTTGGATTCTGTTTAGACCTCAAATGTTATGTAAATGAGTTAAGTAGTTTTCTGCATTGTTGCAGGCATTTCCCTTCCACTGAAATGCACTGAAACGGATTACGTCGTTGATTGCGTAATTGATTACATTAGTTAAAGCCACAGAGGAAAGAATGTAGTAATGTAAGAAAAGCCTGCTGGATCAGGCCCATTGCCCATCTAGTTCAGCATCTTGTTCTCACGGTGGCCTAACCCGATGCCTGTGGGAAACTGGCAAGCGGGCTCTGAGCACAAGAGCAGTTCCCTCAAATGTATTCAGAAGCATAGCCATTGTGACTAGCAGCCATTGGTAGCCTTGTCCCCCACAAGAGAAAAATAACGTTGGTTTCAGTGGAAGCTGAACTGTGACAGAAGAGAAACAGTGCTGAATCCAACGATCCCAGTTATAGGATGGAAATCACTGCCTCTTTACATCCCTAGCCATCATTTGATGCTCATCCCATCACCCCCCAAGCCAAGAGTTGTCATTCACATCCTATCACTTTTTGACCATGATTAGATAGACGGTTACACACTGCCAAGTTCATTTTTGGCAAGACGGCAGATAGCATGAGAGCGCTAGGAGGTGTCATGTAATTCCTGCGATTAAGCCCAAACCCTCCAGTTTGCAGAGATTACGCTGCTGTCTTTTCCTTCCCTCCCTCCCTCCTCTCACTAGACACTAAATTCACCTTACAAAGGAAAATACTGACACCCTAAAAGCTGTTTTTGGTTGTTATGGCAACTAATGCTCCATAAATTACTATGATCAAGGAAATGCCACTGGCCTTGAATTAAGAGGAGGGTTCTTCCACTGTGGGTTCTATTTTCTATACCACTGCTCTGAACTCTCTTTTAAATTAAGAAGAGGAGGAAAGGTGCTGCAGTGTTGCTCAGTAGAAGCAAAGAGCAAAAACAGGGACAAAGAGTTGCCATCAAATGATGGCGTGTATTCAGCCCGGCATTTGTTTGGGTTTGTTGTTGTTTTGCATTCTGTGCAAGCTGTCCCTGATTCTGAAACCAAATGAGTATGCAAAGCCAAAGAGTGTGAGCTTGGAAATGCCACTTTCAAATTTCATCTCAGCTACATATTCTGGGCCTTTTCCGGTGCAACACTAAACTGTGATTTAGTGCTATGTCTATGAGCCTGCACAAACCTCTGGCCTGTATTCTCCCCGCTTCCTTTTCCTTAGATACCAGGAAGATCACATAAGTTTCTGCAACAAAGAACTTGGGGACTTCTAGTTAGTTTAAACTAGTGCTGGTTCAAATAAAGCAGGAGCAAACCACGGTTTATGTTCCTGACCTGCTCATTATTCAGAGTTTAATCTAACCAGAGTTCCAGTCAACTTACAGGTTGATGCCAGAAAGGCATGGCGACATTATCTAAAATCAGACCCCTGCCCCTTACGCCAACAGAAATGCTCAGACCAACACCAACAGGTAAAGGGAAAAGAAACAAGGAGAAAGGACCCTTGAAATAGCCTATCAGCAGTTAGAATGTGAACAGCAGGTGGAACAACCTCCCAGGTCATCTGAGCTCAGTCAACCTTGCTATGGTGTAGTAATGCACTGAATTCTAATCATCGTAATCATTTGTAAAAATTACATACATACGTACTACTTAGTATTTGCGAATTTTAAGCCCAACTGTTGTTTGTTGTTGTCTTTTTAGGTTCTCTCTCTTTTTTGGCAATACAGAAATAGCCACTCTATCTGTGAGTTTTGGGGTATTTGATATATGTAAAAAACTGCTTTTGATAATCAGGCTATGAACAGTCATGCATCATGTGTGTCAAGATTCGAATGTGTTTAAAAGAACAAGCCCTTAGCTCTGCTGGCCTTATTCATTCTGAGACCTGTTTGTTAAATATTATTTTAGATACTACTTTTCTGCTCATATGCCCTTTACTGCCCCTCTTATTCCCGCAGGCTGGGAGAGATAATATGGTAATTACTTTCATTCCATTGGTTGCTAAATGTGGGAATTAATTATATCTGTTAACAATGATAGCGATACCTCTAGCCACGCTGCCACTTCATACCCTTATACCACGGTGCAGCCAATCACCCAAGGTGATATTTCAAAATTCATTCCCCCACCTTCTCATTTGACTACCCCCATAACCCTGCAAATTAGAAGCTAATAAAGAAAAATTAAATCTGTATGGCGCTGCACGAAGGAAGAATTGCTTGACTTTGTAATTCTGTCCCTTTGAAGATATCATCATGGACATTTTAATATTTGCAATGGAAACCGTGTGAGGACGCTAATTGAGCTTGATGTTTCCAGCTCAGAGATTATCAGAAAGGCCAGATTGCAAGCCCTGGCAGAACCTGTAGGGTCTTCCCTGCTGGGCTTGCCCAAGGTCACAGTGGATCTCCAGAAGGCAAAGGAATTTGGGTTGTATAAATCATTGTTGAAATAAATAAAAATTATTTTTTTAAAAAAGGAATTTGGGTTGAGGCCCATCCAAACAGAAGACAAGAGAGGATTCATCTTGCAATGTTAAACTGAAGATTAGAAAGAGACCATTGAAGATCAAGAGGACAGGTTGTCAGAGCAAAAACATGAAGGTTAGCATTCTAACTGGTAGCCTAACCAAGACACATCCTGGGAAGCAATTGTGAAGGAGGGCCTGACAGAGGCAAAGATTCACAAGACCATCAAGGCTAGATAGATGCTTCTGAGCAGCTCACGATCAGGCCATAAAAGCAATAGCCCTTTGCTGTTGTTTATCCCTCAGTAACTAGAATTAGGGATAAACAACTTTGTAGAATTACAAAGATGCCTGCTTCTTGGGAGAAAAGCAATGACAAAACTAGACAGCATCTTAAAAAGCAGAGACATCACCTTGCCGACAAAGGTCCGTATAGTTGAAGCTATGGTTTTACCAGTAGTGATGTATGGAAGTGAGAGCTGGACCATAAAGAAGGCTGATCGCGGAAGAATTGATGCTTTTGAATTATGGTGCTGGAGGAGACTCTTGAGAGTCCCATAGACTGCAAGAAGATCAAACCTATCCATTCTTAAGGAAATCAGCCCTGAGTGCTCACTGGAAGAACAGATCCTGAAGCTAAGGCTCCAATACTTTGGCCACCTCATGAGAAGAGAAGACTCCCTAGAAAAGACCCTGATGTTGGGAAAGATTGAGGGCACAAGGAGAAGGGGATGACAGAGGATGAGATGGTTGGACAGTGTTCTCGAAGCTACCAACATGAGTCTGACCAAACTGCGGGAAGCAATGGAAGACAGGAGTGCCTGGCGTGCTCTGGTCCATGGGGTCTCGAAGAGTCTGACACGACTAAACAACTAAAGAAGAAGAAGAAGAAGAAGAAGAAGAAGAAGAAGAAGAAGAAGAAGAAGAAGAAGAAGAAGAAGAAGAAGAAGAAGAAGAAGAAGAAGAATTCAGAGGAATACAGCTTCTGGACCTAGAGATTCCCTTTAGAAATAGCTATCAACAGACCTACCCTTCCCTGAATGGGCCTGGACAATCAGGCAGAGACAGACTTTTTAAAAATTGAGGCCCTTGGGTTGTGGGCAGAGAAGCAATTGAACAGAGACCGCAGGGAATTTGTTTGAGGGCAATCCCTGAAACAGAAGAAGGGGCAGACACCCTGCAAAACCTCTAAGAATGGTTTAAGAGACTAAACATGGGAATTGCTGTCACTGCTGAGGGTACTAAAAGAGCACACAGAGTAGGAGGCCCACGATCTTGCAATGAAGAAGTGGCTAGATATATCATTGTGTGCTTTGAACTGTACTGCAAAGAAAGAGCAGGTGTAAAAAGCATTGCAAAACAATGACAAACAAAAAGAGATATACGGTATATCCTGAGATGTTGAAGTGATTCTGAGCTTTCAAGCCCTTTACAGTACAGCAGCACTCAGAATATTCTCTGTTAAATCGGTAGTGCAGCACAAGTGGAAATTGCTAAACCCCGGAGATGAAAGGCCAAGCTATTTCTGAAAGATCTCAAAATATCTCCTGTTAAACCTGGCCGAGGAGTGAAGCTAAGATGACCCAAAGTGGTTTGGGATGTCACACTATCAGAGCATTTAACACACCATAGGGTAGTCAAGGGAATGTTCAAGCATAATCATTTTGATGTAATATGTTTTCCATTTCTTTGTTTTGTCAACATGCAACATTATGGCATGGATATCTCTATACAGTGGTACCTCAACTTACGAATGACTCGACCTACGAATGTTTCGAGTTATGAACAGAGTTCCGTCTGCCATTTTGGATGAGGTTTAGATAGGATTTTTTCGACTCACGATTTTTAAAATTCCCCCCCATTGGCTTCGACTTACGAATTTTTCAACTTAAGAAGGTTCGTTCGGAACGGATTAAATTCGTAAGTCGAGGTACCACTGTACAATAGACTTTTACATTATTGTAACATTCCTAACTTACCTGGCACTAGACCAAAACTGCTATGATTATTTATTATTTGTTTTGCATTCTGGGAAATTAATAAACATTTTTTAAAAAGGGTGAATATAGTGTTTTGATACTTTCAAATTCTATGGTTCTATGATTTCTAGCATTTTTAATTAAAACATATACTACCTGCCATAATGCAATTAATACATTTTTTCCTTAACAATATAGTATGAATAGTATCCTTCAAACAATGAGGGTCAATAGTATATTACTTTGTCCCAATTATTAATAAAGTGCTGTTTCCTAACTCAACAATTCTGGAATCAAAATGATCTCCTTAAATACGTTTGAAATATTGCAAAATCTGAACTTGTACATGGCACAAATCTCTATTAATTTATGAGACTCCTTCCCGTTCTTGCACAAGCCATGGATTTGTGTAATATTGAATAACCCCCATGCCTGGCTTTCTCATTTTAAAATGGGCAATACGGTAGATTTGAAGATGGAAATGGTTTCAGTGCCAGATTAAGCAGCATGCAGAAAAACAGATGCCTACCTGAACAATGAAGAGTGTACCGAGGCAAAGAGATTATTACAACTCATGCAGACTAAACCAGAGATTATTAGAAACTGTGGGGGGAGGTTGGGGAGGAGAGAGGCCTGCTGGCAGACAGTGAGGAAGTTGTTTGTGCAATCACGAAACAATGGAGGCAAAGCAATCTAGGTAGCAAATCTGCTAAAGATGGATTAGGAAGAGGGATACAGAAACAAAATGCACACCTGTGCCAGCTCAAATGATATATTGCTGTTGGGGGGGGGGAATGCAGTATGCTTTGGCAAAGACTAGGCTTGCCACCTCCATCAGAAAGAGAGAGGGGGAAAACTTCACAAATTCACAGCTGCATACACTTAAATATATGTACATCTGATGGCTGCTTATCGACCAATATATGGAGGGGAAGTGGCAGAGCTATGGGTTGAATGCACACCAGATGTGGAATTGCACTGCAAACAGATACAACTTTAGTATTATACTAAATATTTCAGTGAGGAATACTCTTATCTAGTTTTTCAATTTGTTGTGTTCTGCTGGCAGGCTACTCCATTATCCACTCCTGTTTCCATCCCTCCCCCTTTAAGCAGGGCCGTAAGACAGCAGCAATTTCCATTTTGGCCTGTATTCATCACAATCAGTCTGTTTCTGTTCTACTGCAGTTCAGCTTCTGCCCTGCTGCAGTTCAGCTTCTGCCAAATACTATGTTATTTATCTCACTTTCTGCTATTTAACTGAAATTATGTAACTTACATTCATTTCAGTGTAAACACTGAAATAATGTTTTTTTTTTAAAAAAAACACACCAACAACAAATCCTACTACTAATTATTATTTGTAAATGATACAAATAAATACGGATTGCATTCTCTTTCGCTCCTGGCCACAGACGAACACACAAACTGCAGCAATTCCTACTTCCTTTTCCATTTTCGTTAGAATTTTCTGACATCCATACCTTGGAGCCAGGATTACTTCCCTTAAAACCTGCACATTCTGGAATAGGGCAGTACATTCTGAAATGCTGTCACGGCTGCAGTCAGCAGGCACATCACTAAGAAACCTGGACATTTACAGGTTACAACACTAATCGGCATAACCAAAAAAACCCCTCGGTTTGATTCTTCCACCTTCTCTACCCTGTGATGGAACATTTAGAAAGGAACAATGTGGCTTGAGTCACCCTGTTGCAGATGCTGCTCCTGACATGTTATGGACCCAAGCAACATCTTTGCACTTTTCTGTACTTGTCTGCAGTTTAGCTCAGTAAGTTTGGTGTAGTAGAGAGACCCAGTCGGTGTAATGGTTAGAGAGTGTGATCCCCGCACTTGCGGCTAAGGAAGTCCCCCCCCCATATTTTCAGAGGGGACCTACCGTGTTTCTCACATTTTAAGACACCGTCTTATAACTTTTTTCCCTCAAAAAAACACTGGGTGGCTTATTTTCAGGGAATGTCTTGTTTTTATTACGTCAGGAGCAGTGCCCCTCTTGCTCCCTGGCTCCCTGCGGGGCAGGATTCTTGACTGAAAGAAAAGGACGGGCAACAGCCACCACCAAACTCCGTGAGAGGGAGTCTGAGGGAAGGGAAGTGTGTGCGTCCCTGGCCCAGCCCTCTCTCCCCGGCCCTGGGATGTTCGTGAGGGAGGGAGGGAGGGAGCTCCTCCGAAGGGCTGCTCTCTCTCTCTCTCTCCTCCCAGGTGGGGACTCACTTAATAGCAATCTGCTACACTGGAGCTTCTTAAATTTAAACCAGTACAGTATAATGGAATCTATCTGTGTGATGCAGTACGTATAGCAAATAAGGATCTCTACCAGCCAGCCCAAGACTTAAGAGCGAAAGTTCCAACAATGTAGCACTTTGTAGCACTGATAGCAAAGAGGCTACCGGCTGATAAGAGATACTGTAGAAAACAAGGCAGTTGAGCAGCAATTAAAATGGTAAATGGTAGCAATTGTAGCAATTGAGCCAGCAGGAAAGCGGGGTGAGATAATCTGCTGGTCCTAACTGCTTCTCTTACCCACAAAATGTTAACTTTTAGCAGCTCCTAAACAGCGAGAAGCCACCGGCAGCGATCCCGGTACCAGTAAAAATCCTTAAAGGGGCAGCTCTACAGACAAGCAATAGAAAGAAAAAGAATCCTCACTTTTTAAAAGGTTTTTAAAAGGGGGGAAGGTGGGGGGAAGCGAGAGGTGGGCTCTGTGTGTGTGTGTGTGTGTGTGTGTGTGTGTGAGAGAGAGAGAGAGAGAGAGAGAGACACGCAGGGGAGAGAGAGAGAGAGAGAGAGAGACGCGCACACAGAGTCTCTCCCTAAAGGGGAAGGCAGCGTCTTCAATCGCCCCTCTTTTCTTCCTCCTGTTTCATCTCCTCCCCACCGCAAATGCCACTTTTCTCCTCTTCACTCACACAGCCTAGCTAAAAAAAAAAAAATCGAACGGGAGGGGAAATCACGAGTCTGCAGCAACCAGCAGCTATGGCTCTTCGGTGCATTTTTACAAGCTTTTAAAAGAAATACGTGTCTTTGGAGCGACAGCAAAATGGGGAGAGATTTTTAGGGGGGGGGAGTTTGCTGGCGGGAGGGGGGAAGGGTCTATCACTATGTCTTATTTTCGGGTTATGGCTTATATCGCACAATTGCTTAGAAATCCTGCTATGTCTTATATTATGCCTACGTCTTAAAAAAGGAGAAACACGGTAGTCCCCTCAGTATTCAGGGGGCGTTCAGCTTTGCCCCCTGCCATTGGGCACGTGATGTCAGGGCGTCAAGCACCACACACACGGGCCCCCTCAATCCCCTTGAGAAGATGGGGCCTCTCACTTCACAGGGTTGTTATGAAGTTTAAATGATGAGGGGGAGAACCATGTATGCCCCCTTGAGTTCCTTGGAGAGAAAGGTGGAATAGAAATTATATATTCCCTCCAATTTCCTCTCAGTTCCAGGTTATTCCGACAAACAACCATTTGCCTTTACAGTTGAATTTCGAAGCCGGTGATTGATTCAAGCCATACCTTGCCCACAACTGAGAATGGGAAACTACAGTTAGAAACCAGTTTCCATGTCCGGCTTGGAGGTTTGCCCCATGTGGTTGTAATGCAAACACAGTTTGCTGGAATTAGGAAGTGAGGGAGGGATGACAGTGTACAACAGGAAGCGGAAGTATGTGAGCCTGAAGGCCAAAGGAAAACTCATGTGGCTATTAAGTTCAGCTGAACCAAAGTACTGGAGCTGGGCCAGGAAGTCCAGGTTGAAGTCCCTGATGTGCACAGGTAGGACAGCCATGGGGAAGTCACGGGACATAGATAATAGAAATTTGCCTCATTATACCAAGTGAGACCACTGGTCCATCTAGGTTGGTACTGTCTATACTGACTGGAAGCAGGTCTTCCAGATTTCAGAACTTTTCCATGCACAACAAATGAACTACTACTACTACTGAGCCAAGACCCTCTCTCAAATCTCTCTCAGTCAAATCCCCCTCAAGAGTTGTTGTGATGATTAGATGAAGAAATATACACTGGAGTCATATGTACACTGCATTGAGCTCTTTGAAGTAAGGGTGGGGCACAAATGTAATAATTAAAATTCAGGCAAAGGTAAGGGCATCTATAACAATACCAACATAAATAAATGTTACAATGACTAGCCAAAATCCCTTCAGCCAAAAGAAAAATGTGTAGCTCGTAATTATGGGAAGGAATATCACCACTACTAAGACTAATAAATACTAATAAATCTGCCTCCATCTCCTCCCTGTTCTCTTGGGTTGTTGTGAATAATTGCATGATCTTTAGATTACTGAAGCTTGCAAATATTGGGTCTTGCTTAATTATGGTGTGAATTCAAGCTTGAATACTGGTATGTGTATATGTGTGTGTGTGTGTGTACATAATCGTCAAGTCTGCTTTAATAAATAACCACCACATCTCACGTTTCCAACTTTAAGTTGCATTTACTCCCTCATGCTATAATGGGTTTCCATTCTTAAAGGGCCAAGAACTGCAAATGGGGTAAAAATGCAAACCCATGGGTTTATCAGCATGTGATGCCCACTTCTGGAAAAGTGGTTTTCGGATTTTAGCAGGGCTTTTTATTTCCTTCCAACAGTGGGTCAGATCTATACATGAGCTACTACAGAGAATGGGCTATAGCTCAGTGGCAGAGCCCATGTGTGGCATGTGGATGGAAGCTACTGGATTCAATCCCCACATTTCCAATTCTTTCTCTACAAAGTAAGTCACTGCTGCTTACTGGGACCATGATGGAATGGGAAGGTCAGTGTGGTGCTAATCTAGGGGTCCTGCTGTTGTGTTTGCACCTCATCAACCTTCCTGTGGTCTGGCCTCCCCCCCCCCATTTCCTGGTAACCATCAGTGACCCAACAGTCAGGAGGTCAGGTGTGCACTGCTGCCCCATCACATTGGCCTCTTCTGACAAGATCCATGGATCTTGCTGCACGCAAGGAGCTGTAGATCAGGATGCTTATCCCAACATCAGCACTGGAACAGCACCTTTCTGACGCTCCCCTAAAATAATGAGCAGGAAAATGGAAGAAGGCTGTAATGGGAATGTGGCCATCCCGACAAATCTATTGTGAATCGGGGTGGAAGGGGAGGCTCTGCTAAGGGGACATTCCACCTACACAGATATTTGCTTATGGGGAAAGCAGTTTCTACCTGTCTCAGGATACTATCAATTCCCTGGAATTTTGCAGCTCCTGCTCCATATTCCTATGCTGCCCAGAGAGACCTTCACGTCCTTCCCTGTTTGGAAAACCATTGCCGGAAAGAATATTGGAATTGATTTACTCCAATTTACTGCAATGCATCATACAGCGTTTTCTATAGTGTCAAATGTAATGAATGTTGGAAATGCTGAAGGGGTAAGTTGTGCCCTGGTGCTGGGATCCTGAAGTTCAAGCCTTTCCAATGCTACAAAAAGAGCAAAGCACTTTCTGAGATCAGCCATGAAATTAACTAACACATTTCCTTAGAACATAACTGTTGTTAGGAAATGGGTGTCCAGCAGTCAGAAGGCTAGGCAATTGCCTTTCTTCGGCTAAACATGCATATCTTTGTGTAGAATATTGGGATATCTCACACACACCCTTCACACATCAGATACTGTACATTCCCTTTTCACTTTCTAGTGTTCTGGGAATGTTCAGATTGTAAAAGATATACGTGGGAATCTGTGGACCTCCAGATTCTCCTTAACTACATATCCCTGGGCATCGGCCATGTTGTCTGAGGCTCATCGGAGTTATAGTCCCCAACAGCACCTAGAGAGCTACAAGTTCCCCACCTTGATTAATATGCTGGCAAAAAATACTTCAGTAGCTGTACACTTGGTAAAACAGATATGGATAGGAGCTCCTTCTTCTCCATGCCTAACCCAAGACAAGTAGAAAAGAATAGCTGGTGACTAACAAATCTTTCGGGTGACATTACATTTTATGTATCAAAGCACAGAAAGTTAATCACTGAAAAATGGAACCACTATCGGGCAGCCTCTCCATCTTCTGGACTGTCTCATGAATATAATGCTGGCCTCTGCACAAAAACGGTTGGCGACATAGCACCAATGTTTTCACACAAGACAAAAGGAGGGTGATTAATTACTCTACCTTTGCCTTTCTTTCTTTTTTATTTTTTTAATAAAAAATAATACGAGAGAAACTGTAATTTCAAAGCTGCTGCTCTGTGCACTGTTCATACCACACAGAAAATCTCCAATTAAATACCATATAGACAAGAGCTTTCTAAACTTTGCATGTTGTTGACACTCTTTTTAGACACACATCATTTCATGACACACTAATTCAGTTTTACTTGCAAACCGGCATTCAGGCATTTATTCTGTGCGTGTTTCCCATTGACCTACTTGTTGAGCTTTCTTCTTGATTCGTTTGCAATGAAGGTTTCTTCTGATTTGTTTGCAGCAGGGTTACGGTAGGTGGTGGTGCCAAAGCATCTGTGACTCCACACATTCCGGTGCATTTTCCTGCCACTTTCCTTACTGCAAAAAGCCCGAACTTTTGGGGAAGCAGGAATGTTGCACAAGGCCTCCCGTTTTGCTAGAATTGCACAACTTGAATTTGTCAGTACGTGACTGAATCTCAACCAGACCCCCTCCTACATGCCTTCTTACTTACAATGAGTCCAACAAGTGGCTCTGGCTGCGAGTTTCCTCCTCATTATTCTCAGTTTTGCCCTTGTAGAACTCAGCAGGGAGGAGGATGGGGAGAACAGTACAATTAGCTGGCTCTGCCTGCCATTGGCACTGACTCCAACTGCTGTTGGGCTCCTTGCCTTCCCAATGGGCACTTGGAATCACTGCTCTCAATCTGTCCCTCACAGGTGGCTCTTGCTCACCTACCTAGCATATGGTCACTGACTCATAAGGAATAGGACTTCCGGAAAGATGGCGTCGGTTCAGAAAGCAGGCTTCGGAGCTCCGCAAGCCTCTAATTGACTTTAATTGCTGCTCAATTAGCTGGCTCTGCCTGCCATTGGCACTGACTCCAACTGCTGTTGGGCTCCTTGCCTTCCCAATGGGCACTTGGAATCACTGCTCTCAATCTGTCCCTCACAGGTGGCTCTTGCTCACCTACCTAGCATATGGTCACTGACTCATAAGGAATAGGACTTCCGGAAAGATGGCGTCGGTTCAGAAAGCAGGCTTCGGAGCTCCGCAAGACTCTAATTGACTTTAATTGCTGCTCAGGGAAGTGATTTTTCCTTTTCCACTTTTAAACTTATCAATTCACTGAGAACTTATCAGCACTTTCTTATCTAGGTTATAAGAAACACTCTGGGCAAGCACTGCAAGAAGCATCCTGGGCAAGCCGTTAGCTGCTAGCTGTTAATTGCCAGCTCCCTAAGAGCAGCTTAGGCGTTGGGTGTCAATGGTAAACATATATTGAGGGTGGTCATTTTTTATTCAGTCTGTCCCCCTTAGGTACTTCCTGTCTGCAACAATCTGCACATTGTTTAAATTCTTCCAATTAATTTTTTTGCTCCATAATGTTCAAATTATTCCAATTAATTTTGTTTTCAGAATCACAAGGATGGCTGCAGGCAATATGGCAAAGTACTGATTGCTTTCCGTACTGCGAATACGCCTCATTTCCGCTTAGAAGTTCATGCTCATAATGATCTGCAGTTGATTGTTACAATAAACCCAGTTTCGAAGAATGGAAAAGTGCTTCCAACTTGTTTTATAACTAAGGCGATATTCTGACTTCTGATAAATCAAAAAGCAAACCTTCCGTCAGCTGGTAAGCAAGGAAGTTATTTCCCCAAGGACGTACAATTCTCAACCTAAATTACGTAATTTAGCCAAATTGGGGGAAGTTTCTTCACTGTTCCAGCTTCTATTTTTACTCTTATTTGTTTTATTCCCCCCCCCAATTTTTTTTCTATACAACAAGCAAATATAAAACAAGCAAACTCAGATCTAAAGCCAACAATGAAATTGGGTAAAAATAGCCTAAGAGCAACAATACAAGAATATACTAATAGCAAACTTGGGTGCTAAGCTGCATCCTGAAGCCAGCTTAATATTATTATTATTATTATTATTATTATTATTATTATTATTATTATTATTACTCCGCCCATCTGGCTGGGTTTCCCCAGCCACTCTGGGCAGCTTCCAACAGAATATAAAAACACAATAAAACTTCAAACATTAAAAACTTCCCTAAACAGGGTTGCCTTCAGATGTCCTCGAAAGTCAGATAGTTCTTTATTTCCTTGACATCTGATGGGAGGGTGTTCCACAGGGCAGGTGACACTACTGAGAAGGCCCTCTGCCTGGTTCCCTGTAACCTCACTTCTCGCAGTGAGGGAACCGCCAGAAGGCCCTTGAAGCTGGACTTCAGTGTCCGGGCTGAATGATGGAGGTAGAGACGCTCCTTCAGGTCTATTGGGGCGAAGCCATTTAGGGCTTTAAAGTTCAACACCAACACTTTGAATTGTGCTTGGAAACATACTGGGGCAGGGTAGGGCAGCAGAGAAGTTGGGGCTGTGTGATACACTGGTGGAGCCCACCTGGCATTCCCAATGGTGCATCTGGGCAGCCTTGACCTTGACAGCACCATGCCTCATCTCAGTCAGGTCAAGTGTAGCGATGTTGGTGCTGGGAGGATGGCTCTGCCCTACCACATCGGCCTCCACTGGAGGCAAGCATGCTTTATTGTGGGCTTCCTCCCAGACAGCCTTACGGAAAAGATGGTGGGAGCATCCTAGTGTGTCAGAAAGCACTTTCATTCAATTGAGGATAAGGTGGGAGTTTGGGCTATGGTGGGCATGCAAACTTAAGGGCTATCTGTTGCAAGTCCAAATACTGTAGAGAAATAATCTGAAGAAAATGAATAAAAAAGATTTGGCAAAAAAGAAGGTAAGGAATTATTCGCTTTGATGAGATGTAGAATGTCTATCAGCCCTGAGTGCTCACTGGAAGGACAGATCGTGAAGCTGAGGCTCCAATACTTTGGCCACCTCATGAGAAGAGAAGACTCCCTAGAAAAGACCCTGATGTTGGGAAAGATGGAGGGCACTAGGAGAAGGGGACGACAGAGGACGAGATGGCTGGACAGTGTTCTCGAAGCTACCAACATGAGTTTGATCAAATTGCGGGGGGCAGTGGAAGACAGGAGTGCCTGGCGTGCTCTGGTCCATGGGGTCACGAAGAGTCGGACACGACTAAACGACTAAACAACAACAACAACAACAACAACAACAATGTATAAGTAAGCATATATCTATGTCCCCTCCTGTCCTTTTGTGTGTGTGGGGAATCAGTGGCCTTCCTCCAGATGTTGCTAGGAATCGAACTTCCACTATGAGTCTCAGACAGCACAGACAGTGGTAAGGTATGTTGGGAGTTTCAGTCCAGCAGCACTCAGATTCCCCGCCCTTGATGAAGGAGATATAAAAGACGCTGCAATGAGTCACCTATTTGTGTTAACGTAGAACCGTCCCACTGTAATACTGGTTGAAATTAACTGGGCTGGGAACGGCAGCCAACATACTGGGACACCGCTGTAAACCCTGAAAAACGCACCAACTTTGCCTTTTAAGGTATCGTACAAACAGATGAATTGAGCAATTGAGAAAACAGGTTCCAGGTTTTCTTAACCACGAAGTAATTTGGGATTCTTCAATTATTTAAATGCTGAACAGGAGTCAGGCACCGGAGACTGGCTGAGAAAATTAGGAACATAAAACTGGAAAGTTTTGTCTTGGGTAGTTGGCAGCAGGCTTGGGAATAGGGTCCAGGAGTCTGTCACTCCTGCATATAGCAGCAGTATGAAATGCTTGCAGAGATAATGGATTAAGGGTGGGATGCGAACCTAAACCAGCAAATCGGCTTACAATAAAATCTGCAGAGTGCCATGCAATTCATGCAAAGCCGTAGAGAGCAGGGGAGCTTGGAAAGAGGGTCTCCATTTAAAGCCTAGCCTTGTATTTGCCATACCACACCGTGTTGCTTCTGTTGGCATAAGCAGAAGCTGTTGGCATAAGCAGAAGATGACAACAAAAGGGTGAAATTACGCTACAGGTGTATATCAGTTTTAGATCATTTGAACTGTTAGCACCCTCAAAGGATTCTGGGAATTGCAGTCTGAGGGTCCTGAGAATTCTGTTAGAGAACTGCAGACCTTTCACAGAACTACAGTTCCCAGGATTCCCTGGGATGAGAGAGCAATATTATATGAGTTTAGCAAATACTACAAAGGCCAAGATATTCATGGCCAAATGCCTGTCCCAGACCACATTGTGTATGTATTTCTGCATTTCTGGCCATGTGACCTTGCTCTCAGATGGCCAGATAAACACCCCATGTATACTGTAGATTCTTCCCCAAGTTATATTCGTTTTCTCCGCCACCCAGAAGGCAAATTTATGTCTAGTTCGTTTTGTTGAGTGGCTAAAGTATTGCACTTGCAGACTTGGCAGGAAAGGAGATCTAGGCCTAGACTTTTGTATTTCCACTGACACTTTTGCAAGACAGAATTATTATGAATCATAAGAATGATACCATAAAAAGTAACTTTCTGCATTACAGTCATGTGCAGGAGGTTTCAAAACACAACATCAACATAAAGTATTCTTTGTTCATGACAGTACACCTCCTTAGTCTGTCATATATATATATATTTTAAGCGCGGGAACTGAATTAAAATTTATTGTTTCAAAGAACACAAACACGCAGCAAATGAACCCCTCCTTAACTCAGATGTTTCAGTTGTAAACATCAAGCATAAATGCTATGAAGAGCTACAGGTGCTACAAACAGCATGAGTTGAGTGACAGATTGATGAACATTTATCACGAATTGTTGTTCCTTGAGCATTTCAGCTTTCGAAGCCAAAATATCCCCAACCATCTAAAGAGACTTTTATAGCAATGCTTTTATCTTTAAAAAATCTGAATTAAAAAAAATCCGTATGTCTTGATAACTGTACTTAAAACCAACACCTGTCTAAAAATATGGCTGCGTAAAAGAAATTAATGCAACAATAAGCAAATATGAATCACATTTTATATAGGCTTTTATGGATCCAAAGCCAAAGCTTATACCAACCTCCCAAAAACAGAAAGTAGAGATCAACATCTTGTTGCATTATATAGCAGGATAGACAACATAGTGGCCTCCAAATGTTGCTGAACTACAACTCCCATCATCCCAAATGGTTATGTTGGCTGGGGATGATGGGAGATGTAGTCTGACAACATCTAGAGGACACCATATTAGAGACCTCTGGGTTACAGCTTCAAATAATGCACATTCTCATGTCTGTAACACTACACACCTATTCTGCAACAAGCTATTCTGTCCTGATATTGTGTTTATGCTAATTCAGCTAAACTCAAAGTCTAGGAGAAATTTAGGTTGTAGTACTATACTCACTGGGGGATGAGCCCCTTTGAGCCAGTGGGACTTCTTGGAAGACATGCATTCCCAGGATTGTGCTGTTAGTGTCATTGTCCTATTTTGCAATCTGAAATGTTCTTAAAAATGTATCAGCTAGATTGTAAGTGTCAATAGGATATATATGCTTCTTAGATTATTCATTAAAGCTGCCAATTATAAATTTTGCATCCTGATGTTGCATTTCAAGTCCATCAAAACCAGATGTGGAATCAGAATTACAAAAGCAACAACCCTTTTCTGCCCAGGAAAAAGCTTCCATGACTCAAATGGCACTGATTATGACTGAGAAGAACCTTCTGCTCCCCCCCCCAAATATGCATTTAAATCCCATAGAAACCATCCATTCAAAATATGTGGATGTACCAGGGTTCACTCTTTTGCAGCCAACTGCACACAAGCCAGGGCTCCCTTGCGGCTTTTATGAGGAGGAGGAAATGTTCCAAATGTATATACAAATGTTGAAATGTAAGTACCCAACATTTCCATATAAAGCTCCTGTGCACAGTATTGACAATTTGGCATGTGCATTAAGAATTACAAAAATGCAGCCTGTGTATCAGATTCACAGCAGCAGTGTGAACAGGTAGAGCTCCTGAAAAAAATGGGTTACTTCTCTTCTAGGGTCAAAGTAAATGGATCTGCCTTTTTAAGTGACTTCCAACCAAATCCTACCTTGCACCTGTAGTTAAAAGGAGAGATTATTTTTCCGTCTCCTCTACTAAAGAAATAGGATGATCCCAGTTTTGTGAAAAGAAATCAAGTAAACGCACACCGCAGCAACAACTCAATGAAGCAACATTAATTTCTACACCAAGTTGCAAAGGTACGGGGCGAATATGGTACATAAAGATGGCAGCTGGCCATGAGAGGAGAGGAGAGGCTAGATCAGACATCCCCAAACTGCGGCCTACAACTCCCATGATCCCTAGCTAACAGGACCAGTGGTTGGGGAAGATGGGAATTGTAGTCCAAAACATCTGGAGGGCCGAAGTTTGGGGATGCCTGGGCTAGATAGCAAGGCTGGAAGTAATGCTTGGTTTATAAATTACAGGAACATAAGACGCTGACTTGCATACCAAATCAGGCCACTAGTCCATCTAACTAAGTACTGTTGGCACTGTCTGGCAATGACTCTCTACTGTTTTCAGACAGCAGACATTCCCAGTCTTACCTGGAGATTCTGGGAATGAAACATGAGACCTTCTGCATGAAAAGCAGGTGCTCTACTACTGAGATACTATTCATCCCCATACAGTATCAGTAAGTTAGTGTGAGAAAAGCACTATTCCCTTTTCCAGTTATGGGTAGTTTTTATTATTATTACAGTAATAGCACAATCCAAATCACTGGTGCAGCCCTAGTTATTTCTGATCCACCAAATCAGCCTGCAAATTACTAGTAACAATGAGTTAAACTAAGTCATTGTTTCTCAGTAAAAGGTAAAAAGGTAAAGGACCCCTGGACGGCTAAGTCCAGTCAAAGGCGAGTATGGGGTTGCGGCACTCATCTTGCTTTCAGGCCGAGGGAGACGGCATTTGTCTGCAGACAGCTTTCCAGGTCATGTGGCCAGCCTGATCAAACTGCTTCTGGTGCAACAGAGCACCGTGACAGAAACCAGAGTGCACGGAAATGCCATTTACCTTCCCGCCACATCGGTACCTATTTATCTACAGTACTTGCACTGATGTGCTTTCGAACTGCTAGGTTGGCAGGAGCTGGGACAGAGCAACGGGACCTCACTCCGTCATGGGGATCCGAACCGCCGACCTTCCAATCGGCAAGCCCAAGAGGCTCAGTGGTTTAGACCACAGTGCCACCCACGTTTCTCAGTAAGTCGGTCCATTCCACAGACCGTTTAAGCATTAGGCTAATTGCTACCACTTTTCTGTACAACACAGATGCCATTGCATTCGTAAGATTCCTGATGAAGAATATTCCAAAAGGAACAGATTAAACTCTTAATATCTTGTGAAATAAAGCAGCCATGTATTATGGTAATCATTAAAGTGTGTGTGTGTACACACACACACACACACACACACACACAGAGAGAGAGAGAGAGAGAGATTTGGGTAGAAAAACTGACATTAACTCCCCTGCCTCCCAAAATTATTCTTAGGAATCTCGGGAGGCAGCCAACTATGGAACCATCCCAGATTTAGAAAAGGAGGACAGCCTGAGGTTATAGTTATCCATTGGAATTTCCATTATCTTACTGTTTTCAGACAAATAACAGATCCCCAACCCCCAGTGCCAAGAACATTTCAGGGTTTGTATCTACAGTACTCCCTTGCTTTGAAGACGCCAGGAAGACAATCATCTAAAGGAAAACATGTTTGTGTTTTGGCAGCACCTATAAATGCCAGAGATAGAGAACCGACACCTTACTTATTCTGGATGCAAAGGTGTACGATTTCCAAGGTAGAGGAAAAGATGGGTTCATGAGAATCTATATTACAGTATGTGCCTTCCCCCCTTAAAACACAGGGGTTTGATGCCCTCTCTTTTTACGGCTATAAGACTAAAGAAGAAATAGTTGACAGATGTTTTGGGACCTGAATTTTTTAGAAAGGGAAGTACCAGCCACTCTAGATTTCGGAAACCACACAGAGGACCAAACAACGTATTATAAGTGAATCTATGTATCCTGTTTCTCAAAAAAAATAAGACGTAGCCATAAAATAAGCCGTAGCAGGATTTTTAAGCATTCAAGGAATATAAGCCATACCCCGAAAATAAGACATAGTGATAGGCGCAGCGGCAATGCCGGCCACGGCAGGAGGAGGAGGAAAAAATAAGACATCCCCTGAAAATAAGCCATAGTGGGGTTTTTTTTGAGGAAAAATAAATATAAGACGGTGTCTTATTTTTGGAGAAACACGGTAACTATAGCCCAACATGTGTTTGTTTGAAAAGATGCTGGTGACACTCTATGTCACTTCTCTGCTCTCAATTACTCTGTCCTAAAGTGACTTTCCAAGCAAAAACACAGGAGTCTATGGACCAGAGTCACTTTATTTGATGTATAAGATATACTTTGGCCCGCTTGCTTTCAAAAACTAGAGGCCATGTGGATCTAACCGCCTCTTCAAAACTACAAAAGTAGACCAACACAAACAAACAGCCTTTGTGTTTCCTGAAGAGCTGTCCTCTCTATGCCACACGGCAAAGCATTTCTTAAACTAGAGGGAATTTCAAAATACGTTTTGCCACATGTCATGGGAGAGGAATCAAAAAGACCAACTGGGTTCAGGGCCGGCTCTAGGGGAAGGCTGGGTGGCGCGGGGGCGCCATGGTGCTGCCGGGCTGCGCACGGCGCCTGCCCACCAGCCGCGGCAAGAAATGTGGCGGGGCGGGGGCGCTCGAGCGATCTCCGCACCACGGCGCCCGACATGCTTAAGACAGCCCTAACTGGGTTCATGTAAGCATCACAGCGATTCTAAGGTCACTCTTTAGAGCCTGGCCCATATTAATTAAATCCATGTGAGGAACCTATCAGATTACATTTCAAGATAGCAGCAGAGTTCAATGCGGTTCAGTCCAGATGAGAGAAAAAAGGAGAATTCAAATAAGGTCCTGACATTACTAAAAAGAAGTGCATGATAATCTCTGTTCTGAAGATCATAGTACCTTATAAGTGGAGACCAATCTCTAACTTTCATGCTTGGTCTCAATTTAATAGAGAAGGTTGTCTTCATTTTGATACTCTCCCTAGTTGTTAACTGAGAGAGTTACGGTTCCTCAACATCAGCTGGCTATGGATGTGTTGGCAGCAATACTGAGAAGGCCTTTTTTCCAGATTGTTTGAAAACCTGTCATCCTTAAGCACGTGGAGATACGTTCCATAATACAATATACATATAAGTGGAGAAGTTCTTTCCCCCTAGAGGGAGGGAGGGAGGGAGGGATAGATTTGGGCACATCCACCACCTATGAAAGAGCTCTTAGCATCCTACAGTTTCACCAGCAGATGGCGTCCATACCTGGACAAATTGTAGATAAAACTACAGAGCTACAGTACCACCTGGCCAACAATTTACGGCCACGCTAGATGTAATGTCGGAGTTCCATTATTGGAGCTCTTGGAAATCTTGATAAAGCCAAATTCCTGACTGCGGAAGTGTCTAACAGGCTTTGGTTGAATGTGTTAAAATTACTCAATATAAAATGCAGAAGGGATGATTATATGCCTCTGTGGAAAAGTGGGCAAAGTGTAGGAATTTTTAAATATCACATGTGGTGTTCATACTATTCTCTTGATATATATTATATGGCATATACATATACTATTCTCGCAATATACATCATAGAAGCCAATTCCTAGGGGCTGAGGAGGTACCTTTGCCCTCCCCCAAGTTAATGGGCATTGCCATTCAAATGGTGTGTGCATTTGCTGCTTCTTGTGTTTGATTGTGTTGGGCGGGGCTTACCTGGGCCCCCTCCAATGATTTATTCAAGTTGGCATCCCTAATATACACACTGCATTCTCTCAACATAAATTACGTTGCTAATTTGAATGCAGAATGGTTGATTTCCCCCACATTTACAGATGGGAAGGGCAAGCTAAACCTCATATACAGGTATATGAAACAATTTCATATATGGTTGCAGCAAGTTATTTAAGCAAAGTATTGGAGATGGGCAGATTTACAAGAATGTAGGAACATGCTGCAATTATGTATGTGTAAAGGCAGAAAGGCAGAAAACACATTTATCTGTGGAAAACTGGACCCTCTACTGAAGGTTTTGGAAGAACTGCATTTAATATATTCAAGATGTGACAGTGTGTCGGATTCGAAGTAGTGCAAGTGTTTTTTTCCAAAGCACAAAAAATGGGCTTCCTTCACATTTTACACAGAGGGAGCCATGCTGTCTAGCCCATGTGAACTGCCCCTTAACCCAGAGATCTGGGGATAAGCTGTGGCCATTCAAGGGTAAGGAAATGACACCAATCAAGATTCAGAAGCAGCCCCCTCTGCATTCCTTTGTATATTCCTGGATTAATTCCTGGCACTGAGAAGAGGTCGCAGTTGGAAAGCCACTGAACTCTTGGCTCAAATTTTTGGCTGTAGCCAAGGGGAGGGGACAAGATTGAGAAGGGGGGGGGCAGCTCTCTTGAGAATACTGCAGATCCCCTTTCTGAATTCCAAGTCCCTACCTGAATTTTCCATTTTTAGTAGCCCCTTTATTACTACGGGCTACACAGAAAATCATATATTCCATCTATAGGCCAGCTCTCACCGACATGCTGAGGGTGTTTAGGACTACAGCTCCTATCATCCTCAGCCAGAATGACTTGTGACCTAGTCCAATACTTTGACCACTGCAATCACACTTGCCAGAAACTGAATTCTGGCTGTTCTGTAATTATTCCCCACTTCCTTAAGTCTATTTACCACAATTCTAGCTGTAGGCTTCCTCAGATTAAGCCCTAATGAAGATCTGCAATGTTTGAAGGAGAACACACAAACACACATGCACACACAAATGTTAGATGGACCAGGACGCGGCAAACACATCTTCACTCCCAGCTTCCAACAAGCATCAGTCTTAAGCAAAGTCCCAGCTGGCAAGTTCTCGAGTCACCTCAAGGGATTTAATTAGCAGATCCATCACAAGCGGTATAAATAATGACTAGTTTGTAGATGCTGCAGACATCTCTTGATCGCTTAGTGAGCAGAAGCATTAACAGGGCCCATCTGCTAGAAAAACCCCTTCAGGATTGGATATTGTATTTGACAAATTGTTTCAACCGCAGCCATATTATCCCTAGGCTCCAGCAATCAGGTTTTATGAAGGACTAACACACATCAGTAGCAAAGCCATATATCAGATAAGCAGCTAATTTCATCAGGGTAGCCATAAATAACTGTCCACTCTCCTGCTGGCTGCAGGGCACCTCAATATACAGATTGCTTACATTAAGTCCTTTAACACGTAGGAGAATACAAGAGGCAGCTTTTTAAAATGTCGCTTCCTGAGCTTCCAAAGTTATGTTTAAGGAGCAAAGGAAAACCATCTGGATTGCATAATCTGATTTAGAGGAACAGTAGGCCTGGACACGGGTGTCAATGAAAGCACTCTCATCCCTTTGTGCTTTATGTTTTACTCTTAGGCTGTGTCTACACTGGGGAGTTTGCTTTGGTTGGTTCAATAATGGCTCTGTGCCACGTCACAACTGGTCAGTGTTCAAATGTTAGTTTTGACTAATAAATGTGATTTTTACCCTTGTTTCTGCCCTTTTAATTTATTATTTTAACGCTGTATTTTAATGTACTCCTACTATTACTATTACTATTATTATTACTATTACTACTATTATTTTGACTTGTATGTAAACAAGTATGTAGTTCTTCAGGCATCCTATAAGTACTGAATAGGGACAGCTCATTAAACTGGAGAAGACATCAGTCAGATTTTCATACCCAAAAGCCTAATTTCATTGGGTTGTAACCAATGGTGATGTTGGTTTGAGGGGGAAACATATTTCACCCCCAAAAGTCAGGATGCTTGAGTTCTGCCAGTCCCCATTACGTACTGCAGTCCTCAGTGCTATAGCCCAGGCACCCCCAAACTTCAGCCCTCCAGATGTTTTGGGCTACAATTCCCATCATCCCTGACCACTGGTCCTGTTAGCTAGGGATCATGGGAGCTGTAGGCCAAAACATCTGGAGGGCCACAGTTTGGGGATGCCTGCTATAGCTCATTCTGTTCTGGAGAGTCTCCCAACCTCCAGAACAGCTTTTTGTCACAGGGATGAGGGGGTTGTTCCAGGGGATGAGGGGGAGGCCTCGAGTCAGAAGGGAAACTGCATGAAGGGCCAGCTCAAGACATTTTGCCACCTGAGGCGAAGGGCAAGGCACATACAGAAGCCAATTAGTAGCTGAATCTCTCTCTAATACTGTTGAAAGGACAGTGTCTTCCACTGCACTTAAGGGCAGCAGGTGAGCATAGTGAGTACAGGGCAGAGGACATCGCACTCACAGCTCTGGCCACTCCCTGCACCCTCAGCACCAGCCACCTGAGGCAGCTGTCTCACTCTGCCTCATCACAGGTTTGGCCCTGACTGCATGCAAGGCCACACCTAGCAGCACGTCTGCAAGGTGAGGCTCTGGTGCCAGTGCCCTAGGACTGCCATACCCCAGACTCAAAGGACTCCATCCCAGAAGCCCCAGTGTGACCAGAGGCACCTTTCAGTGAAGGTGCACCTTGCAAACTGAGGTCCTGGTGCTACTCCTATAACAGGGGTCAACTTTGACTGTTTCTGAAGCAACAGCAGATCTCTGCTCTCTGTTGGTATTCAGCCTGAACCCTGCGTGGACAAGCCTAGCTGCAGGTCACCTCTCAAGGAGGGCATATAGGATTAATTGAATTGGTGGGACTGGTGAGAACTGGGTGCGCTAACTTGTGCAAGCAAAAGCGATACCCGCTAACCACCATTAGATAAGAACTGTTGATTTGAATTTCTGGGTGCTGATCAGCGCAACTCTGAACAAACAAAGTCGCAGTGACATCTTGTGTTTTGACAGTGAAGTAAGACTGTCCTATGCACTCTACGTGCCGCAATCTCACCCTTGGACGTCACTGTCTAATATTAGGCATTGGGTTGGCATAGCTGGGTGCTCTGGCGAACAAAATGTCATGTCAGTGACTCATAACCTCTCCTGAGCTATTATCAAGCATCACTGGCTGCCAAGCAGGGTCAGCACACACCACCAATGAAATTCCACAGGTCGTGACATCACAGTCAGTATGTTCCAACCCAAAAATACTTCCTTTTCCAGGGTAGCAGCTCACAGGATTGAATCATAAGGTTACAGTGTCTATCCTTCAAAGATCAAAACGAACTTGCCTGGAACAAGAGGAGCATAATGCAACACAGCTGGTTGTCTTGTGATGTACTTTAACACAAAGGAACAACATTTCACAATGTGATAAGTGTTAGGTGCATTCATTTGTTAGCTTGAAAATCACAAATTAAAGCTGTCATCAGGTATGACCCGATTAAAGCAGTCATACTTGATAATATTTTTGCTTCTAATTTCTACATGAATACTTTTATTTTGGGGCTCATCTGCAACTGTTAAATCATCGTCTTTTTTGGTCCTGCAAACATACATAATAGAATAATTCATTTATGTGCATGAATGCTCAGAACACCTAAACAGAATTCATACATTTTCTTCCATTATTAAATAGAAATATATATTCCTGATTCAGGATTTTTGAGAAAGGTGCAAACAGTCTGTAAGAGGAATAGAGCCTTTTTTGGAGTCTAAATGTTGGTAATAATATATTGGATAACACTTTATTGCACTGTTATATTTCTTAGTAAGAGAAATTGCAAACCAACGATTTGATGCTTGGATACAATTTTTAAAAATCAATCTCCTTGGTACATTGTTAATTGTTTAATGGTTCAGTGCTATGGCTAAAATCAAAAAGATTTGTGCAACTAGTTCTGTGTCCAAGGGGCTCCTCCTATAGCAAACAGTTCCACACTTATGAAACTGAATTAGGGCACTTCCCAAGACAGCTTTTGAAATTGTATGAGAAAAACAGAAAACTCCACTGGGCATGCCTAAGACCTTTTCTAGAGATATTTCCTTGAGCAGAACCCAAAACCAATACTGCATCTGATTCAAAATGTTACACTAAGACGAGTGAGGTTGCAGGGTCTGATGACATTCATTATTAAGCAGACTGATTGAGAGGTGTGGGCAGGTGGCCTCTTGAAATTCTCTACCCTGTTTGTAGGCAGAGAAACTAGAAGGAGCATTTCACTAAATTTCTCCAGGCGAGTAACAAATTCTCCAACAGTTTCTCAGTAGCTGGTGCTCATCATTAGTGGTAATCATAACAGAACTGAGAAAAATGAAAAATCACATCCATTTTCTCTAGGGGAAAAAATTATTCTGAGAAATTTCAACTCAGTTCTACGTTGATTAAGTCATCACAAGGATATATGTATATGCAGCTACAAAGCAGACTTTGTTTTGATGCATACAAACATTTACTTGGTAGTTTCCATCTAGAGAGGAACAGGCACTTGTGGTGAGGTAGCTGAAAAGATTTTATATAAATCCCCAGGGTGGAAGGTAAATTTAGGAGGGAAAAATAGCAACAGAGGGCATCTTTTAGCAGCTGCAATAGGTTTCTTGTGATACGAGTAATATGAAAATTACATACCCCAAATATGTTCATAAAGCTCAACAATTAATTTAAAGTATGCTCATTACAGAATTATTGAAAGTCGATTATTGATGTACGCATTTCATTACAATGAACCTAAGAACCCCATTGCTAAGTGATGCACAAGCCAATCAGAACGCGGCTTTGGCTGCAAATACACAAGCACCAATGCAAAGCAGACCTATCCAAATCATGGCACAGGCCGAGTGCAGTTGCCTTGTGCACCAAACACCCAAAGCGTCTGTGGATGGGGGCCAAAAGACAGTCCAGACGAAGGGCTTGTGTAGTTGCTCTACCGATCCGCACAACTTTTGGAAAGGTAGCCAAATGAAATTTATAGATGATTTATTATCGTGTATTTCACACCACTGCCACCCTGTTTCAGGTTTCTTCCAGTTTGGGATATTTATTATGGTTGGTTTGTTCAAGTGACATCTCAATGAGCTGGTCTCAACGCAGCTGTTTCAACAAAAGAAAGCCAGATGTACGGCCTCATCCCTTGCTGATAGAAAAAGCTCATTTTCCCTCAGTGACCCCATTCCCAATGTCCCTTCTTGAAAGGGTGAGGGAGGGAGAGAGAGGGAGGGGGAAGATGAATTTATTGACCTACAAGGCTGACATTTAATCTTGCTTGTTTTCGTCTCATGTTATTTTAGCCACAGTCTTGTAGTGGCTTCATAAATACCCACGGGAACGGCTACAGTCACGTTGCCATCAATCTCTAAGGCTACAGCCAGTAAAATTCTGTCGTTCTAAATTTGGGCTCGAAACTGGCTTAGTAGCTGGAGATATGGGCAAAAGGAGGAATCAATTTTTGGAGTATAAATTTTATCCAGAACATCCAACTTGCTTTCCCATTCTCCATATCACTGATGATCTAGAATAGCAATCTGAAGCCTTGCCGGACCCAGAGTCTGATAGCCTGAAACGATAACCAACTTTCCATCTGTTTATGAACTTTGTAGCATAATTACCGTACACCTTTTTCTCTCTTTCTCTGGGGGTGACCACACATGAAGGGGCAAAACAAAAGGATGAGGACAAGCAATTCCCCCGCAAACCCAAACGATTCCTAAAATAGAGGAATCATCTCAACTGAAAAACACACACAGAATAATTTTAGTGCACCAGGTTATGTTATAAATGCATCTTATGTTTCACAGTGTTACAAGAGATACCAGAGATATAAAATGTTGGAAGTGACTTAGTCAGATAGTTGGTTAGATGAATCAAGTGAGATCATGTGGCTCACAAAAAGGATTGTTTGCTTGGGAATCAGCCCTAAATAAAAGCATGAAGCCATGTTGTTATGCTGTTAATATATTTTGCAGTACACAATTTGATCCATTTGGCTGGCCTGTATGCCATAGCTGCCAAGTTTTCCCTTTTCTCGCGAGGAAGCCTATTCAGCATAAGGGAAAATCCCTTTAAAAGAGGGATAACTTGGCAGCTATGCTGTATGCATGGTCTCTCCCCCCCCCCCGGCCTTTCAGGGGCCCTGCTGTCCGATGTGACTGGAAATGGAAAGATGACTTACAATCAAGTTTGTTTTTTCCCCTGAGGTGAAGAAGGATTTCCCCATCTTGTTGAAAATGATTTTTTCCCATTGCTTTGTCCCTAGGGGTTGTGCCATCTTTTTATCAAGGCCAGACACTTGCTATTTCAAGCAGAGCCCTTGTTTAACCCCCCCCCCCTTTTGGTCTCTTGTTCTAAACAGCTCTTTGCAACCAACCAGCCAAGATGCCTCCCATCTTCCAACTGGAAGAGAAGCATTCTTTGTTACGGTTTGTTTCCAATAAAAGTTGTGGTCTGCAGCCTTTAGTCTGCTGTATGTGAAATGTACCAACATTTAAGACGGCATCACATGAGACTTCACATAGACCTTTTGGGGTCTATGGGCACACTTACAAACAAGAAAAACTTATGGGCCCACCTCCTTCCCAAAGCCAGGCAAGCAGCCCTCCACCTTACAGGGGGTACATTTCCAGGGGCTTTACGTATTTTTGCATTTTTTTGCATATATGCATGGACACCTGAAACCCAACCCTCATTCATTCATTCATTCATTTATTTATTTACCTACCTACCTACCTACCTACCTACCTACCTACCGCCCATCTGGCTGGGTTTCCCCAGCCACTCTGGGCACCTCCCAACAGAACATTAAAAACACGATAAAAGATAAAACATTAAAAACTCCCCTAAACAGGGTTGCCTTCAGGTGTCTTCTAAAAGTCAGATACAGTGGTACCTCGTTAGACGAATGCCCTGCTAGACAATTTTTTTGCTAGACAAATGGGTTTTGCGATCGGAGGTTGCCTCACAAGACAAATTTGTTTTGTGAAAAATTCCTCTAGCGAATCGTGGTTTCCCATAGGAATGCATTGAAATTCAATTAATGCGTTCCTATGGGCAAATAATAAATAAATAAAATTCAATGCATTCGTATGGGATTCACAAAACGAATTTTTCGCAAAACGAATTGACTCACAGAACGAATTAAATTTGTCTTGCAAGGCACCACTGTAGTTGTTTATTTCCTTGACATCTGATGGGAGGGCGTTCCACAGGGTGGGCGCCACTACCGAGAAGGCCCTCTGCTTAGTTCCCTGTAACCTCACTTCTCGCAGCAAGGGAACCACCAAAGCCCTCGGCACTGGACCTCAGTGTCCGGGCTGAACGATGGGAAGGGAGACACTTCTTCAGGTATACTGGGCCGAGGCCGTTTAGGTCTTTAAAGTTCAGCACCAACACTTTGAATTGTGCTCGGAAACGTAGGCTTATTGCATATTGCTATGGGTTTGGGGTATTAAGCTGGATGCCAGACCTCTTTAATCCCTAGATCCACTAAGTGTTAGAATTTAATCAAGGCTTCTAATTCTTGCAAAAGCCAGGCTAGCCTGCTGGTCAGATGAGAACCTGATTGATGAGCCATTAATGGGGATTAAGAGGCTCCGTGCAGGACAGCAAATAGGTTGGGCCTCACTCAATGGATAAAGCCAGAGTTTAGAGTTGAAAGTGCAGTGATAGGACCCAGAAGCAAAGCAGAGAGAGAGAGAGAGATAGAGTGCTATGTTGGAACTCTGCCTGAATCCAAGGCAAATATGACCCCTCCATCATAGGCTCAGGTCCTATATATGTGTAAATAAACCATATATCATAAAGACACCCACAGTCTCCGAAGTGCCTCATTCCCAGAAGGAAACATGAACCTTGGGGAAGTGCCTGGAACCCCTGGTGTCTTGTACTGCTCGGAGATTGGGGTGGCATGCAACAATATAAATATTTTTACATAAATAAAAATAAATAGCAGTCTGTTGTGGAATCCCATTCTGTGTAGCATGTTTGTGTACATCAGACCAGCAGTGGCTGCAGGTGGCACAGACAGGGTGCCACTGCATACCGGATTTCCTGATGTTGAGGATCACTGCCTCTTACTGGGAAGGGGAGGGGCAAGGCGTAGTGAGCTCAGTGTGGTGCACGCACGGCTGTGGAGCCAATCCAATGCTCTTGTTCCTGCGCCCATCCTGCACCCAGCTCCCTGTGCCTTCTCCTCTCCATAAATGGCAGCAATGCTCGACATCGGGAAGCCAGAGTACCACGCCACCCTGCCTGAGCTGTCCTGTTTGCCTTGGCACACCAACCCTGCTGCACCTGAACTACATGGTGAGAGCAAAGGCAGAGCAACCCAAACCTTCTTTATGCCAGTTTGGGTATCCCTCCACCCAGCTCTCTTGGCTGATTTTTGGCCAGCCTTGCTGGCAGAGTGATGCAGAACGATGCAACTTCCACCTGCCAAACACTGGGGGAAGCCAGCAGAAAGTCCCCAAATGGAGCATTCCAATGGTGGGGAGCAGGCAAGGTTGAGCCAGTCCAAGATCGACTGGATCCCCAGCTAACCTCACTGGGTTCAATAGTTTCTCCATTCCAGCTTCCACCATGTCAGCCATGGCCAACAGGACCATGGAAGCTGCAGAAACCCACCAGCGGGGTGGCAGTGAGTGTTTGGATTGCACCTCAATCGCCTTCTTGATTGTTATCCTCTCTTCTGACACCACTAAACCAAAATATCCCATGTGCGGCTTATTGAAAAATGCATTGACACATACACAAAGGACAGAAAAATAATGTGATGATTATAGAGTCCATCTATTACAGGCACGTCCAACAGGTAGATCATGATCTACCGGTAGATCACTGGATGTCTGTGGTAGATCACTGCTAGATCACTGGCACCCCCAAAAAAGCTCACCCAAAATTTTCTTCCTCCCTAAAAAAAGCTGAACAACTATGACCTGAAGCCCTAAACAAAAATGGGCCTTCCTCCCTCCTAAAAGAAGCTCAACAAGTTTGACCTAAACCCCCCAAAACAGGGCTTCCCTTCCTTAAAAAAACTCAACAGCTTTGACCTGAACCCCCCGAAAGGGGGTAGCTCACTCCCAGTTTTTAACTCTGTGAGTAGATCACAGTCTCTTGGGAGTTGGCCACCCCTGATACATTTAGCATTCTTTTTGGAATGCTTCCTTAGTTAAAACTTCACTGGAAATCTTGTCAACTCGCATGGTTATTTTTAGCTGACCTCATCTTGTTTGGTGGCTTTGATGTGCTGACTTACTAATGAGAAAAATTACACAAAGAGAGGATATTAAGAATGCAGAGTCCACTGATGACATGGTACAGTTGAAAGGACAAATTAACATATGAAACTGCATCAAAGATGGAGAAACAGCCTACCTGACTTGAAACGCCTTATTCTGCAAGTTTTAAATTATGCCCCAAGGTTCCATAAAATGGGCGGAACCTGGTATTAAAAATTTGGGACTTGCCTATGTGTTATGGGCAGGGAAGGGAGGGACCAGGCCTATGAGGCAGAGTGATCAAGAGAGGGCTGTGATCATGAATGTCATGGGAGGGTGTCACGAGAGGGCAGAAAATGGTTAGGTTACTTAAATTGTTGTTTTTATTGTTCTTTAATTCCCAGAGAGAGACATTTCTGGAGATTCTCTGTTTCAGGTGCCAAAAAACTTGGCCAGCATTGCACATTTTGCATATTGACTTGTGAGGGAGGAGGAAGCCATTTGCCATTTCGCCTCAGGTGGCAAAATGTATTGGGACTGCCCTGTGGAAACAACCCCTCCTCATTATTCTCTGAAACATCTGGACACTGTTTTTGGGGTCAAAAAAGTTAGTCACACCTTTCTTGCTACTTATCTATACCCTGTAGATAAAAAACAACTTGTTGACAGTGGCTATCAACCATCTAATTTTGATGGACCTTCTAGAAAATTCCAAAAATGAATACCTGTAGGTGAAATAGTGTAAATGGTGAGAAAGCCTGATCAATTTTCAATATAGTCTGATCCACATACACAAAGGTGGTTAGTTGGGCTATTAAAACAATTTAGCAGTCAGATATCCTGTGGCCATAGTTTGAAATCTAAGCTAAGTAAACGCATATCTCTTGGGAGGGGGTAGTTAATTCCTGAAGATAAACAACCCTTTATGGTGTTTAACACACATGAAGTCATAAGTATCTTGAGGCATGAGGCAAGTAAAAATAGAGTCTTAAAACTTAAGGCCTGGGTTTTAAATGGCTTACTTTAGGTGTAAGTTGGGCATACCAAGTGGGAATTTTGAGTAGCAGATTCATATGCTACATAATATCTGAAAATCACCTCAGTTTCAAAAGCAGTTTGCCATAGGATAGAGGGGGATAACGCTCAAGAAATATATACAGTGGTACCTCGGTTTATGAACACAATTGGTTCCGGAAGTCTGTTCATAAACTGAAGCGTTCATAAACTGAAGCGAACTTTCCCATTGAAAGTAATGGAAAGTGAATTAATCCGTTCCAGATGGGTCCGCGGTGTTCGTAAACCGAAAATTCGTAAACCGAGGTGTTCGTAAACCGAGGTTCCACTGTATCCCAAAGCACCTTGAACATACCAAACAACATACCAATGGTTCCTCAGTAAAAATCGGCAGTGAGGTATGCCAGTTTATATTGCCTCATGATGAGGTTGGCTCTTCTACACTGTCAAAAACCCATGCAACCTTTCCTTAATTAAACTTATTTAAGCAGAAAGGCCACAGCTCAGTGGTAGAGTATTTGGCTTTACCTGCAGAAGCTCCCAGGTATATCCTGGCACGGCTGGGAACGTCCCCAGTCTGAAACCCTGGAGAGTTTCCGCCAGTCAGTGTAGACAATACTGCATTAGATGGGCCGGTGGTCTGACTGAGAATAAGGCCGCTCCCTATGTTCCTTGTAATAACACAGACAAGAAGCTGGAGGGAATGTGAAACGTTTTCGAAAGGCCAAACTTTGCAACCAGGAGGGCTAAACCTTCATTTGATTTAGAATTCAACTGGCATTTTCAAGTCTTCACCATCGCTCACACATTACATTTTCTGTTGTGAGCCTAAGAAGTCTTAAGTGTGCATGAATGTGACAACACACACACCATAGACACAGCAACTGGCCTGTGAGAACTGGGCTGCAGCTCCCCATAGGAACCTGGGTTGGATCACTGAGCCAGCCTCTTTAAACCATAGTTAAGTTAATTTATGGTTGAAAGGTGAAATTGTGGCATGCTTCTGCATCCTGCTGAAATCAGAGGTGTTTTCTTCCTGCTGTGCTGCCAGAAGTTGAGCTATGGTTCCGGCTTATCACTACGTCTGAACCTGGGCTTGTGATGGTGCAGCCGGATCAGGGGAGGAACGAGGTGCCTGCAATTTCAGCGGCACGAACCAGGAAGCTGCACCGTGTCACTTTTAAACTACAGTTTAGAATTGATGCTTTTGAATTATGGTGCTGGAGGAGACTCTTGAGAGTCCCATGGACTGCAGGAAGATCAAACCTATCCCTTCTGAAGGAAATCAGCCCCAAGTGCTCACTGGAAGGACAGATCCTGAAGCTGAGGCCCCAATACTTTGGCCACCTCATGAGAAGAGAAGACTCCCTGGAAAAGACCCTGATGTTGGGAAAGATGGAGGGCACTAGGAGAAGGGGGCGACAGAGGATGAGATGGTTGGACAGTGTTCTCAAAGCTACCAACATGAGTCTGACCAAACTGCGGGAGAATTCTTTGAGAATTGTGAGCTTCAGTAGTCTTGTTGAGCTTTTGCACATGAACCTTTGAAAGAGTCCGCCCCCTGAGGAAACCATTCCTGTGAAACGGGGAAGAAGCTGCCCACCCGTCGGATGAGATAAGAACGCATGGGAAGAGATAAGAATGCATGATACATCATAGCACTTTACTATCAGACTTGATTATTACACTTTATACTGGACTTTTAAGACTTCGAGCATGAGATTTTGTACACATTTTTGAAACTCCTTGTATATGTGAAGGTTGTTGGTGCATATATTTTTTAAATATTTGCACTTCACGGTGGTTTACCTTTTCATTGTTTTGCTAACATTACCGTGTTGTCTGTTTGTTGCTGCTACATATGACCCAAGGCTACGCCAAAGAAGCTTGCAGGCTGAACTCAAGAACTAAGTGAAGTGGAACAATGCCTAACCCTTCTGCATACAGTTGCACAACTTCAATCGTGGGCCAGGCCCTGCGACCGGCTGTGTCTACGGCAGACGTTTCAGGGTGCTGGATGCCTCAAAGATTTAATTCCACGTTAGATTTCTGACTGGCACTTAGGATAACTCCAGCTGCTTCTGATTATAGATGTTAAGCACTTGAGAGGCAGCCAGAGGATATGTTCTGATGCCATCCTGCTGATGTATATGAAGACAGTTATACTTTCACCTGGAGTGCTTATAATTTGCTCACTTTAAAACTACTGCCTCTTCTTCTTCCCTTTTGCAAACCCAGCCTCCCCCAGCACTCTACCTATATTGCACACTGTGTAGAGCTGACGAGCGGTTTGACCTTCTCATTAAAATGAAAGAAGTTTGACAAAGCACTGAAGTCTATCGTCGCAGGAGGAAACGTTATGCTTAGAATTGTCATGCAGCTGAAAGGCTGAAGGATTCGGAATTGCGAACATCTGCTGCAAGTATTATTATTTTGTGGGCTTTTCTTTTTCCTTTTTTTTTTAAAAAAAGGAAAACCACACATATTTTGCAGAGCAGTCATAATCAGGCTTCGCTTCAGAACAGGTACCGGTAGCACCATTACTCCTCTTGTACCAAACAAGAGACTTGATTAGAATACTAAAGCAGCCTCTCTTCCTCATTATGGGCATAAATACAGGACTCATATTTGCAGTGTGTGCCGTTCGGAGGGTACATATATTTTAAAAAATCGCTTTTCACAAAAGACTTTTATTCCAGGCTTGCTTATGCAGCTCTTAAATCTGACATGATTGCCTCATTTCAGCATTAAAAACCCCAATTTAAAAAGGAAAAAAAATATGGGGGAGACGCTTCACACTTCTTTTCTATTGTTCAAACATACTTTCCAAGAGGGATAAAAAGTTGTGTTTTCCCTTCCTTTTTAGATGCATTTATAATTTTCTGCCATCTACTTTTTCTCCCTATGTCTAAAGCTGAAAAGAGATGGGTGGATCATCTGACGAGCATACAATATAAAAAACATATATCTTTCTCACTTTACAATCACAAAAAGATATAAAATATACATGCATCTGAAGTGTTTGCCAAGTCACTGATTTCTGCTTTGCTCTACGGATTATATAAAACTGAATTACTGTCCTTGATTATGTTGTGTATATAAACCAGATGGGTTTTTTAAAAAAGTGGTGATTAAAGGAACAGATGCTATAGGATTGATGGTAAGAAAAACAACAGGGTTCAGCCATATAATATAAGTCAAGCAAAACAAGAGACAAATTGCGGTATAAAATCTAGAGATTTGTGCAATCAAGGACAGGGATGTTTTAACCCTTACTGTGTGATGTGGATAGTTATTCATCTTTAAAAATTCTTTGTAGTGGAAAATTTCTTTATTTCATCATTCTGTCTACCAGACGAACAGAACAAGCAATTTTCGTTTCAGATCGTAGTCTGGAGGATGCCAAAAAAAAAAAAGGAAATATATTGCTGTCCATAGTATGCTTGTAAGAAGTGAGAGTTCTGCAGAAATGAACGTGCTGTAACAAACCATGTAAACTAGGATAGCTGCAGTTTCAAAGACTCCACGAGAAAGACCACAGGTAGACATTTCACCTGACTTGTCAACATACCTGCTTCATCATAAGATACCGTCAACTTTTCCAGCATTTCTCGGTCAATGGACAGAATTTGTTGTTCCAGGATGGTCTGGTAAGACAAAACACTATTCTCTTTGTCCCTTTCATAGTCTTGAAGGTGCTGTTTTAAGACTTCAGGTAAGCGGGATTTCACATATTCTGCTGCTGACTATAGAGGGTAGATGAATGAAAGAAAGAAAGAAAGAAAGAAAGAAAGAAAGAAAGAAAGAAAGAAAGAAAGAAAGAACCTAGTTAGTTTTGTATGGGTATAGCTTAGTAACTTGACTTACTTGTTTTGTCACATTTGTCACACAGGCATATTTAAACACATGCAAACAAAAATATTAACGTTTTCAAAAGAAATGCAGAAATATCAGAATTGTGAAATAAATAAAAGGATGTACTTCTTCACACAGCACACAGTTAAATTCCGAAATTCATGACCACAGAATGAAGTTGAAGTAATGGCTACCAATGGGAGGGCTTTAAAATGGATTTAGATAAATTCATGGAGGATAGGGATATCAATGGCAACTAGCCATAATGGCTATATATTGCCTCCAATATCAGAAGGGGTATGTCTTTGAATACCAGCTGCTGGGAACCACAAACACAGAGAGTGCTGTCGCACTCAAGTCCTGCCTGCAGACTTATGGCAAGGCATCTGATTAGAACAGGGTGGACTATTATGTTCTTACCCAAGGCCAGTCAAGTTATTTTGGCGCCTGAGGCAGAATATTCCACAAGTGCCTCTCCCACTCCCTGGCAGTAGAAACACACACACACACACACACACACACACACACACACACACACACACAAAATTAAAGAGGAAAACATTTGCTGCCCTTTATGACACCCAAAGTCAGCTACTAGTGCAGTTGTCCCACCGTGCCTAATGGGAGGTCTGGCCCTGTTCTTTGTACAGTTCTTGGTTTCTGAACTAGCTTCCCCTCCCCTTGAAAAATCATGTTGCAGTAATAAGGTATTGTGAGCATTTGCCTTCCCTGAGACATTAAGGGTTCCTTAATGTAGAAGTGGGAAAATGTGCCCTTTTTTGCTCTTAATTTTTTTTAATAATAATCCAATTGTCGCATAAAATGTGAATTCTTTGTCAAGGAAAGCCTGAATTACAGTGAATGAATGGAAGGCGCAACTGGAAGCTCATTGGCTACGATGTAAACAATGGCTGTGGTGTAAACAATCATATGTTTGTTGTTTACATTGCTAGATTCTTGCTGCTGAACAGCCACCATATGCCCAACTTGTTACAGATGCTTGGCAAATCACCAATATACTGGGCTGACTCAAAGTTTTTCTAGCTGAAGGATCATTTAATGCCTCAGCAGGATGGCTGAAGAGCAATGCTTGCTTTTGGTAATTTAAGTACAGTTCCCTCAATTAGTTGTTGTTTGATTAAATTATTCAGAACATTTAGCTATAGTTAAATTTGGCACTCAGCCACCAATGAATGAATTGTTGTTAAATAGCACAGATTGCCAATAAACAATATAACACATCATTATTTGAGCCAATGGCCTGGAAGATATCCAAAATATGCAGAGTTGTTCAGCAGGAGAGCGAAGCACACAATGTTGGATTTGCATTTTAAAGAATACACAACATCTTGGCAACATTAAGCCAAATATATGGCAATGCATAAAGTGATAGTAGTAAGTTTCTAACCTGAATAGTAAAAGGTAAAAAATGGTTAGCAAAGGTAAACAACAACAATAACCAACCAATATTGAGCTAAGAGATCCTGGATAGTCAACATGGTGCCCTACAGATGTTGCTAAACTACAATTCCCATCATCCTTGGCCATTGGCTTTGCTGTCTGAGGCTGAATGGATTTGGAGTCCAACACATTCTGGAGAACACCTTATTGACTAGCCCTGCAACAGATTAATGGCTTAGAAATTATTTCATAAAGAGCCTTCTAAGACAAGAAAACAACTCTTGAATTTTGTCCCATTGTAACCAATATAAGATAAAAAGTTTACCAATAATTTGCTACCCTTTTACCTTTACCCTTTTATGATACTCAAAACCTGCTGCCTGAAGCTGCCACCTCACTTTGCCTAATGATAGAGCCAGCTCTGATAATGCCACAGTGCATCAAGGTTGAAGTAGATGTTAACAGGTGGTGCACTTCTTTAATACTGGACAAAACCTATAAACATTGCCACCTGGAATGTATTCCTGAGGTCACTTTTGCTACTGAACTGAAGAACTACACCCAATGAAATTTTGCCCAGATGTGTGTGTGAATACCGACAATGCAAACTCATTCCCAGATCAAGCCAGAATGTCCTTTGACCTCTTGTTACCAAGCATGGTCCACATGGTTGGTGGAAGCTGAAATGGCTCTACTTGAGCACACTTGGGGAGATGCAACCTTGGAAAACATGTGCAGCTGCCCCAGTTGTATGCAAGTAGTGAGCCACAGTGCAGGCAAAACATAACCAGCATGGCTAGCAGTCACCGATAGTCTTCTCCTTCATGAACTTGTCTAATCCCAAAGGCTTCCAAGTTGGTGGCCATAACTGGCTCCTCTGGGAGCAAGTTCCATAGCTTAAGTACTTTCTTTTGCCTGTCCTGAATCTTTCAAAACTCAACTACATTGTCCATGAGTCTGAGAGTTGCGAAAGAGGGAGAAAAACTTTTCTCTATCCCCATTCTATGCCATGCATCATTTTTATACACTTCTATTCTTGCTTGCCTTTTCTCTAATGCTCCACATGCCTTTCCTCACAGAGAAGTTGCTTCATTCCCTTGATAACTTTGGTTGCCCTTTTCATAAGCTTCCCAGCTTTAGCAATCTGAGTGCAGAAGAAGAAATGGGGGGGGGGCGAGTTCTGTTTTTATTTATTGAATATATCTAAAGTTTTTTCTATACCACCCTCCAATTCTATACTTCCCAGGCAGTTCACAATAAACACACAAAAAGGCACTGTTAAAAACCCTAACAATTCTTTGTATTTTCCCTGTCCCTATCAAGAAAGCAGCTTGTGTTCCTGAAGCAGAAAAAGTTCATGCATCACTCTATGACCCCCATTTTGGATGTCCGAAACAAGCAGGACTTGATATGCTTCTTGTTCCCTCTGGGAGTTCAAGCATCTGAGTCTGTTCTGAGTCTTAAGGCAGCAAAGGCCTGCTGATAAAATATGTTGAGGTTATGTCTAGAGACCCCGCCCTTTCCACTTTTAGGAAGAAGTCTCGCTGAATCTTTGTGCCATGATTAAAAATAGGGCTGAGTGACAAGTCACAAAACAATGTAGGGTCTTCCATTTTACTCTCTTTTGGGTGAAGAAATGCAAGATGAAACGGATTCCGGCTTTCCTGTCTATGACACTAAACTACAAACAGAGAAGGAGGGGGGGGGGAAATCCCTCTGATCTCCTTCTCTTGGCTGCAGCCAAAGTACAGTCAAGACGACATGTGATGGGAAAGGACCCAGTGAAACTTTTGTGCTTCCTTTCCAGTTTCCAAGGAAAATGGGCTCCGGCACAGGAAATGCTGGATTCTGTTTGTGAGATTTGGCTATAAATTGTCCCCTGCAATCCAAGTTTCATTCGTTTCTGCAGGTTTATATTTAGTCTCCCTAACTCTACAGCTAATTGTGTTAGGAAGCCCTTACGTATCACTGAAGTTATATTCAATTTGTCTAGAAGCCTGGCAGTGCAGAACGAATGAAATTATTCCATCAAATGCAAATTAACTTGCAACATGAGCACAAGATATTTAATGCTAGGTTTTAAATAGTCATTTGCTTCCAGCACTAGGAAGCGAGAAGAAGACACGCCATACAGTAATTGTTTTAGTTCATTGGCACACTGGTGTCGAGCTCAGCAAGTGCTTGAGATGTGCATGTGCATTTTTGAATGGCTCACATCGGATAGGATTCTCATCTAAACATGTTTGCAACCACGTGGGTTAGAAAAAAGCATTGCACTTTTCCTGATTTTCAGTTATCACTGCATAGACGATTAGCCCCTGGGGCCATTGTGGAATTGTGAAAGAGCAGCATAGGAATGTATGAAGCTGCTATGCTTGCTGACTAGAAGCAGCTGGCCTGTTCTGCTACCCTCAAATAGGGATGCAGGACAACTTTAGACAACTTTAATCTATAGACACCTTCAGACAACTTAAGTTTACACTGACTTGACTCAGGGTGATGCAAAGTTAGTAAATATTTGCAAAGCACTTGGGATTACTTTAGTACGTGCAACAGAAATAAGAGTTTGATCCAGATGAGGTTCCAACTCATCTGATGAAGGAAGAGCCTCTGGGTTCAACCCAATGTGTGCAATATTTCTTTTCAGTGAATCAATGTAATTTGTCTTAATGCTGGACTTCAGAATGTTGCAAAGGGCCTCTGCACATCTAGAAATCTCTAGCCCTCTTTGTATCAGTTCAGCACAGTTGAGGATTTGGGGGGGGGGCAAATCAGCATTTTCTCTAAAGCAAATGGTGGCACACACACATAAAAACGAAGCCGCTGCAAAAGGAAAAGCTTTTGAAACATGGAGAAACTAGAAACATCTCAAAGTTGTTCTAAAATGCATCTAAGTATTTCCTATGAGGGAGATTTATGGTGCTCTCACATACGCTCTCCACCTCGTCCAACTTTCTCATTGCATGACGAGATATTACAGAGATTTCATATTCCATCATACTTTGGGGACAGCCAAGGTCTTGCTGTCCTTGAAGGATGCTAAGGCACCCACGTATTTGGCACCAATGATATAAACAGTTTTTGCAGCACACATTTCAACTTTCTTAGATCTACCTTTAAATTCATCTTGCTTACAGTTAACTTCTGACATCTGATTTTTTTTTGTTTTTTTGCTTTGTGAAAAATCAACAACAGAATGGATATACTGACCTAGCAGAGAGGGATGGTAAAGTATTTGAATATGGAGCATTAAGATTTCTACTAGGCTTGTTGTTTATCATCGTTGGGATGAAAAATCTTTTGGGGATTTTTTATTTTATTTAATGGGTGTGTGTGTTATTTTATAGTTTAATAACAACATTTTAATAGTCTATATATCTTCAAATTCCATGGTAACCAAAAATGCTCCAAAAGAAACACGGAATTTTTACAAGCTTTTCCCTTTTTTTGGCAGAAGGACTTGGTTGACACATGGTGTTTGCGTGTTTGCAATTGGCAACTGAACCTTATTAAAAGGAGGATAGGGCATTTTATTTTATTTTTTCTTCTTGGGACTTTTAAAAAGAAACATTTGTGAAATTGATGAGAAACAGAGGGGATATGAATATTGTCTGGAAGTCATTGAAATGCCATAATATGGTTCTGCAAATATGCTGAGCTTTAAACAGTAAAAATCAAAGTAGCAGGTTAAACTTTTAAAAAGCCATTGACAATATCGAAATACCTTGGAGAGTTATTATCTAGTCACCTTATGCAATTTAACTGTAAATGGCTACATTTTATCATTCCAATGAATCACACACACACACAGACTTTCTGAGTATAAATTCTTTCAGATAAGGGATGAATTTATTCTCTAGTTATCGCTTCTCGGCCTTTTGGCTAAAATCAAGTGTAGAATTTATTCTCTAGTTAGAAAGATCTTCTTTAGGTCCAGAAGAGAACCGTATGCACTTGAAAATATTCTTTATACAAAATGGCAGTAAGAGATTAGTCTGGTATTTATGAGATCTAATCTCTATTGAAATATCAGCTTTCCTTAAAAAAAAAAGTAGGAAAATCCTGACCGTCTGATTATTTTGAAAAATGAATTATACCGATTAATCTGACGAAGTGTGCATGCACACGAAAGCTCATACCAAAATAAAACTTAGTTGGTCTTTAAGGTGCTACTGAAGGATTTTTTTTATTTTTTATTTTATACCGATTAATGTGTTAATTTAATAGATTAATTGCAAAATCTTTTTTTTTTTACTGAAGCAGGTGTATAAATTAGGTCACAATGCACGTTAGAGGGAAGGGGAAAGTCACGTTGGCTTTTTACATGCATTTTCCAAGTTCAAAATGGTTAGAACCATTTGGAACATAATACTGAACAGGCAAGTGCCTATCAATTCCAGCTGACATTTTAATAGGTTATCTCAAAAGCAATGTGGAAGAAGACAGATTTGCTATCCACAGCTAAAATGGCAATTTTAATTTCTGGAAGAAAAATATTCCTCCATCAAGTACGGTATCTCAATGATTTTATTGGATATGGGACATAGCATTCTGTGAAAACTCAGGAAGGGCAGGTCAACTGAGAATTGTAATGAAGTTCAGTGATGTTCTGAAATGACAGATTCAGCAGCACTGCATGACTGCTCTCTCTGTTTGCATTGATTTGACTCAAGACACTGCTTTAGGTTTGCTGTAATTGTTTCCCCACCTCCAACATTAATGGATCTACATTGATGCCTCTCTTGTTTCTGAGTTCAATCAGCTTTAAAGGACTACATGTTTTGAGGTCAGAGTACATAAAGAACCCCTCACTTGCTCCCACTGAGATCTTTGAGGAAATATCTGCTATGTGTTCCACCACTGTTGGAAGTAAGGGCTGGTGGGGACATGGGACAGAGACTTCTTGATTGCAGCACCATGGAGCTCATTGCTAACCTTCAGAAACCTGGTGAGGAACATCTTCTTCTAATGATGCTTCAGTGGTGACCTACCGCCCTGATTAGATTCACATCTGCTCTGTAGCTGTTGGTCCTTTTCTATTTCTATGGTGCTGCTGTGCTTTTTAGAAATTAGGCTGAGTGATGCATGAAATTCTATGGTTGATGTATGCCCCATAAAACATAGAGAAGCCTGCTTGAAACATGGGGTGGGTTTGGAGGGCAAGACCGATGGCTAATCTGTCATGCAGATTGTTACATCTGGAGGAAGTCAAGGCATCTGGCTGGCTACTGTGAGCACCGGCTATGGGACTAGAGGTGGGCCTCTGGTTTAATCCAGCAGGTCTTTCCTTAAGATAAGCTCATATGTCAGGTGAAGAACATATTGAGACCTGTCTGCCATCACCCTCAAACTCCTTATGTTTATTTGAATGCAACCACATATAAACATTTATCCCTCTTAGGCAAGATCATAATTAACCAAACATTTTGAATCCCCTCAGGCCATTAAATTAATGAGGCCTTACTGTGGATATTTAGAAGTTGAGGCATTCCTTGCCAATCATAGCTAAGAAATAAGAAATAATTCATCAAATACTGTTTCTAGTTGCACCTGTGGTTTATCCTGGAATGAACCTTCCACTCTTTTAAAAATTGTTTTCTTTTAATTTGATTATATGTCCAATTACTGTACGTGCCTGTAATTTGTCTAGCAAAGATTTACGCCACCAATTACTACAACTGGACTTTGAAACTAGATGCTATTGCAACAGTAAATGTGTGAATCCCAGAACTCAAATTTGTGGAGTGACATGGAAAATACAATATAATCACTACTTCAAATGCAGTAATTCTTGCTTTTAAAGAGAAACATTTTATTTATCTAACTTGCCTTTGGCCACAGGGGTATTTTCACTAAAAGCAAACACTTCTCTCCTCATCCGGTTTCAATTCACACTATTACAGTTGCAAAATGTAGCAGGTGAAATTATACATGAACAGCAATTTTATACATGGGGGCTCCCCCCATGTATCCCCCCCCCAGGTATTCAGTGGTCTGGTTTGCACATTCTTAACAACAACACTGTTAAACTATGGTTTGTTTAATTTTTTGAATGTCTGAAACCAGCCCAGCAGGCTAACCTTGGTTTGTTTTCCCCCCAACAAACTATAATACGAAGACATAGTTTGTTTGACCACTCTACCCCAGAAATGCACTTTTTCAAAGGCAAGAGCAACCGGAAAACAAGTCAAGCTTTGGAGAAGCAAACCATGGCTTGTTTTCTTGCATTGGAGATTACTCATGATTTGTTGAGCAAACCATGGTTAAAATCAACCACAATTGATTCTTATATGCAAACACAAGCAATGAATACATGTGGAGGGGAGCCTGCTCACCTCCCATGTAAATTTGTTGCATGTTCTCCCATCAAACACTCCCAATGTGATATCAGATAAGACATGCAGAACTTAGGCAAGATAATCTTTTGATCTGAGGGCATGACTTCTCAATGGACTAACCACTAGTTTAGGTGTGCTTTTAAAATTTATTATTATTATTATTATTAGTTGTTGTTGTTGTTTACTCGTGTCCGACTCTTCGTCATTCCATGGACCATAGCACGCCAGGCACTCCTGTCTTCCACTGCCTCCCGCAGTTTGGTCAAACTCATGTTGGCAGCTTTCAGACACTGTCCAACCATCTCGTCCTCTGTCGTCCCCTTCTCCTTGTGCCCTCAATCTTTCCCAACATCAGGGTCATTTCCAGGGAGTCTTCTCTTTTCATGAGGTGTTGGATCCTCAATACACATGAGTATTGGAGCCTCAGTTTCAGGATCTGCTTTCCAATGAGCACTCAGGGCTGATTTCCTTCAGAATGGATAGGTTTGATCTTCCTGCAGTCCATGGGACTCTCAAGAGCAGGCATCTCCAAACTGCAGCCCTCCAGGTGTTTTGGCCTACAACTCCCACGACCCCTAGCTAACAGGACCAGTGGTCGGGGAAGATGGGAATTGTAGTCTAAAACGTCTGGAGGGCCGAAGTTTGGGGATGCCTGCTCAAGAGTCTCCTCCAGCACCATAATTCAAAAGCATCATTTTTTGGCAATCAGCCTTCTTTATGGTCCAGCTCTCACTTCCATACATCACTACTGGAAAAACCATAGCTTTAACTATACGGACCTTTGTTGGCAAAGGGATGTCTCTGCTTTTTAAGATGCTGTCTAGGTTTGTCATTGCTTTTCTCCCAAGGAGCAGGCGTCTTTTAATTTCGTGGCTGCTGCCACCATCTGCAGTGACCAAGGAGCCCAAGAAAGTAAAATCTCTCACTGCCTCCATTTCTTCCCCTTCTATTTGCCAGGAGGTGATGGGACCAGTGGCCATGATCTTGGATTTTTTTGATGTTGAGCTTCAGACCATATTTTGCGCTCTCCTCTTTCACCCTCATTAAAAGGTTGTTTAATTCCTCCTCACTTTCTGCCATCAAGGTTGTGTCATCTGCATATCTGAGGTTGTCGATATTTCTTCCGGCAATCTTAATTCCGTCTTGGGATTCATCCAGTCCAGCCTTTCGCATGATGAACAATATACAACCTTTTCGTACTCCTTTCCCAATTTTGTTGGAAGAGTCCTTTCAACTCTACAGTTCTACGATTCTAGGACTAGATGGATCATTGGTTTAACAATGTAAAAGTCTGCTGGATCAGGCCACTGGCCCATCTAGTCCAGCATCTTCTTCTCACATTGCCCAACCAGATGTTTATGAAGCCCGCAAGGAAGACCTGAGTGCAATAGCCCTCTCCCCCACTATGGTTTCCAGCAACTAGTATTCAAATATCTGACAGTGCCTCTGACAGTGCAGGTGGTGAAAAGTTTGATCCAACAGGGCAAGTCTTAGATTTTTTATTAAAAACTACCATTAAATATCACCGTGGAAAAACCCAAACCTGACCAAAGCAGATTTCCACATAAATAGATAAGCAAGCAAAATAGATATATATATTGCAAAATAGATATATATATAGGATGTACATATTTTTCAGAGCTATCTTTCTATATACTCTGCGATATGATCTACTGGAATATGTTACTGTATTAAGAGCAAAACTGAGGAACTGTTATCTGAAATAGGTTGTGTTTTGGGAAATATCTGAGGCATGCGAGACATATAACACTGGGCGTTCTCTGCTTCACTACTGCCTGTAAAACACAAGATTTTTCAACTGAAGCTGGAAGCCATAAAGACTTTTATAAATGTGTCCAATGAAGTGTGAAGAATGTGAAATTCTCCTTTTTCATCCCGTTTCCAACTGTACAACGATCCAAGCTGAGCATTAATGGAGTTCTGGAAAAATTAGAAGCATTGTGGCTTAGACTGATTATCAAACGAAGCAATTCTGTTTGGCCTTGATGAGAAACTCACACCCTGCTTTAATACAGTTCAAGAAAATGTGCCTGTAGCTCACAAGCTCTCCACGAGCTAGACAAAATGCACTTCGTATTTTGAACACCAAAGTCTTAATTCTTTGGGCTGATCTAATGTTATTCTGACAATTATGGTTATTGCTTCTACAGCCTTATGGACACACTTATGAAGGCCTCACTGCTTGTCGTTTGACAACTGAAGAGTTCTAGTAGTAATCTGAATTTGTTCCAGAAAAGATGTTCCCAAACTGCGGCTCATGAGGTTCATTCGGGTGCAGTGGTTGAAGAAGGGAGACGGCACATCCATCGCATTAAATATTATTGCTTTTTTAATTTCTTACATTTCTTATTTGCATTCTATGGGATTCTAAAGGAATTCCTGTAAAGGATCAAGTCCATAATGTAGGGCAGCTAAACTAAACAGAGGCACCAAGTGGCCTGTATGGATGGGGCACTTAGATAGGACTCCACTTGGACGAAGACAATCTTGCATCAGTTATTCATGCCTTTGTAGAATCACAGAGTTGGACCCCGGGAGTAACCCAGTCCAACCATATGTGATGCAGGAATCTCAGCTACTAAGCATCCATGTCAGATGGCCATCCAATCTCTGCTTAATAATCTGCTGTTTGGAATAGTACAGTGAATCGTATGCGGTGCCAGAAATGTCAGTTAGGCTGCCAGTATGAACACAATATGCCAGTGATTTATAATCCTCCCTGGTTTCCACTCCATTTATGGGACCAATTCAAACTACTGTTTTTGATATTTAAGGCATAGCTTGGGATCCACATATACGAAGAGAGTTTCTTTTTACATGTATCTATGCGGACTCTGAGATCTTCTAGAGGCAAATGCCCCTGCCAGGTGAGGTATGGTGAGGTATGACTACCAATAAAAGGGCCTTTTCAGTGGTAGCACCTCATTTGTAGAATCCACTTCCCAGACCGTGTTGCCTGGCACTTACTCCACTGACAGGCAAAGGACTTGTCATTTCCCCAGCCCTCCAAAATCTGTTTTGGTCTATGCTGTTTTAGTCTGCTTTCTTGAGTCTTGTTTAAGCTTTATACCACACCATCTTTTGAGGATTTTTAGCCCATAATATATGTTAATGAGTTTACCAATGCTACGTTTTCTGTGTGATCAGGAACTCTGGGCAATTACCACAGTTAGTTAATTAAGTATCATTGTCTGTCACTTTCTTCATTTCACTTTCCCCTGACCTCACTGTTTACAACCCCCCTTCCAAGAAACACACCTGTAACTCAGGATAATACTTTATGCACCTGATAAAGCAGGTGGTAGCCCGCACAAGCGCATGCCGTAATAAATGTGTTAGCATTTTCAGTGGCAAGTACATGATCCCATCTTAATGCAGGCATAAGGAAACTAGAAAGAAATCGCAATTTAAGGTTATTTTGCTAAGCAAAGTATCTTCCTCTTGCTGGATCCCCTATATTTCAACCAGCCAAGATAAATAATAAATCCTTGCTGGCCTTAGTGAGTGGCTGAAAAGCTCATGCCACGTAATCTTCAGTTAGTCAAAGAGAGTATTAACGGCTACAGTGAAAGTACCCAGTTGAACTAACAGATGTCAATTGCTTCCTCAGGGATGAACAAGGTAAAAAAGAAGCAATGCTCACCAAATTACGTATTACCTCCTAGTCATTTCAAATGAACCTGTTCTTTTTTTAAAAGAACAACAACAACCAACAACCCAAAAAAACCTCACAGGGACAACCTGCAGAATGTGCACTGTGTAACAGCCTCAGTCTGAAAGGTACTTAAGTGTCCTTCAGCTACAGTCTATTTTCCTACATCATGTCTTTTTTGCTTAATGAAAAATCTATAGTCAAACTAAAGGAGTTTTAAAAATCCATACTAATTCATTGCTGAAGACTGCTATGTTCTGCGCAGGGAAAAGCAAAGGCAAGTCTGAAAGCGAATCACACTTCCCCCATAAATCTATTCAAGAAGACTAATGGGGGTGATGGAAAGTGGCACATCCTTGTTAATGATGTGTGTTTTTGGAGCTTTCAATATGGGTAAAGTAAAGGTAAAGGGACCCCTGACCATTAGCTCCAGTTGGGGATGACTCTGGGGTTGCGGCGCTCATCTCGCATTATTGGCCAAGGGAGCTTCCGGGTCATGTGGCCAGCATGACTAATATGGGTAGCATGGATTTAAAAAGCAGTCTTTTTAAAAATAAAATAAAATATAAATATTAGTACAGTAATAATTTATATAGCCATCAGCATGTGCAAAGTCCTCTATGGCCTTTAAGAACACGTTGGAAGATTATTCAAGAACACCGTGATTTTGCCACATGATCCAGTGGCTGCATTGTCCATGTAATGCCACGCTACACACCCAAACGGGCTCACCCAGCCACCATCTTTCTCTTCCTCCTGCCTCCATGGCCAAGAGGCGAACACTTGCATTCACTTTTAATTTCACACAGGCTCCTGGCTTAGCACTGCTTACAGTAACACAAACTCTGGTTAGCTAAAGAAGCCAGATTCATAACCCATGACTTGAAGTCTGCTTGTTTAGAAACTGACCAGGGTTTTGTTTTGTGGCACAATCTGACCTGGAAACAGCAGGGTACAAATGGCCACACTCCGGCTGAACGTTCCTGATGTGTGTTGCATAGCATGCTCAGAGTGCTTCTGACCAGAGTAACACAACCAGACATTATTAGTAGTGGAAGAGTGGGTAGAGGTGTCCTTATCATTTAAGAGCGAGCAAAGACAACACAACACAAGGTTTTTCCTTACTTTTCCCTTTTATGCAACTGAAGAGATTTGCTTACTGGGGACTCTGCATTACCAAAAATGAGTGGAGGTTGTCCCTTGTCAAGGACTCTTAAGGCAACAGTATCATGGCTGTGGGTGGGTGTCTTTACCTTTTTAACTCTTTCCCACTAGCAGTTTTTGAGGGATGTCACCTTCTTTCCCCACACTCCATGCAATCAATGGAGACACCGCTGTTTCTTTCCATGGTGGTGGTGGTGGTGGGGAATGAATGGCCGCGTCTCAAAAAAAAGTGGCTGGGGGTGGACAAAGCCCATCCCCTCCAAGGAACCTTGAGGCAGCAACGGGATTCTTTGCTGGGAGGAGGGAATTGCTTTTTAGGGACTCGACAGCAGCAGCAGAAAGGGGAGAGGAGGAAACAAAATGTAAATATAAAATTATTCTCTCCAGCAAAACCTTTGGGGGTTTTCATCATGCAAAATGGAAGCGCATCTCCTTTTGCTGATTTTGTTGCCATGAAACGGCTGTTAAGAGAACACCAAAACAAGATTATAGGCATTTTTCAAATATTGGAATTTTGGGAAACACTTGTTTGAAATTACATATGTTCTGATAGAATCTGGCTTGCCTTAAACAACCATTAACTGCACACAATATAGGGATCCATAATACAAAAAAACAAAAACACCCCTCATTCTTAATTGCTCCACATTCTTACTGGGCAACAACAACAGCTGGTGAGTAATACTGAAGCCTGAAAACTGAAAACTAATGCTAAGTAATTAGAAAGGAGGGCCTGTATCATTAATGTCACCTACAAAAATGTTCTGTGTGTGGTTGAGAAGTATCACCACTGAAATATCCTGGCTTTCCTCAGATATGAAAAGCAGAAAAAATAGATATGACTGCAAGAAATATTTTATGAACATACTTCTAAATGGCCTTATTCCCTCCACAGACTCCCCCCACCCCCCGCAAAAAAATGCATTAAGATTACATAGAAATAAGCAGGTCTACTAAGACCTTGAAAAATATGCACAGAGTTTTCATTTTAAAAAAAGCAGAAGAAAACCTTTATGGTAAGATAAGCATGGTCTTACATAATGCCGCTGAAGAAACTAATTAGCTGGAAGGTAGGTTATCATTTATAAAACAGATTTTCCTGCATCAGAAACTGGCAGGATGAAGGCTCCCTTCCCCACAGCCTTCACCAGAAATTTATGGCCGTTATTGTTAAAGAGGTTTACAACTCACCCTGCCTGCCCAGCAACTGTGTCCCGCTACCAAGTAAATTAATTACACATGGTTAATCCTGTTACTAAAAATAAATCTCAGTTTTTCCTGTGCTGAAAGCCACTTTTCCTTCCCATCTGCTTCATTCCCAACCCTCTTTCCCGTCATTTTTGGAAGATGTTTCTTGCAGTTGATTCCGACACCTGCTCACTAGGAGGGCAGTCTGCTTCGTGACTTGCCTCTTACCTGAGCGAGCCCTTGTTGGAACCACTGCTTCCCTGGAATTGGACCATGGACTGGCCCTGGGCTTTTCTGTGCCCATCACAGCCTTGGTGGAAGGTTCGCTGCAACCTGGGACCCAGCTAGGGCAAGAAAGTATGCTCAGGGCCAGTGAAGGAGAAGCCTCGTTTTGCACAGGCAGAGCATGTGGCTCAAAGCAGGTATTCCTGAGGGCACAACTCTGGAAACCCTGACCTTAAAAAATCAAGGGGTGTTAATAGACCACAAGCTTAGTATGAGTCAACAGTGTGATGCGGTAGCAACCCCCCCCCCCCCAATGTAGCATCAAGAGAAGATTCAGGGGAAATAATTTCAGGGGAAATAATAGTCTAATCTGCAATGGTCAGGCCACATCTGGAGTACTGTGTCCAGTTCTGAGCACCACAATTTAAGAAGGATATCGACAAGCTGGAATGTGTGAAGAGGAGGGCAACCGAGATGATCAAGGGTCTGGAAACCAAGCCTTATGAGGGGGTTGGGTATGCTTAGCCTGGAAAAGAGGAGACCGAGGAGATATGATGGCCATCTTCAAATATCTCAAGGGCTGTCACATGGAGGATGGAGCAAGCTTGTTTTCTCCTGTTCTGGAGGCTAAGACCCAAACCAATGGCTTCAAGTTACAAGAAAGGAGATTCCGACTCAACATCTGGAATAACTTTCTGGTGGTAAGAGCTGACAATGGAACAGACTCCCTCAGGAGGTTGTGTAGAGAGTTTTATACCTTGGAGGGTTTTAAGCCGAGGTTGCGTGGTCATCTGTCATGGATGATCTAACTGTGATTTCTGCACTGCAGGGGGTTGGACTAGATGACCCTCAGGATCCTTTCCAACTCCACAATTCAATGAATTCCCACTTACGACACACTTAAACCCAGGAAATATCTGAAAAGAAATGTGTCTCAAACTTCAGAAATATGTATGCAACTTGAAATGCTTTCTGAGAAAGCTGAACATAGATATTCACAGTCAGAGTATGTCTTGAGATGTTTAGGGGCTCCTCCTGTTCCCTCAACAGGAATAAGTCAAGTGATGTTAATGGAATCACACTGGGGCAAACCTCATGTGCATTCAAAAGAATAGCAGCCTCTTGGTAATAATTCTGAAGTCAAAACCTAGAATATTAAAAACAGCACGGACTGTGGATGATAATAAGCACGCTTGGGAAGTGCAAGGAACATTTACTCTTCAAAGGAAAGGAATAAGTTTAAAAATAGTTATGGGGGACTCAGAAATAGCACTCCCTTGGTGCAACACATTTGTGGAATATTTGGTACGCTGCTAACGGTTCAGCAAGAAAGAAGTCATTTCCATGTGGATCCCTTTTATTTTTCTATGCAAGTATCACCATAAACCTGCTGGTTGAGACGTCTTTTCCTACCAGTCTCCAGAACTTAAAACAAAAACCAGAACGTATGACCTAGAAGCCGAAGGTGGCAGAAATGATCTCTTCAGATTCTCCAAAGGCACAACAACAACAACAACAACACAAAGTCAATGTGACCATTTCTGAGAAACATTGATTTTGTAGGAGCCAAAAATCACTGCACTCTAAAAGTCCTTTTTCAAATCCGAAATCATATTGCCATGAGAAAATTAATCTGGTGGTTCCAAGGAGATGTGCTAAGTTTGAATTAGTATTCACACTGAAGTGTCAAGGATATATTAAATCCATAATTACAGTAATCCACAGCTGCTTCAGTTGTAGAAAATAATGAATTGCCCAGTGAGAACTGGTGTCCATGAAATGGAAAGAAAGGGCCATCTGCTGTAGGACATGGCTCCAGCTTAATGCTTTGAACACAAGAGGGCTTGATCCTCCTTGACATCTTCCATTTATGGATTAATGGCTATTAGTATTTCCAGATAACAGCATGGCAAAATTGAATGACAGAGGAAATAAAGGAGGAAATTGAGGTTTTCAAATACTTATGGTATGTTCAAAATGCACTTGTCAATCTTTTTCCTTTTAATGCTTTAGTTACAGGTAGGTAGCCGTGTTGGTCTGCCATAGTTGAAACAAAATAATAAAAAATCCTTCCAGTAGCACCTTGGAGACCAACTAAGTTTGTCATTGGTATGAGCTTTCGTGTATCTGAAGAAGTGTGCATGCACACGAAAGCTCATACCAATGACAAACTTAGTTGGTCTCCAAGGTGCTACTGGAAGGATTTTTTATTATTTTGTTTCAACTATGGCAGACCAACACGGCTACCTACCTGTAACTAAAGCATTAAAAGGAAAAAGATTGACAAGTGCATTTTGAACATACCATAAGTATTTTTAAACAAACAAGCATTAAAAGTAAAAAAAATTCCTTCCAGTAGCACCTTAGAGACCAACTAATTTTGTCATTGGTATGAGCTTTCGTGTATCTGAAGAAGTGTGCATGCACACGAAAGCTCATACCAATGACAAAATTAGTTGGTCTCTAAGGTGCTACTGGAAGGAATTTTTTTTACTTTTAATGCTTGTTTGTTTAAAAGAAGGGATCTGTATAATTGGGTCTGCCAACACTACCTACTCTGCTTAATGTTATGTGTTAGTTATATGGAAGCCTGTTTAGATAATCAAGTTAATAGCGCAGAGTGTACATGCTTATTTGTGAGAACAATGTGTGCATCTGCTTCAGGAAGAACTGGCATTTGAAAATATAACACGAGAAATGTTGAACTGGACTTCCAACAGCATAATTCATCTGAAGACCTTATAGTAATAGAAGACACAAAACCCACACAGAGCAGCTGATATTATTAAAATGATATAACACTTGGCAGAAGGGAAGGGAAGAGATGTAGGAGCCATGCCAAGGTCACTGCAAATTGGCAGCACGACCAGGTCCTACAATTCTGGTTTGCGTGTTTCAGCATTTATGCTCTGCTTTCCCATTGAACAAATCACAACATCAACAGTTAAATGAGCAACAAGCACAACAACAAAAGTCATAGCAAAGATTGAGCAGAGAAAGCAGAATCTTAAAATTCTGGGGTGTAAATAAATCAATAACCATTGGCTTGACATACCAGATTCCTGTTGAGGCAAAACAACAACAACAACAACAACGACAACAACAACAAAGGGATCACTGTGAGGAGGCGGTTGATCCTGATTTTCAGGTCAAGTGAAAACCTGTTCTCTGGTTCTGATGAAGTACTGAATTATGACTTGACTCAAACTTTGAAAAGAGGATGGAAACTGGCAAATGAGATGGGACTAAGGTAGGGGAGTAGTAGAACGCAACAAGCCCAGGACTCCTTGATGGTTCTTTTAGGGCAGGAGTAAGGAAAGTTACTCAGTCTGAGCCTTATGAAGAACTAAAACCTAGATTGTCAGGATGGATGGAATATCACCAAATTAATGATATATTCCTTAAAGATAAAAAAATTATGGATTTAATAATGATAGATCAATATTGGAGACTGGGGTATTACAAGGTTGTACAAAGATATGAATTTTTGCTGGAATGGCATACAAAAGATGAAGAAATTAAGGAGGTGTTGACTAAGTGGACAATGGACCTAGGATACAATATCGAATATGAGAAATGGACAAGACTCTGGAGTTTAGGAATAAAATTTACCGCATCCATGACCTTAAAAGAGAATTGGTTTAAAATGATGTACAGGTGGTACTTAACACCCATCCAACTAGCAAAGTTGTACAAAAAGAAAAATAAGAACTGTTGGAAATGCACTGTAAAAGAGGGCAATTTTTTCCACATGTGGTGGTTGTGTGACAAGGTGAAGACTTTTGGGGATAGTGTGTATAATGAGTTAAAAAAGATATTTAGGTATACCTTTTATTAAAAACAAAACAAAAACCCGAGGCATTTTTGCTAGGAATGGTTGGAGAGGACATTAAAAAGGAAGATCAGAAATTATTCCTGTATGCCACAACAGCAGGAAGACCACTCCTCGCACAGAGATGGAAACAACAGGATATTCCAATAATTGAAGAATGGCAACAGAAAGTATTGGAGTATGCAGAAATAGCAAAGCTAACTGGAAGAATCCAACAGCAGGACAATGAGAAATTCCAAAAAGAATGGTCCAAATTTATTGTATACTTAGAGAAAACTGTACATAAATAAAGACACTCACAGGACTGAAATAATTACTCATAACGTTTATTGTAAACATTTGGTTAGATCATAAGATGTAATGCTGTAATATAATAAGGAATGTATGTTTAAAGTATAATGCAAAAATTTATTAAGGAATTATAGATGTTTATAGAATGTATAGTAAACATGCTTAAGTAAGAGTAATATAGAGAAGCCAGAAGAGGGGTGGAGGGAAGTTAATTTGGATAAGATATAGATTTAAAGGAGAATAATATTGTTGAGCTGTACTGTGTTTAAGGTATTTGGAAAAATTAATAAAAATTCTTGCAGAAAAAAAAGAAAGTTACTCAGTCTGAGGGCTGCATTCTACTGTAAGCAAATTTAGGGGATCCACAGGCTGGTGTGGGCGGGGCCAGAGGCAAAAGGAGCAATGTATGTGACTCTTACTTTTGTACATAAGCCTGGATTACAACTGTACAAAATTCAGAGGTACACACACACCTGCATGGATACAGTTCAAACATATTCCAGCCAGGCAAAAGCACTTGATGGAGCTGTATTGAAGGGTGTGGCCTGGGGAGAATCCTGAGGGCCTTATAGTGAGGGCTGGCAGCTGTCAGACTGACAAACCATAGTTTCACGTTTCATCTCAAGATGACTATTGCCTTTTCTAATTTGGAAGGACAGATTACCACTAGGCCACTGGCAACACGCTGGAGGGCTCGACCCTCTCTCACAAACCCTCTTCATCCAAAGCCTTGAGAGGTTTTGGGGTGAACAATTTTTTAATTTCACATTTCCTTGACATGCTCAATGACAGGCAGGCAGAAGGAATGAAAGGATGCAGTACTCCGAGGACAGGAAGCTGCCGCTATTATTACATCAGATGGCTACGGATACAATGGTATGCTACTGCTCAAAAATTCACAGGAGAGTTTGTGATGGAAAGCTCTAATGTGCAGCTTTTATGTATGGTGATGCTATCAGAGATCCATGTTCCCCACTTTACAGCTGGCATCCCTCTTCTTTCAAGGGCTGTCAGAGGACAGTCCTGCATCTGAAGGTATGCCCATTCTAAGTCCAATTTAAAGGATCTTAAGAAGGCAGATAATGAGACCTTGAAGTTGCCCATCAACAGTTAGCTCCTAGATGCCAGACACAGGTCACTTGGACACAACCTTGCCTGCTATGGCGAGAAGTATCCCATTTCTATTTAAAATATAATAATCATTTTTAGTATTTTATTTTTTAGTAAATTTGTGTCCTCTTTTCTCTTCCTTGGTGACGTGCAAGTAGCCACCCTAGGATGCCAAAAGTTTATATAATGTTTTAACTGTTTTTACAGATAAAATGCCAAGATGGAGAAAGGCTAAAATATAAATTTAAGTTCACATCTCAGTTCACAAACCTAGTGAGAGCTAAGTGTGCCAATTAACTGCTGTTTGCAATTCATAGGCACATATATGATTTTTGGATTAGAAAATCTAAGGCTGTTTGTTCCAGATATTTAGCGGAATGTAGCATGCCCTGAACTGGATCAGTTCATGAAGGAAATCAGGCAATACTGCAGGAGGAAATAAGATAATGTGTGGCATATATATATATATCCCTGAAACATGTTATTTGTTGTTGTTTAGTCGTTTAGTCGTGTCCGACTCTTCGTGACCCCATGGACCATAGCACGCCAGGCACTCCTGTCTTCCACTGCCTCCCGCAGTTTGGTCAAACTCATGTTCGTAGCTTCAAGAACACTGTCCAACCATCTCGTCCTCTGTCGTCCCCTTCTCCTAGTGCCCTCAATCTTTCCCAACATCAGGGTCTTTTCCAAGGATTCTTCTCTTCTCATGAGGTGGCCAAAGTATTGGAGCCTCAGCTTCACGATCTGTCCTTCCAGTGAACATGTTATAATTAATATAATTAATATAATTCCTTCCAGTGAACATGTAATTGTTAGCATAAATCCTCTGCATGGCACAGATGCTGCATGTGGCTGAATGTTTACTTTATATGATTGCTGTAACTTTCCCACACAGGAGCTCAAGCTGTAACCTGATCTCCTGTCATGTGATGTTCTTTGTTCTGTTTCTCCTTTCACTTTCTTCTGAACGGAGAGTGATGGCTGAATACACACTCTCTGAATAAACGTAGATTAGCACCTACGATTGTTTGCTGTCTTCTTTACCGAAGCCAGTGGCAATAGTAAGAATATTGGTGATTTACACCCCAATATTCCAACAGTGGTAGCAGAGCAGGGGTTTCGATCCACGGACCTCTGAAAAGTGTGAAAACAGGCACGTAAACAGGCCTCAATCTGCAGCAGCTGATCCTGAGGAATTTCGCCTGCTTGGGAGTCACCGGTTCCTGCGTTCCAGGGGAGGAAGTGCACGGACGTCTGCGTTCCTTATCAATGGAGCAGTGAGTAACCGGGACTGATTTATAGCGGCAATAAAACCTCTAAAGCGGCAGCTTAATTGCAGATGCCTGCCGAAAGCCTAATTTGCAGCTTCTTTGTACTTTGAAGTCAGAAGCTAGCAGCACGCTTACAGTAGCAAGATGGCTAAAGCCGGGGATTCAGATCAAACACCCAAGAGTTTGTGTCCTTTGTTAAATGACTCAAATTACGCAACGTGGAGTGTTAAAATGGAATGTGTTCTTATCCGGCAAGGACTTATTGAGTTGATTCAGAACGCACCGCCCGTTTTGCCAGGCCACAGGTGGTTGAATCGCAACGCACAGGCAAGGGCAACAATAGTTCTGCATTTGGACCCATCACAGCTGGTTCATATTCGGAACTTAGATAATGCTTATGATGTTTGGACTCATCTTCGGGACGAGCACCTTAGGTTGCGCGCCGGATCAACAACATTATTCTTTCAGAGATTAATTAATTTGCGTCTGAAGGAGGGAGGAGACTTGAGAGCCCATTTGCATCAGATGCGTCAACTACGCCAGGAGCTAGCTGACAGAAACGTCAATTTGGATGACGACATTTATTGCTTTACAGTGCTAAATAGCCTTCCCAAGTCCTATAATGCTATTGCAGCCCAGCTGGGGGCTCAAGACCCTCAGCAAATGACTGCAGCAGGAATTTATGCTTCATTGCTTAATGAGGAGGACAGGACCCGCGCACAGGCGGAGGCCAACGGGGAGCGCTACTCACCCTCACCTGGTGCATCTGCAGAGACTGCACAAGCCCTTAAAACTGTGGTCAGATGCCAGTTATGCAATATTCCTGGGCACACAGCCAAGACATGCAGACGACCCCAGAAGGACTCAGGAAGTCAACAACAGGCTTCTGGGCTAAAGGGGCGAGGCAGCGGCGGTAGCGGCAGCAGCAGTGGCGGCGGCAGCAGCAAGGGCCCTACAGCACGCAAAATGCTTGTAATGCTCACTCAGCTTGATGACCAAGACGACGACGGGTCTTATCTGATCATAGATTCGGGATCTTCGCACCATCTGGTGAACGACAAGAGACTGTTCCAGACTTTCGAGAAGCTGGACTCCATCGTGTCACAGGCAGATGGCAATTCTTTGAAATCCATTGGAAAAGGAACTATTTATCTGAAATCTCTAAATTTGAGTATCAGTAATGTGTATCTTGTTCCAGAGCTGAAGCAAAACCTTTTCAGTGTTTCTCAAATTGATGAGAAGGGGTTTGAGCTGTGTTTTCACAGGGGCACCTGTGTGATTTCTAAAGATGGAGAAGTTCTTTTGACGGGACACAGAGACAAAGATAACCTTTTTAGGCTGTCTTATGATAAAAGTGATGCATGCTTTAACGTTGTTGATGATTGTTTAACAGGTCCAGAGGAGCCTAAGGTGGCAAAGAAGCAACCAAGCAAGAAAGGTCTAACACGTTGTTTCCAGATAGTTTCTGCTGGTGTTTTTGGTCCTATGCCGAAGTCCCTTGGCAAGGCCAAATATTATCTTTTGATAACTGACCACTTATCTAAGTATACGTGGTTTTATCCTCTGCAAAAGCCTCAGCAGGCTATTGTGAAATTTTCTGAATTTCATGCTAAGGTTGAACTGAAACATGGTTGTAAAATTGAATGTTTATTGACCAATGACATTCCTCTTTTTACTTCACAGGAGTTTCAAGCTTTTTTTTGATGACAAAGGCATTCGCCACAAGTTTGCCAAAACCCAGGCAGCTTGGGACAAAAGCTTATGTGTTAAGGTTAACACTGAGTTAGAAACAGGCAGCAGTCACACAGGCTAAGCCACAACAACAGGTTGTCAAACGCAACACTGTTTCTGTCAACAGAGCAACTGCTCTGGTCCCCTGGAAGCCAAAGCTGGTCAATCCAGTCTCAGAGAGTTCCACAGCAGGAAAGTCCTACTTTGTTTATGACAACTGTCTGTTCACTTCTCTTAATGATGCTCTCACATTTGCATCTTTTTCCATTTCAGGATTCAGGGGAGATGTTAGCATAAATCCTCTGCATGGCACAGATGCTGCATGTGGCTGAATGTTTACTTTATATGATTGCTGTAACTTTCCCACACAGGAGCTCAAGCTGTAACCTGATCTCCTGTCATGTGATGTTCTTTGTTCTGTTTCTCCTTTCACTTTCTTCTGAACGGAGAGTGATGGCTGAACACACACTCTCTGAATAAACGTAGATTAGCACCTACGATTGTTTGCTGTCTTCTTTACCGAAGCCAGTGGCAATAGTAAGAATATTGGTGATTTACACCCCAATATTCCAACAGTAATAACTGTCTTCCGAATCCCCACAATGGAACTGGGTGTGATATTTTCCAACTACAAGCCTAACTGAACCATAACTAAAAACAGATGTTACTGAATGGTGATCAAATCAAACTGCTGGCCATTAATATATGTATTCTACTTTGTTGAACATGCGAAGACAGGCTCCGGCAGATGAGACCCAATAGTGGGTCCAACAGTCAAGAAGAAGATTCTGCATGTGCTGTAGAAGGAAATGAGGGGCAGTTGGGGCTCATCAACCTGGGAAGGTAGCCCATCTGTAGGAGAAGGAAATATCTGGTCCTAAACCTCTGTTGCCTTGTGGCTATACTCATCTGTGAGAAAGGCTTCAAGAGTAAACCCTGAGGAAAAATCCATACCCAGTGCCTTGTGGAACATCTTTGGGAGAAGAAAAGCCTAAGGAGTAAGTCCTACACAAATCCCTAAGATGGTTGGGTGGCGCCTTGTACACCTCCTTCTGGCAACTCCTGCAGCCAAGCTGGTGCCAAATGTATTGTTCTGCTTCCTTTTGGACCACATCAGCAAGAGCAATGCCGTATGAGCAGCCCAGGACTTCCATACACTTTGGTGCTGCTAAAGCAGCAAAAACAATGCAGAAGGCAGCAGTTACAAGTCTCTGCAGCCACAGCAGGTGCTGTGATTCTCAAGTGGTTTGACTTCGCCCCCGGAGGTGCACTCCATTGTCTTTCGAGACAGACGGGTGCCAACAACAAACAGGAGATAATGCCATATTATTTTAGTAAGCTAAAGTAAAATGCAACACTTCTACAACAGCTCCAAATGCTGTGGCCAACGTGAACCACAGGAGGAACTAAAACAGGTCTACATACGGAAGACAGAATCAACCTAAAAATGTTGTAACTTGGGAGATTAGAAGTTTTCACTAAATCTAAGGAATGCTTACATTTTTATCACTTGGCAATGCAAAGAGCCTATTACTTTAGAAATTGTGACGATACTGCAGTCTCAAGGGCCTAGTATGTCTCCCAACTCATTAACAGAAGTGATAAAAAAAAAAACTTGTTTGCTGAGTCCCCACAATTTCTTCCGAAAAAGCTTGGTCAGGCAGAAAGAACAGAAAGAAAATTCATGATTGCTCAGCAGCTCACCTGAAGCACAGGTGCTGTGTCCGGCTCCTCCCTTTGTGCCATTACAGTAGTTGGAAGGTCTGTTGCCCTGGGTGGAAAGGAGCCAAGAAGGCACAAACCACCCTATTGCCAACACTCAACAGTGTGATGGGGTTAAAGTTGAAGAAACAGTGGAAAAAGTCTGAGAACTAGGTTTTGTGAACAGGTGGGGGAAGAGAGGGACAATGTGCCAGCCCAGAGAAATGCCAACTGTTGGCTGGATCAAAAGCAGCCCAATCATCATTGTATAGTACTTATTTTTAGTTTAAATCACATTAGGGATCCTTTGAAATTGAAATACGGGATCAAAGTCAAACAATTTTGTGTGTGTGCACAAGCCTCAATGGAAACAAATGGAAGATAACGTCATTAATGGCTATTAGCTAGAATGGCTATGCTCTACCTCCCCTGCCTTGGAATGCCAGTCACTGGGAATCACAGGCTTCCCATGGGTATCCCATCGAGCACCTCAGGTGGTGTGTCTGGCTATTAACCAGAAGAGTAGTGGTGTGATCCCACCCAGTGTCAGGGGGCTGTCAATGATCCAGGTCATCCACAGGGCAGGCACACACACGGAAGGCAGGGAATGCAATTAGCTTTCCATTAGTAGAAAAACAACAAGACAGCAATATTTCTGGTAAGTCTTAACTCAATGAAGGCATTGCTAAAACTAAGCTCTAGGCATGCTCTTCCCCCCAAGCAGTCAAAGGCTGTGTTGAGGAGGTGGGCTTCTTCTCTGGGCCTGTCAGGACCTTCCTCGAGCAGGGAGTCAGGGGGGGGGGAGAGTCAGCAGGACTGGGACTCGGACTGAGAGCTAGTGTGGTGTAGTGGTTAAGAGTGTTAGACTTGTAATGTGGTGAACTGGGTTCGTGTCTCCGCTCCTCCACATGCAGCTGCTGGGTGACCTTGGGCTAGTCACACTTCTTTGAAATCTCTCGGCCTCACTTACCTCACAGAGTGTTTGTTGTGGGGGAGGAAGGAAAAGGGGAATGTTAGCCGCTTTGAGAATCCGTTATTACAGATATTTTGATGGCTGCAGACATAAGGTGCTTTAAAATGGATTAGATAGATTTTACAGCTTTTAGCTGTAATAGCTACAAATGAAAATTCCATGTTAAGAGCAGTGCACCTCCAATTATCAGATGGAGAACATCAGAGAAAAGCTGTTATACCTCTCTGCTTGCAAGGTTTGCAGGGTCATCCAGCTGGCCCCTGTCAGAGACCGAATGCTGGACTGGATGGAGCTTGGATTTCAACTTGCATGGCAATTATTAGGTGCTCATGTCGATAGCAAATTTTTTAATAGCTGTGCATTGCTACCTTTGCACTTGGTCTATTCCAACCCTCCCTAACAGAGCCGAATGTTTTATCTTTTATTTTTGTTAAGCATACAAAACAGAGGGAGAAAGTGTGTGTTGGAGGGGGGGGGAGGCTAAAGAAACTAGGCCTGTGACAGAATTGCCATATTTTGCAACCTCTTCAAAAATGGTATCTGGTGTATCTGATATTCTCCTAACACAGCATATATCAGCAGAGGTCCTTGAACAGCAGATGTTTTTAGCAATTAAGGCTCATTTGGATTTATCCAATATACAGAGGTAGGCACATTTTGGACACTGACACCTTTGCATTTAAAATGAGTGGGGTGGGGGTGGGGATATGTGACAGCTTAAAGAGAGGAAGCACTAGAGATTGGTGGCTTTTGATTTTGGTACTTCAGTGTAGGGGGGGAGAATATTTCGCACAAGAGGCAAGCAAGCAAGCAAGTTTAACTACCAAACCCACTATGCAATAGCTTTCTCTGTGAGTGCTTTATTAATTTGTTCTTTGGAAGTGTGTCAATTTTCCACCAGTCTGCAAGATATTTAGAGGGTCATCTGAGCTATAAAAAAAAAGATGTGGGTATTTCATGATCCAATAGCCTGGCTTCTTAATTTTAAGACTTATTTTAAGTTGTGGACACATTTTCATTTTTTGTGGTGCTTGTAGAGATAATGTTTAATGCATTCCTCCTATCCCATTTCCCCAGTCAACATCATTTCCCAAAGTTGCTAATGGAACAACCTGGTGCTAAATTAACAACAACAACAACAACAACTGGTAACTTTGAAGTTTGTTATTTGTTTGGGGGACAAACAGATATGTTCTACTTTTCATAGTACAGTCCTACTTGAAATGTATAACTATCTATGGTTGAGAGACTACAGTTGTACCATAATACAGTGGTGCCTCGCAAGACGAATTTAATTCGTTCCGCGAGTCAATTTGTTTTGCGAAAAATTCATCTTGCGAATCGCGGTTTCCCATAGGAATGCATGGAAATTTCTTTTTTTGCCCATAGGAACACATTAATTAAATTTCAATGCATTCCTATGGGAAACCGCGATTCGCAAGACCAATTTTTCGCCAGACGAACTTGTCTTGCGAGTCACCATCAGATCGCAAGACACATTCGTCTTGCGAAAAATTCGTCTTGCTGGGCATTCGTCTTGTGAGGTACCACTGTACCAGGCATGCCATCTCTACCCATAACCCCTAATGCAATCCTAACTTTCTATGCAAAACACTGTTTGAAGCTAAGTGTTCAAAGCGAGTTGAGGAGTGTACCCAGATTGACTACAGGTGGCTATGATGACGTGCAATTGGGGGGGGGGAGGTTTCCGCAGGACAGACCCTGTGGTTTGCAACACTTATCACTTGGTGGGTTGTGCATTTGCATTAAAACGCCTATCAAGAAATAAATTATGAGATTGCATTGTGCATTACACTAAAAAAGAGAAGAAGCTCAGATGATGATGAATTAAATTTGTATACCGCCTTATACCCGCAGGTTTCAGGGAAGTTTACAAGATAAAATCACAATATAAAAACACAAAATACATAATAAAAACAACAACAACAACCCAATAATCTCCCCTCCCTAACACATTTAAAAGGGCATTGGATCAGCCAAAGGCCTAGTTAAAGAGGAACATTTTTGCCTGGAGTTAAAGGTGCATAATGAAGGTGTCAGCCAAACCTCCACTTTTTTTTACACAGACACCAGCAATTGTATTTTGGCTCTATGATCATCTGAACTGGCCCACACATGGCTTTTGCTTTTCTAAACTGCCAGGTGGTTCTTAATTTAAGGCAATGCCCCTCCCTCTAGCATTGTACAGCTCTGAAACAAAAGCAAACAAATAAACCCCCAAAGGTGATCTCTGCTTCTGTACTCTTCTTGTTCCCACCACCCAGCCTCTCAGCAATGGGACGTCAGGCCAGAATTCCTGGCTATTCCAAACAACACAACCCCCACCCGACCCCACAGAATTGAAAAACAAAGTTCTTGAGAAACGCGTCATAATCCGTCCCTTTCCCGCATCAACTTCTGCAAGCCTGCAATTAAAAAGAAATCCTCCGGGTAAAACATTTCAGGATTAAAATAAAATCTGAGCCGAGGGGGAGGTGTGCTGGTGATGGGGAACCAGCCTGGCCAGCAGAATTTTGGATGGTTGGCTAACTTAAATCCAATTGGAGACTCGCAGAATCTGGTAGCTGTGACAAATACTTGCTGAGAACAGTTGAAGGGGAGGGGGGGAGTTAAGACAAGGATTCTTTGAAAGGAATTTAGCAGGAGGGCCAGATGACATTTCCCTTTAGCGGTGTACATGTAAATTAAATATTGTGCTGGTAATGACTTTTCTGATTCAGTGCACTCTGCTTAAACATGATTATGGCTGCTTCTCCGATGCTCATTCTTCATTTCAGATTGTTTTTTTAAAGGCCAGTACATTGACCTGTGCTATCGGGAACGGGAAGGCTCATTCAGAAAAAGTGCTGCTTCAAATCTCTTTCTCCAAGGGCAAGGGCACATTGATCATGAACTACGGACGTTCAAGCAAAACATTCACAGCCATCAGCCCTGCCTGTCAGTCACATTCACAGCCAAAGAACTGCCACCCCTCAGCATGGATAATACATAACAGATAGTACAGTATAGGCAAGGCGGAACAAAACGTCAGCGGTGCAGGTGTGAGCAACGGCTTCTCTTTGAACAGGAACTGGCTCTTATAATCCCATTTCTTTCACCCCGCAGTCACTGCCAAAGGACAAAAAATGAACAGAACCCAACATAGGTTGTTTCGTGTGTCTCTTCCTACAGAACACGGAACTTTTACCCTTTTTACAGTAATTAAAGCACTAACCAAAATGCAAATGCATGGGATCCCCATTAAGCCAGAGGTAGGCAACCTAAGGCCCTGGGGCTGGATGCAGCCCAATCGCCTTCTCCATCCGACCCGTGGACGGTCTGGGAATCTGTGTGTTTTTACACACACTCCCCTTCCTCCCAAACCCCAAGCCTTCCTGGTCATCGATAGCGCCCGTTCCTCCACGGGCAGGGGAGAGCCAGCCTCTGGGGCTCCTGCCTCATCAGCTGATGTTGGTGCATCTGGAGTCAGAGGGTTTTTTCCCCATCTGTAATCTCATCCTCCCCTTCAGGGTCCTCTCTTCAGGTGTGCCTCCCACTCCTGGTCTGAATCAGAGTAATCAGAGGGAATTGCATGCCCCCTATGCCCCTGCCTCCACTTTTGGACTTTCAGGTGAATGTCTAAATAAGAGAACTCTATGTGCAGGAATCTCCATACATACCAGTGGGCTTCCAGCTAGTTTACAGACACAATTCAAAAGGGATGGTGCTGGCACCTGTACCTGGCTTGGGACCAGAATACCTTAAAATGGCTGCCTTCTCCCCCCACACCTTTGGCCCTCCTTAAAATGTACCTACAGAAGGCTTCCAACATTTGGAGAGGTAAGAACCCTTTTTAATTTTCACCTCTTTCTGTGGTTCTTACCCACTTGACTACCTTGCTTTTTTGGGACTTGGCACCCTCCTCCCTTTTGCCATTCCTATTCTCTGCCAACTCCTTTCCTCTTCAAACACTATTGAATTGCTACCTACAATTTTACCTCTAAATTCCCCCAGTGGCAAGGAAACAGCAATGTAAGGCCTGGACTACACGAAGACTGTTCATTTTAACCTAGATTATTCAGTTTAGGGAAGGGAGGTTGAACCATATGGAAGTGTACATGTGTTTTTATGGGAGGTTAGTCTCTTGCCTATTTTGGGGTTCAGTATAATCGGTTTGAAACAGATGTTCAGATGGAAAGAATCGTTGATGAACACACAATTACCATTTCCCCCCCTTCTCTAAAGAGATGCAAAATGTATTTATGATTTTATGGTATAGGAAATGGAAAAGCAACTTACATTTGATTTTCTGTTGTGGGGTTTTGTTATTGTTATTTTTTTAAGAAAACAAATTCTGTGCATTTTTAGAAAACAATACCAATTTGTGTATAAAATTACCAGAGGTACACATCGCAGTTTACCTGGTGCTGAATTTTGTAAGCCATTTTCTTGCTAAGCCCTGTACTGATGATAAGTGGAGCGACATAGTCAATAATAATCAAGTTTACAAGAACCACTAACTGTCAAATGGCGGTTGAGTGGTGGTCACGGCCCAGGGCGGTTGTGAGTGGAGGCCCCACTCCCCGCTTTGTGATGAAATAAGACACACGGACACAAGTAATTTAGGTTAATGGGCTAAAAAAAAGGCCACAACTTTATTCGTTGCAGAATGTGAGTGGTATTGGCTTAGGCACTGGATCCGAACAGACTATACTTGACTCCTGCCCGCTCTGCAAGGAGTCACACAAGGGTTAACAACCTGTAGGGGAGCTTGTTGATGCGAATCAACTGGAAGCTCTCCCCTAGAGTCACTGGAGGGTCGTGCCATGGCCCTAGCCACCTCTTTCTTTCTCTTTCTCTTTGGCGATCACTCATAGCTGAGTAAGATTGTCTTCCTTAAACACGGTTTTAACAATGGGTCCGTAAGTGACTGTGGAGGCCAATTCTGGATCCACACATCCTTCCACAGTGGGGACATTGGTTTCCAGGTGGGAGTTGATCACGGTGTGGATTTGCCAAGGGTGCCTTCATCTTAGCACGTTTCCTGGGCATCAGACAGGAACCACAACCACTGGATTCCTTCAACGGAATACCCTTCAAGGGGAGGGGTAGGTGATGGCCACAACCTCCCCTCCAACACACAACACATTTTCCAATGCTTAACCGCCAAACCTTACAAAGTTGTGACGATTTGCTAGTAGGTAGGCGAAAAACCAAGTGGCTGGTGCCAAACTGCCAAGTGGAAAAAAATCCTACCGGGCCCCTTCAAGGGGGTGCGGGCAAGACACAGGTTAGTGACTCTTTTGTGACGCAGTGTACCATCCACGCCCACTGTGAAGCACGGGAAGCAAGACCCGCTCACAACCCCTCCACTTGGGGAAGAGGAGAGGCTCTGCAGACCAGCCTGGGTCCCCTCTTTTGCCCTGTGTGACCATTAGAGGACGTCATCCTCCTTTTCTGGTCACACAAGCTTCTAGCTGCCTGCCCATTTCCTCAGAAGAAGATGCATGAAGGCGGAGAAGCAGGCCTGAGAAGAGGCCAAAGTACCCGGTGGCGGCACATGGGTAGGAGGAGGATTGGTGGCCGCGAATGGAAGAGCCCAAAGCGCTTGGGCAGAAAAGCAGCTCAGGGGAGCGGGGAGCTCCTGGTGGAGTAGGGGCACCCAAGCCAAAGAGCAAGGAGACAGAGGAACCACATGTTGGGGTGATTTGGGGGAGGCTGGGCTTTGCTCCCTTCCCCTCCCTCCTTTTCAGCCGCAAGGTCAAGGGAGCAACAAACAAAAGGCACTTTTCAGTGCACCAGGTGAATCACCACGAGGGCAAACCTAAATAGGAGACAATAGGAAATTTGATGGTTCTAGGAAAGGGGTAAGGCTCAGGTTGAATGCCTTCTTTTGAACAGTGGTTGGTGGCTTTTTAAAAATCACTGTAGCGTGACCAGAGGGGTTGGCTTTTGTCCAGATGCCCAAACGGGGAGCTGATGGGCCACAGCACCCTTACAAATGGTGGCCCTGGCCCAGAATTGATTTGCATCAAAGGCTGGCTCTTACTCCAGGGTTGACTCAGCCAAAATTAGTTGGTTGACTCAGTTGGGCTGGTTGATTCGGGATATCCACACCAAAGCCTACTTACACCTGCAATCAATAAACCTGTGGCCTACTAAAACCCAAGACCCTCGTCCTGTCTTATTGGGCACTGCTAGCTGCAGGCACCCTGAGCCTGGGCCTGCAAACAAGCCTTTGCATGGAGGGGAAAGCACAGCTGCGATGCTCCATCTTCTCCCTTCTCTAGACTCGTCCAGAGAATTCAGAAACCGCACAGATGGTTTGTTGTCTTTGGAAAAAGCAATCTTGGGAGTGGAGCCACTCTGTATGATCCAGCAAAACCCATCACTTTCTCCAAAAATGAAAACTTGTTAGCATATTGCAGACTGCGTGACCTCTTCCAAGGTCTATCACAAACTTGCTACGACACCGAGTGCGATAATGGCCACACGCCGCGAACCTTTACAGTGTGAGTTGTAACCACCTCATTCCATAGCTCATATATCTTAGTGTATCTTAACAGCACAATATACAGAGTACTAACCCCTCCACCCGCAATTTCATCTTTATCAAGCTGGCAGCAATAAATGGGCATGACTGGATTTATTTCATGGCAGTGCCAAAGCACTCCGCGCAAAAATGTGAAACTGCCAAAATATTCCTACCAACACCCTGAGCTTTTGCTTCAATTCAGCTACTTCTGAGGCTAGCCATAATGAGCATTTAATGTCCATGATATCTCAACAGAGAACTTCAAAGACACAACGGGAAGTTATTCTGCCTTTTCCGGGAGAACCTCCTTGAAAGAGCTCCTGGTCGGAGGAGATAACGGCACCACTTTGATTTCAAGCCTTTTGTATCACTCACTCTGTTTGTATATTTTAAACTGACACAGCCCCAACCTTTCATATTTCACAGCAAGTCTCGAGATTAACGGAACGTGTGTACCTTTATCGGGAACATGTAACAAGGCAACTTGTTGGCGAAGGAGCTTAATGTTTTGGAAAGTTCCCAGAGATATTTTAACTTTCTTCCCCCTTCTGGATGTCTGAAGAGGAATTTAAATAGGGTTGAGCCAGAAGTTCTAAACAATCTGTGGATGTCAGAGTTACCATGAAACATAAAGCTTGCCTGGTTGAGTGCTTAAGTGGTGCACTTTCCAATACAGGAACCTTGTACTGTCACTGCTATGGAACATTTTCAAGCCATATTGAGTCTGGGCATGGAGATCCCAAAATTAGTTTTACATCTGTTGGGACTAACTACTACTTACCATGATGGGAATTGTAGTCGAAAACATCTGGAGTTTGGGGATGCCTGAGCTACAGCATGGGTCTATTGGCCACTTTCACTGTTTCTGAAATAGTCAACCTATATGTTATTAAACATGGGTTCATCATCATTTCTCTATCTAGATCACTCTGATGAATTACAAGAAAGAAGATTCCACCTAAACATTAGGAAGAACTTCCTGACAGTAAGAGCTGTTCGGCAGTGGAATTTGCTACCAAGGAGTGTGGTGGAGTCTCCTTCTTTGGAGGTCTTTAAGCAGAGGCTTGACAGGCATATGTCAAGAAAGCTTTGATGGTGTTTCCTGCTCGGCAGGGGGTTGGACTGGATGGCCCTTGTGGTCTCTTCCAACTCTATGATTCTATGAATTAGGGTAAGAATGCTAAGAGCATGTTAAGGCTCTTGGGATGTATTATTGCATTTTCTTACCAACATTACACTTCCTACTCAAAGGGAGTACATAGTATATCAAGACAGGTAAGATTGCCTAATGGAAGTATGGGAATTGGGGGGCTGGAAAATAAGGGGCCAAGATGTACACGGTGAGTAGGGCATGAAGTGACAATGGAGAAGCTGCCAAGATGGGGCTCAGCTTAATAAATGGCAGGCTGTGCTTAGCAAATGGGATGTGAAGAAGAAAAAGGGAAACAGCTTGACAAATAAGAGGCTCATACAGGAAGGCTGTTCCAGGGATATAGAACAGAATGGGAGTAGATAAGAAGAGAAGAATGGGAAGGGAAAAGAGGCCTGGCAGATGATGGAGTGCAATCACCATCTCAATAGATAAAAGGCAGAAGCTTTTATCATTATTGAATTACAAATGGAAAGAATCAAAGGAGCTTGCCCTGAATGCACAATAGATGAGCTGAAGTTTCTTGCAGGCTAGCATTATGACCCCAGGCACAGGATTATACTTCTTCTCAGAATATTGCAAATGGATGCACAGATGGGATAGAGATGGCTTGGTGTACACCTTGACTCCTGGTGAAAGTCAAAAACATCGTTGATTTCTCAACTTTGGTTGAAGAGTTTGGGCTCTTGGGCGCTCTCTCTCTCTCTCTCCCCTCCTAACTTGCCATGCAAATTCTTCACTTCATTCCCAGTCCTACCCATGGTTCAATGCAATGTCTACATGATTAAAGGCAACATTGAAAAGGAATGCATGCCAAAGAAGAAAGGAAGGGAGGTGGGGTGAGCTCATGTCCAAGACTGACATTTTTTGTACCTGCAGCTGTCAGGATTAAACCCTACCCAGACCTTTAACCTGAGATCTCCTGAGAGGAAGAGCAGGGGGAGAAGGATACCCCAGCAGATCTCTACACTGACAGTAACCCTGAAGTGACATTAGAGGCAGACATTCCTGCCCCAGAACTAGAGGTCACTGCGGATGATGCCTCAGTTCCTGTCTGGCTCTTGACTCTGACTCCACCCCACCAGTGGAGGACTCCAGCCCACAAAAGAAGAGAGGGTGTCAAGCCAGGCAGGCGAGCTCCACATGAGACGACTTTGGAGAATGGGGGAACACATGGAAGACTTGCCCAGAACGGGGCTTGGCTAAGAGCCAGGAAGGGGCAGAACCTCCAATCCCTGAGGTTGGAGGTCTGATCTCCAAGTCTGAGCTGCTTCATTGCTGAAGCAACAGCTGCCTTTGAAACTTCAGCCTTCCTGATTTGAGGAAATGGACAACATTGGGCACAACTTCCTCCTCTTAAAAATAAATATTGGGCAGCTGGTGCTACTTTGAACAAAACACATGTACCCTTCCATGTTCCATAGTCTATTGGAATTGAGAATAAAATAAACTCTTACCAAGTCCTTCCGGCCAACCGGTGTCCTGGTATTGCTATTCATGCACCCTCTATTTTGAGGGGAATGCATAATCCTGCTCTTCTCGGTATTCTAGCACAGGCGCTCAAGCTGTGGAAGGAGAAACCCTGCCCAAAGGCTTCAGCAAAGTGCAGCAAGTCTTCCCTATGAGTCGTATTCATGAAAGTACCAAGTAGTTTAGAATACAGCTTCTTCTGTCTTCTGAAAGCCGACTGAAATCACAATCCCTTGGGTGGATGAATTAATGCAGTTTCTATGATCCTTCTAGTGCAAAACATTTTTTATTTAAATGCTAGTTTGAAAACTCTCAAACATGCAAGGCAATGACAAATCAAAAGTATTCCTTTTGAAAGAAAGTTTCCCTAGGCTGATTGGCACTCAGTTGTTTTCGCCCTGTTTTCCTGTTCAGCTTAAATAAGAATTCATATGTTCATACATTTAATCCCCATTGGGACACCCCAGAGGAGCTAACCTCAATTTACATGCACCGAGAAAATGAGGCTTTAGTATATAGTGTTTTATACATTGTAAAGTGTTGAAATGCTGTAATTCCACTTGACCATGATAGTGACCTCTTTTTTTACCCGAGTATCCAGGAACTTCCCACCCACCCCCCATAACATTAAAATCACATTAAATTACATGGATACAAGGTGAACATGTTTGTTGCTTCACAGCATCATGTCATCCAACCGTCAACCAGTCTAAGAGTAGTACGTCCAGCACATAAAGCATTATTTCCCTAGCATCAACTGTGCCAGTGGATTGAATGGACTGGTCACTGTGTAAGTGTACCATACTATCTGTAACAACAAAAGTGACAGCATTCAGTCCAATCTAGAAGTTGAAACCGATGATCCCCTGGAGGAACAGCAGCAGGTTTCACTAGAAGCTCTCCAAACAGCCAGGGACCCAGAAGAGCTGGAGGGTTTCAGTCATCCCTTCTCAGAACTGGGGAGAGGGGGTGTCACCACACCAGGTGCCTGAGATCTGGGCTGGCTCCCAGACCATCCCCATCTCCTCCAGTTGCAGCTGTTCAGCGTGGAACGGACTCCCTCAGAGGTTGTGGACTCTCCTTCCTTGGGAGCTATTTAAACTGAAGTTTGATGGCCATCTGCTATGGATGTTTAGTGGAGATTCCTGCATGGCAAGGGGCTGGACCAGTCTGTGTATGAGCTGAGCTAGATAGATCAATGATCCAATTCAATATAAGGCAGCTTCCTATGTTCCGATGTTTAAAGAAAAACAAGAAAAGTGCTGTTCCTGGCAGCAACTCGTCTTGGAAGTTGGGTTCATTTTTCAGGGCGCTGTGTGAAAAAATATGTCATTGCAGGCATGGGCGTAGCCAGGATTTTTGTGGGGGGCCAGAACCTCAGTTTGCTATGTATTTCTATTGATTTGAAAGCAGATAGCATTTTGAATCTGGGCAAGCACAGTGTTTGCAGTTGCAAGTGTAGTTGGAGTGGAGGCAGCCTAAAGGGTTGCATGAATCTACGCTGGTAATCTGGTGTAGAATCAGCAGTTTTGCTGGCAGCTGAAGGCTTCCTATTTGCCTCCATGGTGCTCTGTTTGCATCTTTCTTGATAGAAAACAAATAGTATGAAAGCGCTTTGAGCTCTCCCATGCTCTCTCACTCAAAGGAAACGAAAGCCTCCAGCACCACCCCTAAACTTTTCATTACTCAGGGGAGTGACTAATCCATCCTCTCCATCTGCAACGAGTCTGAAGATCATGGATCAGTAGCTAATACTGCTAAGAGCGTCATTAACTTCCAAGTGGTTTTCCGCAGGCAAATCCATGGATTTCTGGTATTATTCAGCATCCTGATCCACATTAGGGCACAGCAGAAACCTAAGAGCTTATTGACTCCTGTATAGCAGAGAGATTAACCCATTTATTGGGGGACCCAATTTTTTTGGCCATTGGTTTTTTTGTTGGTTATGAGCACTGGCAAGGAGTGATAAACTAGGCTTTTGGAAGTAGCAACCTGGTACTATCTAACGATGGGAACTAAATTTACAAGCACTTATACTTGTTCACAAACATATCAATGCATCTAATGTATGTCAGGGTCAGGTCCCCCCCCCCTTCTCATAATACTAGAACTGGGGAACATCCAATGGAACAGAATGTTGGAAGATTCAGGACAGCAGAATAAAGTACTTCCAGTGCACAATCCAACAAGGGAACTCACTATCACATGATGCCATGATGTCCCAGCCACTTGAATGGCTTCAGGAGAATAGGCAACTTCATGGAGGTTCTAGGTTCTACCTCCACCAATATGCCTCAATACCAGTTGCTGGGAATCACAAGCTGGGAAAGTGCTGTTGCACTCCAATACTGCCTATGGGCTTTCCATAGGCATCTGGTTGGCCCCTGTGAGAAAAGGATGCTGGACTATCTTGGGCCCACAGCCTGATCCAGGAAGGTTCATCTTATGTTAGCTCAGTGCAGAAAATCTAGGTTTCTCTGCTAGCTTTGACCTTTCAACCAAGTCTTCATTTGGATCACTGCAACTTGCTGTGACCTGTAGCTGCTTTCGGAAAGGGCTCAGAAACTTCCACTGGACCATAGAGTTGCAGCCAAGCTGTTGGCAAGGGCTGGTTACAGAGTGCACATGACATCCTTGTTACAACAGCTCTACTGTCTACTGGTCTGTTTCCAGACACAATGCAAAGTGCTGGTTATGACCTATGAAGCCCTATATGGCTTAGACTCCAGCCAGATGGGTGGGGTATAAATAATAAAATTATTAATATTATTATTATCTGACGGACCGTATTCTCCCATACCAACCTGCCTGGGCTCTGAGATCTTCGGGGGAGGCACTTTTCTCTGTCCAGCCACCAGCGCAGGCAAGTTTGTTAGGACAGGGTAGAGGGCCTTCTCGGTTATTTTAACTAATGTACAGATTTTCATGCACTTAGTAAATGCACTTTTGCACATGTCTATTGGCTGGAGAAGTGCACTACAAAATTCCAAGAAATGTGGGTTTGCAAGGGTGTTTCTGTGTTTCCCAATTGATATAATCTCCTATCCCTACACATGTGGCATCCCACCAGATAAATTACATGATTTTCATCTGCAGTGCTAAAAAAGCATTGAAACAAACAAACAAACAAAAAACCAAAGCAAGACAACAGAGAGAAAACAGAAGAAAATCTTATTAACTAAGAACAAATTAGCGTGACAGACCGAGTTTAATTCAAGCATTGTTTTCCGCCTTTCAAAGGTTCTTTTTTTTTAAAAGCAAAATTTCATTTCATTTTCCATTTAACATCCTCTGCAACATCTCATACAAAACAAATAAGCAGAAAAGCTCGCAATTTTTTTAAACAACTCCCTGCTTCTGAACTTCTGATTTCACTGCATGTAATCTGCAGAGACCACTTTTTAAAATTTATTTAATCAATTTTTCGAAACAAACATCAACCACAAAAGACACATACAACAAAAACAACTTTTAACTCGCGGTGATGCAACAACGGAGAACACAGAATTTCTGTAAGCTGAGAAAATCAAATTTACCGAACAGTTGCTGCAGAATGAACGAGAATATCTCACACAGGTTTTGATGGCAAAGACTCTCATTGCTTTTACAAGAATTTGTATTAGGTTGAAATTGCCTGAGCATATGCTATAAATCATAGACAATATTTAAAACGACATAGATTTCCGGGCGGAGAGGCGCAGGGGAGAGAACAATGTAAAAGAGGAAGTGCAAACACGACCACAAATCTAATTTTGCTCCACCAGACAAGATATCATAAACTGTCAAGGCTTCTTTGACTTCTTTTTTTTACCTCCCATCATGGCCAGATTTGTTCCTATAAAGGGGTCATTATTTCCATTGCTTAAAGCTTCACTCCCACTTACAGTTGATAAACCAAGACAGTATCAATTTTCTTGCTACATAAGAATCTTCCTATTTATACTGTTATCTCTTAACGTCATCATTCAACCTTTAGCCTTATTCTTTGGATGAGGGGGTGGGAATTAAATAATAATAATAATAATCCAGAGAGACCTGAAAGATTACGAGGAAGGCAGAGTATATAGTTTGGTGTGGGAGGGGGTGAATAAAGCATTTCATGCCAAAAAATCAGTATCTTTTGATTCAGCAAAGCTGATACAGACTGTATCTGGTTTTCCATTAGGGGAGCAGGTTCCTTTAACAACTCCTCTTTCGGGACCAAACAGAAACACTGGATATGGGGAAAGAAGCAACTCAAGGACCACAGACAATAGACTAACACACAAGAAAACGGTCAAAAAAACCCAACTGGAAGTATACCTATCTAACAGAAGCTCCATTAAGTGCAAACTTAAAGAGTATTAGAAAAAGGACCGTCCATTATTTGTGCCAATAATAATAATAATAATAATTTTTAGCCCACCCATCTGACTGTGTGGCCTCAGGTACCCTGGCTGGTTATACACAATTCATTTAATTCTATGGCTGAATTGGGCACTAGGAGAAGGGGATGCCAGAGGATGAGATGGTTGGACAGTGTTCTCGAAGCTACCAACATGAGTCTGACCAAACTGCGGGAGGCAGTGGAAGCCAGGAGTGCCTGGCGTGCTCTGGTCCATGGGGTCACGAAGAGTCGGACATGACTAAATGACTAAACAACAACAAATGGCTGAATTACAATCTCTGTTTACGAAGAGAAAAATCTTTTTTTTAAGGGGAAAGTATGTGAACTCCAAAACAGATCTGTGTTATTTGGACCTAAATCCACATGCGATTCATTTGCAACACTCCCCCACCCCCAAGATTCAGGACTTTGAGGAACTAGTCAAAACGTAACAAAACCCAAGATTACTGTACTGTATAAAACTCATGACTGAACAGAGATTTGAACCTAGGGCTCCCCAGTTCAAGTTCAACATACTTTTCCATTTTGCCGCACTGGTTTCCTGTTGCACCGGTACAGCCACCATGTTTTGAATGATATAATGTGTTGAGGAAGAAAGGAATATCTTGCAACTCTTTCCAAGTGGTTGTTGTTGTTTTTAAAAACAACATTCAGTACTACTCCTTGGAGGGGGAAATACAGCAATTCACATTTCTAACATCCACCAATTAATTTATTATTATTATTATCAGTAGCAGTAATCTTCTTCATCATCATCTAACATGTATGTGGATAGTTTTATACAAATAAGAGGAACGATATGTCCCCACCCCAAGTGGACTGCAATCCA